>NC_136261.1:21933282-22421983 GCF_964187855.1 Myxine glutinosa
AGAGGTTTTGAGAAATTGAAAATTGACAAAATGTCATGTAGGAAATGTACTGTGATATTGCTCTAAAATATACATGTTCTTTTCATAATATATTTGTATTATTCTTATTCAACCCGGGCGAAGCCGGGTACCTCAGCTAGTATATATATATACTGAAACGCAAAAGAAACTTACCACCTTTGAAACCTTTAAATATCAACAATAACACTGCGTGTAGTAAATGTGTGAACTTATTTGTGGACAATAGTGTCCTCACTGTCAGACAAAACGGTCACGGATGGTCACTTGAACCTTCAATGGTCACTTCATAGCACAGCTGTTGAACAGCCGTTTTGACTGTCAGTGATTAGCCAAGGGGAACGGGATGATTTTAATGAGCTGCACGTGATGTCTTGATATTGGCTTTAAAAAGGCCAGTGCAAAATGGGCATTTCAATCAACATGCCACGATTGTCAAGGGATCAACGGCAGCGTGCCCTGGGCATGCTGCAAGGCGGACTGAGCTACCGTGAGGTGGCACGTTGCCTTGGCTGTTCACACCAGACGATATCGGCCCTGGTGGACAGAGACACCCTCCACAACTCTGCAGATGACAGACCTCGATCAGGGAGGCCAAGAGTCACCACTGCAAGGCAGGACAGGCAGATGGTCCGAAGTCACCTGCGGGATCGATTCCGTCCAGCATCCCGCACTGCGGCAGAAACTCCGGGGTGTGCAAACCCACGGATCTCCAATGATACTGCACGAAGACGACTGCATGACTATGGTCTGACTGCCAGAAGACCATACAGAGGCCCCGTGATGACCGCTGCCCATCGCCGCAACTGACAGAGATGGTGCCAGCAGCATCAGCAGTGGACCTTGGCGCAGTGGAACGAGGTCGCTTTCAGTGATGAGTCAAGGTTCTGTGTGGACAGTCCTGATGGGTGTGAGCGTGTCTGGAGAAGAACTGGCGAGCGATATGCCGATTGTTGCGTGCGTCATGCCAACAGGTGGGGTGGCCCAAGTGTGATGGTGTGGGCCGCCATATCAGGCCGGTATAGGACGCCACTGGTGGTTGTGGATGGGAATCTTAATGCCCAGCGTTATGTGGATAACATCCTGCGACCTCATCTGCTGCCATTCCTGCTAGACCACCCAGAACTGAGAACCTTTCAGCATGACAACGCTCGTCCCCATGCTGCTCGCTTTACCACTGCATTTCTCCAAGGCGAGAACATCAACACCATGCAGTGGCCTGCGCTCTCCCCTGACCTGAATCCCATAGAGCACCTGTGGGATGAGCTTGGAAGACGCGTAGTTGGCAGGGCCAGGAAACGGGCAGAGCTGCTTCAGACATTGAGGACTGAGTGGGACAGAATCCAGCAGCAATCCATCCAAAGACTGGTAGGCAGTATACGCCGACGATGCACTGCCTGTATCCAAAACAATGGTGGCCACACACGCTATTGAAAGGGGACTGACATTGCATGCTGTGCTGTTCTGTACTGTAGAACAAACTGATGAGATGGTGTATCTTGGTCAAAAACTTGACATGTCATCAATAAAATGCCAATGTTTCAATTAGCAATTGTTGGTTTGTTTTATTTTGAACTGTTACAATTTTATTACATTTCAAACAAGTGGTAAGTTGTATGGTCTTCTGGCAGTCAGACCATAGTCATGCAGTCGTCTTCGTGCAGTATCATTGGAGATCCGTGGGTTTGCACGCCCCGGAGTTTCTGCCGCAGTGCGGGATGCTGGACGGAATCGATCCCGCAGGTGACTTCGGACCATCTGCCTGTCCTGCCTTGCAGTGGTGACTCTTGGCCTCCCTGATCGAGGTCTGTCATCTGCAGAGTTGTGGAGGGTGTCTCTGTCCACCAGGGCCGATATCGTCTAGTGTGAACAGCCAAGGCGACGTGCGACCTCACGGTAGCTCAGTCCACCTTGCAGCATGCCCAGGGCACGCTGCCGTTGATCCCTTGAGAATCGTGGCATGTTGATTGAAATGCCCATTTTGCACTGGCCCTTTTAAACCCAATATCAAGACATCACGTGCAGCTCATTAAAACCATCCCGTACCCCTTGGCTAATCACTGACAGTCAAAACGGCTGTTCAACAGCTGTGCTATGAAGTGACCATTGAAGGTTCAAGTGACCATCCGTGACCGTTTTGTCTGGCAGTGAGGACACTATTGTCCACAAATAAGTTCACACATTTACTACACGCAGTGTTATTGTTGATATTTAAAGGTTTCAAAGGTGGTAAGTTTCTTTTGCGTTTCAGTATATATATATATATATACATAGTATACTGTGGTGCTATGCACACACAACTCGATTGCCAAAAAGATAGGCCACAACGCGTGGTACAAACAAAAGCACTATATTATAAGCTCGCACATCAGCACTGGGCGGGCTCGACCTTAGAGCCCGCATATATGTCCCGAGGCCACGCCTTGCCCGCGGGCTTGGCCGATCGGCCGAAGGGCAGGGCATGTATCTCAGTTCCACACCCGGACGCTCACGCCACCCACTGGTGCGCGGAATTATTGACCATTGTGCCCGGCACACGCGCCCCCCCCAGAATTCCCACGCACCTGAAGGGTGAGCTTGCAGGGAAGCCGGATGACCCGGCCGAAATGCCCCCTGGCGATGCGTGCAGGGCGGGGGGGGGGGGGGGTAGCGGGACGGCGGGGCTGGGGGGTGCCGGGGGTCTGACAGCCGGGGGGCGGCCTCGACGCGGAGGCAGAGCTGCTTGCGGGGGGTGGTCCAGATCGAGGTGGGCCGGCTTGAGGCGGCCCACGGAGATACGATCCGGGGCACCGCCGATGTCAACGGTGAAATGTTTGTCCCCGGTCTCCAGCACGCGGAAGGGCCCGTCATACAGGGGCCGCAGCGGTGCCCGGTGGGCGTCGTGCCGGACGAAAACGTACTCCGCCGTGCGAAGCTCCGGGGCGACGTGGGAGGACGGGCAACCGTGGTGTGCCGTCGGCACTGGGGCGAACCTCCTGGTGGTCTCCTGCAGGGTGGAGCGCTGTTGCGCCGCGGACCAAGGAGCCGTGGAGTCGGGGATAAATTCGCCCGGCACCCGCAGCGGTTGTCCAAAGACCAGCTCCGCCGAAGACGCGTGCAGGTCGTCCTTGGGCACCGTCCTGAGGCCCAGCAGGACCCAGGGGAGCCTGTCAGCCCAGCTGCCATCACGGAGGCTGGCCCGGAGCGCGGCCTTCATCGAGCGATGAAAGCGCTCGCATAGGCCGTTGGCCTGGGGGTGGTAGGCCGTGGTGCGGTGCAGTTTGACGCCGAGCCCTTGCGCCACCGCTCCCCAGAGATCCGAGGTGAACTGGGGGCCGCGGTTGGACGAGATGTCCGAGGGGGCACCGAACCGGGCAACCCACGTGGCGATGAAGGCTTGTGCGACGTCAGCCGCAGTCGTCGCCGCCAATGGCACGGCCTCCGGCCACCGGGTGGTGCGGTCCACCATGGTGAGGAGGTGGGTAAACCCCCGCGAGGGGGGCAGAGGTCCCACCAAGTCGACGTGGACGTGGTCGAACCGACACTCGGGCACTGTAAACGGGGCCAATGGGGCCTGGGTGTGGCGGTGGACCTTTGCGCGCTGGCACGCGAGGCACGTCCTGGCCCAGTCGCGGACGTTCTTCCTGAGGCCATGCCAGACGAACTTCGCCGCGACGAGCTTCTGGGAGGCCTTCGTGCCCGGGTGGGACAGGCCGTGGATGGCGTCGAAAACCGGGCGCTGCCATCCAGCGGGCACGATGGGGCGAGGCCGGCCGAGGGAGATGTCGCACAAAAGGGCCGTGCCCGTGACGTCGAACGGCACCTCGGTGACGCGGAGGCCCGTGACGGCGGTCTGCAAGGCCTGGATGTCGGGGTCGGCGGTCTGGTCCTCCGCCATCCGAGCAGAGTCGATCCCGAGGTGGACCGCATGTGCGACGGACCGGGAAAGGCAATCCGCCACAGGGGTTGTCTTTACCCGCGACATGACGAATATCCGTTGTGTACTCGGACACGGCAGAGATGTGACGTTGCTGCTGGGCCGACCATGGCTCTGCGACCTTGGCCATCGCAAACACAAGGGGCTTGTGGTCGACGAAAGCCGTGAACGGGCGGCCCTCGAGCAGATGGCGGAAGTGTCGGAACGCCAGGTGGAGCCCGAGCAGCTCGCGGTCGAAGGTGCTGTAGCGGCGTTCGTGCGGGTGAAGCTGCCGGCTAAAAAAACGCCAGCGGCTGCCAAGCACCACGCACCCACTGCTCGTGCACCGCGCCCACCGCGTTGTCCCACGCGTCGTTGGTGAGGGCAATTGGTGCATTGAGCGCCGGGTGCGCCAGCATGGTGGTGTTGGCCAAGGCCAGCTTTGCGCCTGCAAATGCCACGGCCATTGGCTCTGTCCCGGCGATGTCACCTTTGCCCGGCTTCCCCCGGAGGGCCTCATGCAGGGGGCGCAGGAGCTGTGCGACGCGGGGCACGAAGTGGTGGTAAAAATTCACCATGCCCAGGAATTCCTGGAGCCCCTTGATCGTGCGGGGGTGCGGGAAACTCCTGACGGCCTCCACCTTGGCCGGTAAAGGGATGGCCCCGTGCCTGGTGATGCGGTGCCCCAAGAAGTCGATGGCGGTGACGCCGAAACGGCACTTCGCGGGGTTGATGATCAGGCCATGCTGGCCCAGGCATTCGAAGAGCGTGCGGAGGTGGAGCAGGTGCTCCTCCCGGGACGCGCTCGCGACGAGGATGTCGTCCAGGTAGACGGGAATGAAAGGTAAATCGCGCAAGACGCTGTCCATGAGCCGCTGGAACGCCTGGGCCGCATTCTTTAACCCAAAATGCATCCGCAGGAACTCAAAGAGGCCGAGAGGGGTGATGACGGCCGTCTTTGGTCCATTGTCCGGTCATACGGGGACCTGGTGGTAGCCCCGGATGAGGTCCACCTTGGAGAACATGGTCGTGTTTGCCAACCGGGTGGAAAAGTCTTGAATATGCGGGACCGGGTAGCGGTCGGCGGTGGTGGCACCGTTGAGCCGGCCGTAGTCACCGCATGGCCGCCATCCGCCGCCGGGCTTGGGCACAATGTGCAGAGGAGAGGCCCATGCGCTGTTGGAGCGCCGTACGATGCCTAGCCGCTCTAGCGTGGCGAACTCCGCTTTCGCCATGGCGAGCTTCGTGGGGTCGAGGCGGCGCGCCCAGGTGTAGACCGGTGGGCCGACTGTGGGGATATGGTGCTCCACCCCGTGTTTGACGGCCACCGCTGAAAAGGTGGGCCGCGTGAGTGCCGGGAAACTGGTGAGGAGGCGGGTAAACTCGTCCGCTGCCGGAAGCGTACAGACTAACCTCGCCGGGACGGAACCACTCAGCAAGCTGCTTGGCAAGCCGCTCGGTGAGCCACTCAGCGAGCTGCTCAATGAGCCGCTCAGCGAACAAGCGAGCGAGCTGAAGGTTTCGGCCTGGACGAGACGTCGACGCTTAACGTCCACCAACAGCCCATGCCCACAAAGGAAGTCCGCCCCGAGCAGGGCCATTGGCACGCTGGCGGTGACGAATGACCATTGGAAGCGCTGCCCTCCGAACCACAGTGAGAGGCAACGCTTCCCGAATGTGTGGATGGGTGTTCCGTTGGCGGCAAGCAAAGCGGGGCCACGGCCCGCGGCTTGCTTGTCGGACGCGGAGGCAGGGAGGACGCTTGCCTGCGCTCCCGTGTCGCACAGAAAACGACGACCAGACGAGGGGTCTGTGATGAACAGGAGGCTGCCGGAATGGCCGACGCTCATGGCCGCAAGTGAGCGCCGGCCCGACCCATCAAAAGAACACGGCGGGCGGCACGTTCTAGCCTTGCGGCCGAACCTGGCGTGATAGTAGCACCAGGTTTGAGGCGGTGGCGGCCGCGTCGGCTGTGCCGGCGGCGGTGGTGGTGGTGGCGGCGGCAGTGGGCGGGGCGTGGCAGCGGCCACGAGGGAAGCAGGGGGCGCTGTCGCCTCCGCACCAGGATCCACTATGGCAGCACCGTACACCGACCGCGTGTCGCAGGCCGCGAAAAATTTGTCGGCCTCTCCGGCCAGGAGTTATTTTGGAACCGGCCTGCGCGAGGTGCACCTGTACAGGTAGCTGGCGGAGGAAAAGTGCTCGGAACAGGAAATCCGGGCGCTGGTCTCCGAGAAGGGACAGCATAAAATCCATCCGAACGGACGGTCGTGTGTCGCCGAGGGCGGGAAGTTCCAGGAGGCGGTCGGCGCGTTCGACCTCCGTGAGCCCGAACGTGGCGAGGAGGAGACGTTTGAGCACCGCGTACTTGTGGTCGTCCGGCGGGCGCCGAAGGATGGACACGACGCGGGCGGCAGTGCCAGGCCCGAGGGCGGCGACCACGTGGTAGTACCTGGTCTAGTCCGCCGTGATGCCCCGGAGTTGGAATTGAGCTTCGGCCTGCACAAACCAAACGTCGGCTTGCGCTTCCCAGAACTCTGGGAGTTTGACGGCGACGGCGTTGGTAGCCATGGCGCATTCGGGGGTCAGCAACGGCTGAACCAGTCGGGGTCACCAGTGTGGTGCTGTGCACACACAACTCGATTGCCAAAAAGGTAGGCCACAACGCATGGTACAAACGAAAGCACTTTATTATAAGCTCGCACATCAGCACTGGGCGGGCTCGACCTTCGAGCCCGTATATATGTCCCGAGGCCACGCCTTGCCCCCGGGCGTGGCCGATCGGCCAAAGGGTGGGGCATGTATCTCAGTTCCACGCCCGGACGCTCGTGCCACCCACTGGTGCGTGGAATTATTGACCATTGTGCCCGCCACAATACAGTATATATATAGTATACAGTATATATATAGTATGCAGTATATAGATATAGTATACAGTATACATATAATACAGACTTGGCATTTAATATGGAATTTTTTTTTTTCTTGACTTGGGTTTACTTTCTGAACTCAGTATATCAATCTGGTGAGTTTATTTTACCCTTCAGTGATGTCTTTGTTGAAAGAACCATGTCACTGATTGTCTTTCGCAGCAAGAAGTCAATAACAGGATTATATCACAGGTGGCGTGACAAAATGTACAGACAGGTACATTTGACGATTGGCTTCAAAATCGGATATATAAGGGTTGTTGCGTTCTGTATTAGTGGAAAACAACTGCTGCACGTCTACAAAGGTTATTGCCGCTTCCTCTAGAGATGGTCTGTCAACTTGACAATGCTGTTTGTCATGGAGTGGTGGTTTTACGAAATTCTGGCATGAAACAGCGTGCTATTGCTCGGCAGTATGGCATCACTCAAGGTCAAGTGTCAAAATCCTGAAACGAAATGCTCAGAGGGGTGTCCCTACTCCAATACCGAGGCCAGGACGTCCACGCAGAACCACAAGGAGAGATGATCGCCAGCTGCACCGGTTAGTCTGCAATGGCCGTACCAAGTCAGCTAATCGGCTTAGGGCTGAGTGGCAGCAACTGACAAATGTGCCTGTATCCAGAAGGCTCGTCAACCAATGACTGGTTCAAGCAGGCTATCGTCCCAGGCGTCCCCTGAGAAAGCCACGCCTGACCAGACAACACAGCCAGCGCCAATTGCAGTGGGCCAGAGAGCACCGTCAATGGCAGCCAGGACACTGGAATCATGTGACCTTCAGTGACGAGTCTAGATTTCTGGTTTATAGTCAAGATGGCCGCGTCTGAGTGCGCAGACAAGTGCATGAACCCTACAACAAAGATTGTATAGTGCCAAGAGTCCAAGCTGGAGGTGGTGGGGTGACCGTTTGGGCTGCTTTTCATGCAGGGGGCAAAACTGACCTGGTTGTTCTGAATGGAAGCCTGAACCAGTTCAAGTACAGGGTCATTCTGGAAGAAACATTGCTTCCATTAGCTCGTGCAGCCTTTCGAGGAAACTTTGTCTTCCAAGATGACAATGCATGGCCTCATCGTGCTCGCATGATCCAACACTTTCTTGCTGACAGTGGTGTAGAGCATATGGAGTGGCCTGCCATGTCCCTGGATATGAATCCGATAGAGAACTTGTGGGCAGAATTAACGCGTCAAATCGACAACTTGGACCAGCAGCCTACCTCTGTGCGTGAATTGCAGCAGGCTATTGTCACTGCATGGCAAGCGATTCCTGTCCAAACCTTGGCAAATCTCATGAACAGCATGCCTCGACGTGTACGTGCTCTCTTGAATGCCCGTGGGGGTTACACGAAGTACTGAACTGTAATTTTACTGTCCGTAATCCCAGTCATAATTTAGCTTTTGTTTTTGTTGAAAATATTTTTGGTTAATGTGCAAAATAAAGAGATACTTCTGGAAAACGTACAGAAGTTTAACACAGTACTGTCCGTGAATTGAGTTCGATATCAGTTTACATAACTTTCAAGGATCCATTTATTTGCTTCGAAATGTCAAATGTGGTTTTTGTTTCTTTTAAAGGTCACATTAACAAAATCTAGAATAATTTCAACATAATTCCAATGAACTTTTGGTTCTAAGTCATCTTGAAAAGTAAGTTCACCCCCACAAAAAAAAGATTCCATATTAAATGGCAAGTCTGTATATACACACATTTTCATCATTTGGGTTCTCCATGTTCTCTTGTTTGTTGAACATTTGATGGCAAAAGCTCAATTGGTAAATTGAGGGGTGAGGTGAGAGTTGAGAGCCAGTGAGAGTGGAGGGGAGGGTGAAGGAGAGAAAGGAGGGGATACAAACAGAATCGGCTTTCCCCCTAGCAACCACATACCCGCTCGTCTCCAAGTTGAACAAGCGTTACGCATAGGGCCCCCGTCGGTGAAGTGATGCGAGTTCACAAAGTGGAAGACGCAAAGCGGCCATCTTGGATTTTGACATGGCGACCCAATTATCAATAGCCTTCTTCCTTATGCCTAGATACACCCACACACCAGATTAGAAGTTGGTACTTCGCTTATTTTTCAAGATATTCTGCTCAAAAGGTTGACATACATGGCGGTGGCCATCTTGGATTTTGACGTGGCGACCCAATTTTCAAGAGCGTTCTTCCTTATGCGTAGATACACCCACACACCAGATTAGAAGTTGGTACTTCGCTTATTTTTCAAGATATTCAGCTCACAAAGTTCAGACATACATGGCGGCGGCCATCTTGGATTTTGACGTGGCGACCCAATTTTTAATAGCGTTCTTCCTTTTGCCTAGATACACCCACACACCAGATTAGAAGTTGGTACTTCGCTTATTTTTCAAGATATTCAGCTCACAAGGTTCAGACATACATGGCGGCGGCCATCTTGGATTTTGACATGACGACCCAATTTTCAACAGCGTTCTTCCTTTTGCCTAGATACACCCACACACCAGATTAGAAGTTGGTACTTCGCTTATTTTTCAAGATATCCCTCACAAGATTCAGACATACATGGCGTCAGACATACATGGCGGCGGCCATCTTGGATTTTGACGTGGGTTACACCCACACACCAAATTCGAATGCCGTCCTTCGCTTACGTATGCACGCACGCACTTACGCACGCACGGACACATGGACGGAGGGGAAAACCATAGTCCCCCTTTCGCTCCGCGGTGCGACGGGGGACAAAAAACTCACAGCCTCGTGCTTAATGCACTATGGTGGGGCTAATAATGGCTATTCATGATTACTATGACTTTGCACTTTCACATTTTGACTATATTTTTAACTGTTTTCTTCATATTCTCTTAAATGTTTGTTAAAAAATTGATGACAAAAGTTCAAATGGTAAAAAACTTATGGCCTGGACACAAACACGATTGCAAAACCCTGTCTTCCGCTGCACAGGGGGTCGGGCTAAACAACACAAGGTACAGTGGTGGCTTTTGGTGAGGACCCTCCTCTGGTATCCCAGAGGATGTAATTTCAAAACCCTATTCCAGCTGAAGGCAGCAGTTTTAAGCGTTTGGTTTCTCAGTTCGAGGAAGTTAAATTAGTTTCAGGGGAGCTGTTGAACTATTTATTGAATTGTTGTTAAAAACCCAATTGGCTCATTAACCTTTTGGGTGGATTAACTATTTAGGTGGATTAACTCATTAACCTGCCCCACCTGGTCTGGTCTGAATATGATACCAGTCCAATCATTGTGATCGAATCCTATTACCCTCGCCAGAGGAGAGGGTATCGACCGATCCGATAAGGACGATCGTGCCCCCTTCGCCGATAGGCGGAGCTCTTGCGTCCGCCATTACTGGGAGGTGTCCCGATCCAAACTGAACTCCAGCTGGCTGCGCCAGCACAACTATCATCGCGATCGTACATGAAAAGTGTCCGTGATAATTGTTCTCAAGTGTTTCTCTATACGTGTGGAGCGGTCGTGGACACCTGGCACCTGAAGGCACACGATACAAACCCCGTTTTCGGCGATATCGCTGGGCGCCTAAGGTGCATGGCCATGCCGCCCTGAAGGCACCTGGCACCTGGGGGTACCCCGTTTCCACTTCCACCTACACCAAACCTATTTTGTTAGCAACCGCGTACCCTATGCTACGCCATGCCGAGCCCCCTACCGCCTTAGCCCCGAGTTTTGCGACCACTACGATAATGACTCCTCTGACCGACCCGACTGGGTGCCCGTCCCTTCATCGACTCCTCCATACGGCCAGGTCTTGGCGGCCGTACCACAGCCGCCCCGCATGGATTCTTCCCTCAGAGTCCACCTCCGCCCGGGCAGGCCACCTTTGGCAACTACGGCTAGGCTCCGAGTGGCCACTACTGAGCCCCAAGTTCCTTGATCACTAGGGTCGCGACTCGTCTGGCAGACTCGACTGGGCCTCCGTCCCTTCGCGTGGGCCGCCTCACTGGCTCCTTATCGCTTCATCGACTCTTCCATACGGCCAGGTCACAGCAGATGTATCACTGCCGCCCTGCGTGGATTCTTCCCTCAGAGTCCACCTCCACGCAGGCCGCCACACCGGCTCCTCACCGGTCGTATAGCTCGGTGGACCGGTCGTATCGTCCACGATTCCATCTTCTCCGATGAATCTAACAAACAAATATATTTTGTATCGATATTCTTTCGGCAAAGTGAACTGAGACCGGTAACTGCATGTAATCTGAACGCTGGAGAGCAAGCCGAATGAAGCGGACGCCTCCAAACTATGGAGGCGTCTATCGAGGACGCCCGTCCATTGAACCCTCCGTCGGATCGGTATATTGCATTTGAGTCTGTTTGTTTGTCCGTTTGTTTGTTTGTTTGTCCGCACAGAATAAATATGATTTTCTCTGCAACTGTTGTTCCGATTGACACGAAATTTTCACCATAGGTGCATCTCCACCTGCAGAATTTTTTAATGACAATTATGACATCATGGGTCACGTGGTTCGGCCGCCATCTTGGAAAAATCGAAAAAAAATGCACCTCTATATCTCGGAAAGCGCTGAATAGAAAAAATGAAGACATAGCTCCTTGTAAAGTACTCCTCATGGGAAATAAAATATGTTAATAATGATGTCATAGGTCCCTCCATTATGATGTCATAATTCGACAAGTACAAAATCTTCATCCAATCAAGATGAAATTTATTGAGAATAATCTAGGAAAAAATTTTCGCCATGTCGGCATAAACTGGTGGACAAAAAATAATGATGATGACGTCATTGGCCACGTGGTTCGGCCGCCATATTTGTTTTAACACAAAAGCCTTAAAAAACACTGAAATACATCCTGGCGGGGGTTTGCAATCTTTGATTGCTCTTTTTCTTGTTCGTTATTTGTAGATGAGGCCACTAATTTGTAGATGAAGAACAAGGAGGGGAAAAAGGACTCTTCCCTTGTCACAGGAAGAAAATTCTGACATTTCGCCAACACTTACAACTTTTAAAAATGGCCTAAATGAATATTAAATTAATGAGCAATACCGTATCTAAAGTCTACCTTCCACTTTTATACATATACAGTACTGTATATCAGACAAACAGTTTCAAATGGAGCACCTCGCTACCATTAGAGCATTTAAATTGCATCAGATGTGGCAATAACTGTGAATTGTTGCTCCCAGCTTGCCGGCTCGATGACAGAAGACGCCATTTGCATTTTTGCCATCTCCGTCCTAACACTGTTTAGAATCCCGTGCGGGCACGGGCAACTTGCTAAAAAAAAATTCATCTTTCGGAAGACTTAGCCAGTGTCGGAATCAACCCGCTGACCTCACAGAATTAGTGGAAGCTCTAACCATCATTCCGCCGAGTCTAAGCTTCTGCCCATCCATCAGAAAACTCGCGTGCAACTTTCATTACTGCAGTGCCATCTTTGTCCAAATATCCTCATCCATGATACTTTGTTCTATAAAGTTGTCGAGAATATCCCTGTAATCTTTCAATTGAGCAATTAGGTAGATTCCTCTCCTGTCGGCTTAAAATGTCTGCAATATTCTGCCAAAGCAGATTTTGATAAAATGAATATCGTATCCAAAAGATGCTCAGGCCTTACAATTTGGCAGCTCTTATTCATCAATTTCTGTCCCGGAAAATCGGTTTCGACTGATGCTGAATCGGGAGGCTGAAACAATAAAAACAATAAAAAGAGGCTGAAACAGATGTCTGTTGCAGTCCAAACATCGGGATGCTTTTTATACCGACAACTTAACATTGACATCTTGACTAATTACCCTTCTCAATCTCATAATTATCTTTGTTCTACCTGATACCCAGCATCAGCAAAATGAACTGAGTGTCACAATCCACAATGGAATCCCTTCATAAGTGATACAGGGCACATGTCAGATATGTTTTGCACCCCCCCCCCCCCCGCCCCCACCCCCTCTATATTAAGAGGAATGGCCTTTCGTACTCGATAGCATTGCCCTGAACATCATTGGCATTTCACACATACAGACTAAAAGACAATTGATTGCTTTTTAATGATACAACTACTACAGGTCAGTTGAGACATCTTTTTTTCCCCCTTTCTTCTCATCATTACCCTTGATGTTTTTTTAATTCTCGCTAAACCTTCCCATCTGATCATTTGTCACCTTTTCTGTCTGCATCTACTTTGCTATTATGTTCCACATTTTGCCTCTTCAGAGCAAAGCGGTTCCAAGTCCAGAAACGGACGATGGAAAAGCAACAGGAACATTCTCCTGGGAACCGCTTATGCTTGGAAATAATAAGAGGTGATTCGGAGTCTTCAAAATTGCCTCGCTCCACTGCACATCCCTCCCCCAACCCTTCTCTCTCTCATGTCCTTAATTGCTCCTTGCCTGTGGTCCTCCTTTGACCAAATGAACCAAGGTAGGGGGACAGCTGAGGCCTGGCAGCGAAGAGAGCCTGCCCGGCCTAACAGCATGCCGTTGCTTCTGATCTCCACATCCGATGGCACATCTACAGGAAAAAGGGACAATGTAATATAACATCAAAAATCCACTCAACAAAAATGATCAACAAACATACACAGAATTGTTTTTTTAACAATTTGAAGTTTTCAAAGTAATTATGTTCCTTTCCTTTAAACTGATACAGGAAAGAAAATGTTTTGAGAGCTTTGTATGAAATCTAATAACTATTTTGGGCATGCTGTTATACAGTATACTGTCGGAAGTGGTTAGACTTACAGTTGACTGTAAGTCTGAGGCGACGAGTATCAGCTATGGTGACATCATTAGCAGCACTGCACTGATACTCTCCAGCTTGTGTCCGTGATACTCGCTCCAGAAACAAAAACTCCCCCTCAACTTCCTCCAACTGTGCTGTGATAGATAAAACAAAAATACAAGGATTTTGTTAAAATATAACGTTGTGGCAAGGACAGTGAATTTATATCCTCGAATGAATCTGGCGGTTCAAATCTGGCGGAGAGCATCTGGATTCTAAGCTTCTGGAAACTGCATTAAACTTCGATTGATAATCATGTTGATATTGCATGTGGAACTAGAGCAATGTGACTGCGTCAACAATATGCCTTCTCGTAGTCCCTGTCCATGACAACGGGTAGATGCCCTCGATTACTGTCCTAAAAATAAACAAGTTTGATTTAAATCCCTTTAGCTGTTCTCAAGAATCGCATTTTTAACCAGACATTTTACCAGTTTCACATCGATCGGTGAAGCAGTTTCGGAAAAGGGTTTTTTAAATATCGGTTTTCAAGCTAATATGGCTGCCAAACCATGTGACATGACATCAAAATTGTACACTCTGCATTTGTATGAGTAGGTGATCACGTTTGTGAAGTTTTGTGTTGCTCGGATAAGGTTCGTTTTTCTATCCAAGATGGCTGCCAAACCGCGTGACCTACGATGTAATAATTTTCAAACTATATGCCGCAATGTCGTTAGATGACATTTGTAAAGTTTCGCATCGATAGGGTAAGCGGTTTTTGAGATACAATTATTTATTATTTTCCTTCAATCCAATATGGCTGTCATATCATGTAACCGGTGATGTTTTCATGATCAACTTTTAATCGCCATGCCAAGTCGATGGCACACGGAAAGTTTTGAGTCGATCACTACCGCAGTTTGGGAGAAGATGTTTCGGGTTTTAGGGATAATCCAATATGGCTGCCAAACTATGTGACCGATGTCATAAGTGTAATATTTCAATACAAATGGGTCATAGATTATGTGCATGCAATTTCAGATTTTTAGGATAAGGTATTTCATTAAAACATTCATGGTTGGTATACCACTTCACCGATGATATAATTATCATGCATTTGTTCCCCATTAATGTGCCAAGTTTCATTTTTTTCCACATTCAGCGGTTTTCGAGAAATAATCTTTTAATTATTGCAACAGTAAAAGTTGTTTATCCCGTTGAATTGGTGGGTACGCTGCTCTGAAATGGTTGGTAATGAATAGTCTATTTCATGTCATTCATAGAAACAGTGCCCTCCATAAGTATTGGAACAATAAATGAATGAATGATTGTTTTAAGGCCATTTTCCCCGCTAGAGCGGGGGTTAGCCTTGCGGGGCCCATGACAATCATGGTTCCCTGTTTGAGGCAATGTTTTTATGGCTGGATGCCCTTCCTGGCGCCAACCCTTGGTCATGCTCTGACGATGCGCAGGGATATGGTGTACCTATTCTAAACCGGGGTACACACCGGGATCATTCAGCCCAGCAAGCTGGTACGCAATTTGCCGACCTCGGAAGGATGACAGGCTGAGTCAACCCCCCTGGTGTTAATTTAGCGATCGATCGGGATTCAAACCCAAGATCCTAGGATCCCAAGCCGGCACCCTAACCGCTAAGCCAACACCAGGCTCATACCAACCACTAAGCCAATACGCAACTCTAAGCGAACCGCCAAGCCACTCCATAAGTATTGGAACAGTGAAGTTAAATTTGTTATTATTGCTATATACTCAAGAAATTGGGATTTGAGATCAAAATATGAATATGAGGCAAGAGTTCAGAAGGTCAACTTTTATTTCTTGGTATTTCTATGTATACATATTTTACCATTGTAAAACAATAGCACTTTTTTATGCTCAGTCCCTCCCCCTCTACCCCCTCCCCCCCCCCCCCCCCCCCCACTTTAGATAAACATAAGTATTGGAACAAAAAACTGGAAGGTGTTTCTTGTTGCCCTCCACTCTGTGGTTATTGTTGCATTGATCGTTCACACATAAAAGCTGTCAAAGTCTAGTCTTGGTTTTAGCCTTTGCTTTTGCCTTGGGAGTCTGTTGGCAAAAACCAACATGGACACCAGAGAAACATTAAATGAAAGAAAAGGAAACAATTTGGAAGCTGAAAGAAGAGAAAAATTAAAATAGAACCAAATCACAAAAACTGGGCATAGCAAATACAACAATTTGGAATATCTTGAAAAAGAAAGAAACCATGAGTGCACCTAGCAATAGACAATGACCAGGTCGACCAAGGAAAACAACTGCATTTGATAACAGAAAAATCATCAGAGCTGTGAAGAAACCCCTAAAACAACTGTCAGTTACATCACCAACAACCTCCACAGTGCAGGGGTGAAAGTGTCACAATCTACCGTTTGCAGAAGATTTCAACAGCAGAATTACAAAGGCTACATCGCAAGATGCAAACCTCGCATTAGCGTCAAAAATAGAAAGGCTAGACTAGAATTTGCCAAGAAGTACAGACAGAGGTGAGCCAGTGAGTTCTGAAACAAGGTTTTATGGACAGATGAGACCAAGATAAACCTTTACCAAAGCGATGGAAAGGGGAAAGTGTGGAGAAGGAAGGAACTGCATATGATCCAAAGCTTATTACCTCATCTGCGAAGCATGGTGGAGGTAGTGTCATGGCTTGGGCTTGTATGGCTGCCTCGAGAACTGGCTCTCTCATCTTTATTGATGATGTAACTAATGATGGCAGCAGCAGAATTAATTTGGAATGCACAGAAACCTTTTATCTGTCTATGGACAAGAAAACGTCTTCAAACTACCTCATTGGGCACCACTTCACCATGCTGCAAGACAATGACCCAAAACACACTGCCAACACAACCAAGGACTTCATCAGGGGAAAATGTGGAAGGTTTGAGATTGGCCAAGTCAATCTCCTGATTTAAATCAAATGGAGCATGAATTTCACTTGCTGAAGAGGAGACAAAAGTCAGAAACCCCCAAAACAAACAACAACTGAAAATGGCTGCAGCAAAGGCTTGGCGAAGCATATCAAAGGAAGATACCAAGAGTTCAGTGATGTCGATGGGTCACTGGCTCGATGCAGTTATTACATGCAAGTGCTATGCAACCAAATACTAACTATTATACTACTTTAATTACCTTGTGCTCGCGAAGCGAAAACCGAGGTTAAGCATTCAGGTACGTACATACGTGTGCCGTACGTGTCTGCATTTTTAAAATGCATTTTCTCGGCAACAGTTGGTCCGATTGACATGAAATTTTCACCATATGAGCGCCTCCTCCTGTGGAATATTGTAATGATTATTATGATGTCATAGGTCACGTGGTGCATGCGCCATCTTGGAAAAACTTCACACCTCTATATCTTTGAAACCACTCCATGGAAAAAATTGAGTCCTGGCTCATTCTCAAGTACTCCCCATGGGGAATAAGATATGTTAATGATGATGTCATGGATGCCCTCGCTATAACGTCATAATTCGAAAAGTATAACACTTATCCGATCATTATTAATTTTTTTCAGCAACTGTTGGTCTGATGAACATGAAATGTTCACCATAGGAGCACCTCCTCGTTTTGAATATTTTAATGATTATCGTGACATCATAGGTCATGTGGTACAGGCGCCATCTTGGAAAAACCGAAAAATGTTGCACCTCTATACCTCCAAAACCGCTGCATGGAAAAAATTTAAACATGGCTCATTGTTTAGAACTCAGTATGGGGAATAGGTGTTGTTAATGATGACGTCATTGGTGCCATAATTATTATGTCATTGGTGCCAAAATTATGACGTCATTGGTGCCATAATTATGATGTCATAATTCGACAGGGACAAGGCTTAGTCTGATCAGTTTGAAATGTAGTGAGCGTGATCTATGCAACAATTATATTAGAGAATATAAATTTATGTTGTCATCGCTCACGTGGTCTGGCAGCCATATTGGATCAAATTTAAAAATGGTCAAAAACAGAAGAGTTGGCACGCAACAAGTTGATTTCGTAGGGTAAGTATTCTATGAATACCAATCTAGTTTACTTTAAGTTAACTTGGTCCAATAATTATGCTTACCTAACATGGGGGGACTGTACATAAAAAGTGCTATTGTTATACAATGGCAAAACGTATATGCATAGAAATACCAAGAAATAAAAACTGTGTAGATATATAGATAAATGACTGTGCCCGAGTTGCCGTTTTGCCGGAAAACGCAAACAGTTGCCGCAAAACACCTCACCACCACATAATTTAAAACACCTCATCCCCACCAAATTTAAAACACCTCACCCCCATGTCATTCAAAACACCTCATCACCACATAATTAAAAACACCTCACCACCACGTAATTATAAATACCTCACCACCACGTAATTAAAAACACCTCACCACCACGTAATTAAAAACACCTCACCACCACGTAATTAAAAACACCTCACCACCACATAATTAAAAACACCTCACCACCACATAATTATAAATACCTCACCACCACGTAATTATAAATACCTCACCACCACGTAATTAAAACACCTCACCACCACGTAATTATAAATACCTCACCACCACGTAATTCAAAACACCTCACCACCATGTGATTTAAAAACACCTCACCACCACATAATTAAAACATCTCACCACCATGTGATTTAAAAACACCTCACCACCACATAATTAAAACATCTCACCACCATGTGATTTAAAAACACCTCACCACCACATAATTAAAAACACCTCACCACCACATAATTAAAAACACCTCACCACCACGTAATTATAAATACCTCACCACCACGTAATTAAAAACACCTCACCACCACGTAATTATAAATACCTCACCACCACATAATTAAAACACCTCACCACCATGTGATTTAAAAACACCTCACCACCACATAATTAAAACACCTCAACACCACGTAATTATAAATACCTCATCACCACGTAAATCAAAACACCTCACCACCATGTGATTTAAAAACACCTCACCACCATGTGATTTAAAAACACCTCACCACGACATAATTCAAAATACCTCACCACCATGTGATTCAAAACCACCACAACGTTATTAAAAACACTTCACACCCACAAACAAAAGTTTGAGGGAGTCGTTAAGTGAGAACACAGACACTGCCCAGATGTGTAGATATATAGATAAATGACTGTACCCGAGTTGCCGTTTTGTCATGGTTTAAACCAATCATAATTCAAACAATTATTTTGCACAAATGTATTTGTAATATACGTCATATCACATTTTATAAACAATTGAAGTTGAAAAAAAAAAATTCCCCAAAAAATTCTCCCCCCCCCCCCCCCAAAAAAACAAATTGGAAATTTTTTCAAAAAAAATACCCTTAGGACATACCGACGGGAGAGATATGTGCATTCCAGAAGTTTGGTACGATTTCACAAAAGTTTGAGAAAGTAGTTCAGTGACGACACAGGACAACACAACACAACACAAGACAGACCTGCACAGATATATATATATATATACTAGCTTGGCTCGCCTCACCAAGCGTCGTTACTTAGGAACGGGCTTATTTTAGCTGAGGGTAATGACAGTACCTAAGTTGCTGTGTTGTCGTGATTTACAGCAATCATAATACAAACAATTATTTTGCACAAATTTATTTGTAGTGTTTGTGATATTACATTTTTATAAGCAATTTAGGTTGAAGATTTAGGTTGAAAAAATATATAAAATTCAAAAATGAACCCGTCAGCACATATATACGGGAGGGGCAGGTGCAGACTGGAAGTTTGGGACGATTACACCTCACCACCACTTAATTCAAAACACCTCACCACCAAGTAATTCAAAACACCTCACCACCATGTAATTCAAAACACCTCACCACCATGTAATTCAAAACACCTCACCACCAAGTAATTCAAAACACCTCACCCCACGTAATTTAAAACACCTCACCACCACGTGATTTAAAACACATCACCACCAAGTAATTTAAAACACATCACCACCAAGTAATTCAAAACACCTCACCACCACCTGATTTAAAACACATCACCACCAAGTAATTTAAAACACATCACCACCAAGTAATTCAAAACACATCACCACCACTTAATTCAAAACACCTCACCACCAAGTAATTCAAAACACCTCACCCCACCTAATTTAAACACATCACCACCAAGTAATTTAAAACACCTCGCCACCACTGAATTCAAAACACCTCACCACCACTTAATTCAAAACACCTCACCACCAAGTAATTCAAAACACCTCACCCCACCTAATTTAAAACACATCACCACCAAGTAATTCAAAACACCTCAACCCCACGTAATTTAAAACATCACCACCAAGTAATTCAAAACACCGCACCACCAAGTAATTTAAAACACATCACCACCAAGTAATTCAAAACACCGCACCACCAAGTAATTTAAAACACATCACCACCAAGTAATTCAAAACACCTCGCCACCACGTGATTTAAAACACATCACCACCAAGTAATTCAAAACACCTCACCCCACCTAATTTAAAACACATCACCACCAAGTAATTTAAAACACATCACCACCAAGTAATTCAAAACACCTCACCACCACTTAATTCAAAACACCTCACCACCAAGTAATTAAAAACACCTCACCCCACCTAATTTAAAACACATCACCACCAAGTAATTCAAAACACCTCACCCCACCTAATTTAAAACACATCACCACCAAGTAATTCAAAACACCTCACCACCACGTGATTTAAAACACATCACCACCAAGTAATTTAAAACACATCACCACCAAGTAATTCAAAACACCTCACCACCACGTGATTTAAAACACATCACCACCAAGTAATTTAAAACACCTCGCCACCACGTGATTTAAAACACATCACCACCAAGTAATTTAAAACACTTCACCCCCACCAAATGTAAAACACCTCACCACCATGTAATCCAAAACACCTCACCCCAATGCAATTCAAAACACCTTACCACCACATAATTCAAAACACCTTTTTTTTTCTTCTTTTTTTTTTTGTATACAAGATCGAGGCTCGTGAAAGAGCGAACATTAATCACACAGAAAGACAAACAGACACATAAAACAAATAACATCGGGAGCAGTAGACAAGATGGGGAGAGAGGGGGCAGGACACAAACACAACATTTGAGAGCAGGGACCGAGAGACATGGAGACATCGAGAGATCTGTGGGAGGGAGAGGGCTTTCGGGGGGAGGCATGTGAAGGGGGGGGGGGGGGGGGTGGGAGAGGTATAAACATATGGACACTGCCAGGACTTCCAGGAAAGAAGTTGGAATTTCAAACAAGGTGGATCTGGGGTGAATTAGTGGGGGTAGAAAAGATCAAGGTTTTGGATGGGGGAAGATAAGAGATGGTGGTGAACAGCTGTTTTGAAGACCTGGAGGGAGGAGTGGGATTGAAGGGAGTGTGGGAGTTTGTTCCAGAGGCGGGAGAAAAGAGGAATGAAAGAGTGAAGGTGAGCAGAAAGCCGAGATTTCGGCAGTTTAACCATCAGAGGGTTGCTGGCAGATCTTGTGCGACCTGTAGGAATATTTGGGGGACAGAGCACAGAGAGAGCTGGGGGAGCAAGGCCGGAGAGGAGTCGGTAGAAGACAGAAAGACCACCTACCTGCCTGCGGTGAGTGAGTGAAAGGCCCTCAGAGGTAGCTTCATCGCGGGAGATTCCAATGATTACCTCAGAGGTAGCTTACCACCACATAATTCAAAACACCTCACCACCACATAATTTAAAACACCTCATCCCCACCAAATTGAAAACACCTCACCACCACATAATCCAAACCACCTCACCCCCATGTCATTCAAAACACCTCACCACCACATAATTAAAACACCTCACCACCACGTAATTATAAAAACCACACCATCATTTAAATCAAAACACATCACCAAGTAATTCAAAACACCTCACCACCACGTAATTCAAAACACCTCGCCTCCACATAATTAAAAACACCTCACCACCACGTAATTATAAATACCTCACCACCACGTCATTTAAAAACACCTCACCACCACATAATTCAAAATACCTCACCACCACGTGATTCAAAACCACCACCACGTTATTAAAAACACTTCACAATCACGGAAACAAAAGTTTCAGGGAGTAGTACAGTGACAACAGACACTGCCCAGATGTGTAGATATATAGATAAATGACCGTACACGAGTTGACGTTTTGTCATGGTTTAAACCAATCATAATTCAAACAATTATTTTGCACAAATTTATTTGTAATATACGTGATATCACATTTCATAAACAATTTAAGTTGAAAACTTAAGTTGAAAAAAAAAAAATTCCCCGAAAAAATTCCAAATGTGATGTGTTTTAGTGATGTGTTTTAGTGTGTAATATGTAGGCCTAACTTCAAAAAAAATACCCTAAAGACATATCGATGGGAGAGATATGTGCATACCAGAAGATTGGTACGAGTTCACAAAAGTTTGAGAAAGTAGTCCAGTGACAAGACAAGACAAGATAAGACAACACAACACAGACACTGCACAGAGATATATATAGATTTATAAACAATTGAGGTTGAAAACTTAAGTTGAAAAAAAAAAATTCCCGAAAAAATTCCCCCCCCAAAAAATTAATAAAATGGAAATTTTTTCAAAAAAAATACCGTTAGGACAAACCCACGGGAGAGATATGTGCATACCAGAAGTTTGGTACGATTTCACAAAAGTTTGAGAAAGTAGTTCAGTGACGAGGCAAGACAAGACAAGACAAGACAAGACAAGACAAGACAACACAACAGACAATAAAAATAAATATATATACACACAAGCACAAAAAATCATCATATATATATATATATATATATATATATATATATATATATATATATATATACATATATATATATATATATATATATATATATATATATATATATATATATATATATATACATATATATATATATATATATATATATATATATATATATATATATATATATATTAGGGTGGGCTTCAAAAAATCAAAATGCAGATTTTCTCCGGGACATGGTCTAGTTGTGTTCCCTTTGGTGTCAAAGGAAACCACACCAAATATGAATGGAATCCAATAATATGTAGGGGTGCCACATCAGTGATGAATTTTCCCCCATGCAAAAATAGGAATTCCCATTTTTTGGGCTGTATATACACAAAATAAATACATAATTATATATATACATTAAATATAATATTAAAAATAAATATATAGTAAATATACATTAAATAATAAATATACATAAATACACATTATACATTATATATATAGTTATATACAATATATTATACATACAGTTTTGAGACTTCCTATGATCACTATCTGGGCAATTTTCATGCATGTTTTGTACAGGTTCCCGGGGTCAGGGGTACGCTTTTTTAGTGTGTAATATGTAGGCCTAACTTATTGACTGTGGCTCTTTTGTAGAGAGTGACCCTGTGGAGTAAGAATTACCAGGATTTTACCCACATTCTTGCTTATTTTGCAGATATGGCATGTGCTAGTACCAGTGTTTCATTGAAAACTCGTGCTCAGGATAATGTGTATCTCATTGGGTCCACTTCTGGAGATGCCATCAAAGGTGCCAAGCTCCAGACTGTGCATCAATCTCTTGTCCTGTTTTTCCATCACCTGAAGAAGGAGAATCGCACTGCCCGGGAGAGTGCAACCCTCACCATTGAAGAGGTTGTGAAGTTCTGGGAAAAAGCTCACCTACCTACAACGACGAAGCAGCACTGCATCCATCGTTTGGAGAGGCTATATGAAGAATGGAGGAGCCTCCAAAAAGGTGCAAAGCGGGGTGGTGCGACCCAAGAGAAAAAGGAAGCATCCTTCAAGGCCTCCTTGGAGAAGACGTTTGATCTTAGGCATGCAGATTCGGAGGCCATAATCACCAACCCCGAGGACAGGAAGTTTCTTCACGATCAATTCTCAGAGAGGAAGGCTTCAATAGGATCTGTAGACACTGTGTTGGAAGCAAAAACGAAGCGAAAGAAAGAAAGGGAAGAAAAGGAGAAGACTAAGGCAGAGCAGGAAAATAAGAGACAGGAAATGGTCATGAAGGGTGCTACTGCTATGGAAGTCACAGACTCAGACTCTGACTCTGAGACCACGGCACAGGCTGGTTCTTCATCATCTGATGGTGGGATATCTCGTCCCAAGAAAAGAAGGCCTATCAACATTGTCACTCCTGAAGTCGCAGCTTCTTTGGATCGTACGAAAACAAGTGACCGAATGGCTGTCCACAACTTGGCATCCATTTGTAGAGCAGTAGGATGGGATCATGCAGAGCTGGCACTGAACCGATGGACAGTGCGGTGGAATCGCATGATGCATCGATGCAAAACCATGGACGAAATAAAAGAAGCATTTCATCATAATGTGCAGGGTCCTTTAGTGGTCCATTGGGTTGGAAAGCTTCTTCCCGATGTCACTGGAGATTTTGTGCATGTGAAGGTGGATCGTCTTCCAATCCTTGTGTCCAACCAGTACCATGGAATGGAGCAGCTGTTGAATGTTCCCAAGTTACCTGACGGGGGAGGAGAAGCTATGGCAACCGCTGTAGTGGACACACTGAAGAGCTGGAACCTTGTGGGCAAGGTGAAGGCTTTGTCTTTTGACACAACGGCCAGCAATTCAGGTGTTCGTGGAGGGGCTGCTGTCCTCATTGAAAAGAAGCTACAGACTGAACTAATTCATTTGGCTTGCCGCCATCATGCGCACGAAATCATTCTGGGAGATGTTTTCACCACTCTTTTCGGTCCTTCATCAGGCCCTGACATCCAGCTTTTTAAGCGGTTTCAGGCGAAGTGGCCGTCCATTGCCCATCACCAACCTGCTATTGTAACTTGGCATTGTGCAGCTATTGTAACTTGTGTTTGCTAGAATACAAAGAAAGTGAGTGGAGGGTGGATTTTCATGAAACAAACTTCTGGTTTTGATTTCGATCCATATATAGAAAAGTTTTGTAGACACCTTTAGTTTGAAGGCTGATGTGGCACCCCTAAATAAAATCAGATTGCTTTCATATTTGGTGTCTTTTCATTGTGGAACAAAAGGAACAACATAAAGCCATGTCCCAGTAAATAATTTTTAAAATTATTTTGAGCACCACCCTAATATATATATATATATATATATACATATATACATATATATACATACATATATACATATATATATATATATATGATTTTATATAAACACATATATAAAATAGGTACCAACACATCAAGGACAATGGACCATGATGAGCAAAACCACACCGGCCAATCAGCAACACACAATGAACAACCAATGGGGAGTGTACATTTCTCGTAAACCCTGCACCCCGTTCGTTCCTGTTACTTCCTCCTGTCGATGTGCGGAGCATGCTGCCTGAAATGTTGAGGACTACTTTTCATATTTTTCTTTTGCTTTGGAGTTATTTTAAAAGTATAAACAATATAAATATCTCTTTTAAGAGCCAACACAAGATGCAAACCATAAACCTACTTTATTGTAAAAATGAACTTCACCAACTGTGTGTATTGCATCACCCCAACGTGTGGACAGCACATCGTGCACTGGCTCTGCCCAGAGATGGATCACACAAGTCAGAGAATTAAACTCGCATTACTATTTCCAAACCGTCTTTGTAATTAACCTTTTGGCTGCCTGCATTACCAAAGGCACAGTGTTTGGAGGACAGGCGACGTGTGCTGATTAAATGTAAAGCACAGTCCATGAAGAGTTTGTTCTAAGCACTCTGCGGATTTCAAATCAAACAGGACAGAGGAAGCGGTGCCTCGAGTGATGTTTCACTTGTGATTTATTAACTTCCTGCAGCTTATATTCCAAATTTGGTATGCAGTGGTAATTTTAGATCCAATTCACAGCAAATTTCCAGCTATTTTAGGATTGTCAGAATAATCGTTACTAGCCGAAACCCGTGGAACATCCACGGAAGGGAGGATGTGGTGTATGGATAGAGTGTACCATTATGGATGGCATCGGGGATTTGCTTGTCCGAGTAAGAGTTAGGAAGAAAGATGAGAATGAAGAGTGCGTATATGAACAACGATCGCCGACACCGGCACAAATGCATGCTCTGGATTGTCCAATCAGCGGACAGCTTGCTTCGCCTTCGCCCAGCAGACGCCAATACGATGGCGTCGTAAGATGGCGTCGTATCGGCAGTTAATCGGATGCTTTTGGCCCCAACGTCGGCTAATTCAGATTTTTCGAGTATGGCTGTACGTGATAAACAAAGAGCGCAGTTCGTAAATCGTAAATCCATGAGTGCCGTCGTCATCGGGTCACTGGGTGCGGCGTAAAAGGGATAACAAAGTCGAGTCCTTACGCTATTATTATATAGATTGGGCTTTGCTAATCACAAGTTGTGTGATCTGGTGTCATATGGAGGTGCTCAAGCGATGCGGATATTTTCTTGCCCACACATTTACAGCAGTTGTGGTTGAGTATATGTGGTGTTGTGCCTGCTCACCGACAAGTCACATGGCTAGTTTGCCACCACACTGTACCTCGACACCACCCAGGGAACCCAAAAAGGTCTGGAAGCAATAAATTGCTCCCCTGGAAATGCATGAGCAGGGAGATGTTCACATTACCACTCGTACACATCAACACCAGATCGTAGTCAGTTGCAATTCAAGAAAGAACAGAACCCCAATAATCGATGATGGTGTGACTTTATCCTAATACTCAAAAATATCCTTCACTTTGGCATGTGACTGGAAAAATGACCAGCCAATCAGATCACATGGTTGCCTCATAATATATCACATGGTTGCTGGTTCTGGAATGTAGGCTTGAGGAACTTTGGAGATCGTGAACGAAGATTTGTCTGTGGACACCAACTCTCTTTTTTCCTGGTTGAGGAAAAAATCGGCAGAGTTGGGGCTTATTCGGAATTGTTGAGTAGTTTTATCCAAACAAGACCATTAGTCTAACAACAGCGTATCGGGTTTGTTTGTTACTTTTAGTCAGGGCCCTTAGGGATATTTTGGGGCCGTTTGGTTCAAATTCTTCCAAAAGCACCAAATTTGGCCCAGATGTTGCCCATGCCATACTCTTTCGATTTTTGACGGGTGCTAAAACGGGCGCCCCCCCCCCCGGGGGGGCCCCATATTGGCGAAATACTAAATGGCCGCCACCCGGATTAGAGGAAAATCAGTTGAATAACCAAAAGGTTGGAATCATGTATGATACCACTTTTCAGGGGTTTTCGAGGTCGGGGAATCCAATTATGATGTTACTTTGATGATTTGAGGTCAAGGTCAACCCTCAAGGTCATCTTAAAGGTCATTTTTGAGTCAAACATGTCGGTTTTTGAGTTTTTTGTCAAGATTTACGCGAGGTTCACCATTTTATGTTTCTGGGTTGGGTAATCGAACTCTAACCTTGTTTTTGACAATTAGAGGAAATATTTACATGTCTATTTCCAAATTTTCAGGCATATGCAGTTCATCAGTCTAATTACAAAGGTACGGATTTTGATGTTTTATGAACTGTATGCCATATCCTTGTGTTTAATTTTTGTGCGATCATGATCCGGGTTCATGTATACATGATTGTATACATGTCATAAATATGACGTCATAGGTCATGTGACCTGGTGGCCATATTGGATTTTATGAAAACCTTAAAAATGGATCCCTGCCTTCATTTTTCGATCGATTCATTTTGAACTTTGACCACTTATAGTACGCCATGTGATTGGATGCATATCCTAATTATGACGTCATAGGTCAGGTGACATGGCGGGATGGACCGGTATGGACCCCGGATCATACCGCCCTTGGCGCCCGTCAAAAATCGAAAGAGTATGGCATGGGCAACATCTGCGCCAAATTTGATGCTTTTGGAAGAATTTGAACCAAAATATCCCTAAGGGCCCTGACTATTTAGTTGAAGAGGATAGTATGACCTGGGTGGGGATACCAGTTATAGCAAATAGTGTCAGTAATAAGTTTTTACACGTACCCATAGGGCAAAGCCGTCGAGAACAGTTTTTGTCTGTCCGTATGTATGTATGTCCCCTCAAACGTATAACAATCAGAGCTGAGGATCTGGTCACATGACAGAGTGATGTGATTACATCTGATGTCATTACGGTGTACGGCAGCTGACTCTCCACACACCCCCATTTTGATTTAGATTTCGTTCATGCCAAACATATCGTCGAACCTGTCATATATCACAATCGCCATGCTCTACCTTTATGTTTTTCATTCAGTGTGAAACACAAACAAACCGTTTGTTAAAATGACCATCAAATATCAAAAGCATCGGTGTTATGGCTCTTCCAACAATACGGTACAGTACACATAGGCCTGAGGTGTTATGCCTCATCTTCGGACCGCTTCGGACAAATTAAGCCCAGGTTTCTTAATACAGTAGTTTATCGTTTCAGTAGTATCGTTTTCGTAATAATAATAATAATCTTACCATAATTCACCAAATGTCTGTCCATCTGTCTGTCTGTTCCCAGGTACCGCAAAAACGGCTGAACCGATCGCAACGATATTTTGGGTGGGCAATCCTGGGACTCCCTGGAGTAAAATAGGCTATATTGTTTTTCCAATTTCAGCTTTGGACTCCAGCATTTTCAGGTTTGGACTCCCGCATAACGTTATTGTCCCGGTTACCGCAAAAACGGCTGCACCAATCGCAATGATTTCCTGGAACCCCTGCAGTAAAATCCTACGATAATTCACCAAAAGAACATGACATGAAAATTAAAAACGGCTGAACAGTATTTCATGAACATTTCATTGTGGAATTGAGGAAAATCGTGATGCATTACGAACCTGCCGCGAAGCGGAAGTGGACAGATTACGGCATTGAGCTGGTTTGATAATATCCCATTATCCCAATACAACCGTCATTTAAAACAGCATTTTCTTAAAGTATCAATTGATGATTGGAATTGATTGAATACAATAATTACGATTTTGATTTCGTAATTGTATTCACCCAACCGTACGGAACTTCACATCAGGATTTAAATATTTATTTATGTCACGAATGTTGTTAAAAGTTTATTGCGTTTGTGGTTCTGTCTGTTTGTTTGTATGTCACTGGCCTACAGGTCACAATTATAAACCGATCGTCACGAAACTTTACCAAGTTGTATAGGTCGTCCCAATTGAGAAGCCTATTGATTTTGAGGTCAAAGGTCAAATGTCATCTGGAGGTCAAATTTCTAAAATCGCCATTTTAAATCCGATTAACTTGAAAATTGAAAAGCTTATTTATATTGAGTCTCCAAATTGGGAAATGAACTATTTTTGAGGTCAAAACGTCAAAGGTCAACTCAAGCTCAAATTTTAAAAAACATCAATTTTCATCTAAAGAGCCGTCAATTCTCAACCGATTGACTTGAAAATTGAACAGCATTTGCATATAGAGTCAAAAAAATGGGAAACATACTACTTTTGAGGTCAAAAGGTCAAAGGTCAACTCAAGGTCAAACTTCCAAAATCGTCAGTTTTCATCTGAAAAACCGTCAATTTTCATCCTACTGGCTTGAAAATTGAACAGCATGTGCATATTGCATCACTGAATTGGGAAACCAACTATTTTTGAGGTAAAAAGGTCAAAGGTCAATTGCAGGTCAAACTTCCAAAATCATAAATTTTCATCTGAAAAACCATCAATTTTCATCTGATTGACTTGGAAATTGAACAGCATTTGTACATTGTGTCACTAAATAGGAAAACCAACTATTTGAGGGCAAAAGGTCAAAGGTCAACTCAAGGTCAAACTTCTAAAATCATCATTTTTCATCTGAAAAAACGTCACTTTTCATCCTGCTGACCCGAGGTTTGATCAAGATCGTAAATTTTAATCTTCATGAAATGGACAATTTGCTGTATCAATGGCTAACTTTAGGGGTGGGTGGTGGGGGGGGGGGGATTTTGCAAGTATCGTGCTCCGCATGACTTCTTCTTGTTTTTTATATTAATGCTATTTAATTTGTGATTGGAGTTTTGCTGTTTGGAATGAAAAAAGAGATGGCGTTCAAGTCAATGACGAAATGCCGTGACGGTTTCTACTTTCTAAACGTGAAATTCATGGATCGCCATATGCAGATTCGCCATTGACTGGGTATGGAACAAACGTACCCGTTTGTTTGTGGACGAGTACGTTTTTCATGGAAGTCCTTCACGAACTTGCTGTCTATGTCTGACGTGCGACTGAAGGTGCTACAGGAATGTGGAATGTATTGGTTCCATGCTTTAGCATGCGCCGTTTCTGCATTGTCTGTTGCTTCTGGCCTCCCGCCTGTGCATAGCATGGGTACCTCACTAGTATAGTAAATATAACTATCTTACTATAATTCACCAAATGTCTGTCCGTCTGTCCGTCTGTTCCCAGGTACCGCAAAAACGGCTGAACCGATCGCAACTAAATTTTGGGTGGGTAATCCTGGGACCCCCTGTAGTAAAATAAGCTATATTGTTGTTCCAATTTCAGCTTTGGTCTCCAGCATTTTCAGGTTTGGACTCCCGCCTAACGATATTGTTCCGGGTACCGCAAACACGGCTGCACCGATCGCAACGATACACCTCCATGCCCGTGGGATTCCCAGGGGTGACCCCACCAGTAACACTTTAATCCCAATGTTGTGAATGGAAAGTTAATGCATTGAATGATCAATTGGTTCATGATCAATGAGGAGCGGTGTTCGGCACTAATATTAATAACGCTGAAGTAAGGAATTCGCCTCGGTTCTTTTTTATAGTAATATCATTTTCGAAATAATGATAATTATGTAACGTTTCTATTATAGTAAATTTAATCGTAACACTAATCCCTTTGTAGTGACTGCAAACTTACTAGAAGTTAAAATATATCATCATCTACATATTAAAGTAGCGGCAGTTTTGTGTCCGTTATGTCATTACGTCTATGATGTCATTACAACAGCTGACTCCACCGACCGACATTTTACTTTACTAGTAGGCCTAAACCCAGTCACTACAGGAGTGGCAGGAAGGGGCATTCCTCTTTGGGGTACATAGATTACAGTCGATCTATGGTTGGGTCTCAAGAACATTGGGTGAGTGTTCATTTACCAAGTTTCTTGTGGAGAGATCACCAAGTGGTTTAAGCATTCGAGCAAGCTCTCCATTCAAAACCCTTAGGAACGGCTGGCTTGACAAGCGCTAGCTAGCTCTTTGGTAAATGAGCACACCTCCAACCCTTGTGGGGTATATAGAATACAGTAGATCTTCCCTCAGTTCCTTAAGTAAAACTTACCTCATGGATGTCGGGATTCCTCCAAATTTCTTTGCTTAATGTGATAAACAGCATTAGCGACTGTTTGAAAAGCTAATCATGTGTGTTTGTGGTTTATAATATTTTACAAGCCCGGCTACAGCGCGGTTAGACTTTTGGTCTTGTTTTTCAATAAATCCCACATTCCTGGACGACCTTCAGTCGAACGTCAGGCATTCATTGCATGTTCCAGAAGGACTTGGACAAAAAATGACAATGACAACCTTTCAGCATGACAACGACCCAAAGCACCAAGCTACATTGGAGTGGATAAGGAACAAAAATATAAATGTCCTTGAGTGGCTCAGTCAGAGCCCCGGCCTAAATCCAATGGGAAATCTGTGGCACGACTTTTTTTTTCTTTTTTTTTTGTATACTCGTACATAATCGAGGCTCGTGAAAGAGCTAACATTTATCACACAAACAAATCAAACAGACAAACAAACAAAGTATATAAAAAGGGGAGCGGTAGACAGGGTGGGGAGAGAAGGGGAAGCACATAAACACAACATTTGTGAGGGACATCGGGAATGTGTGGGAGGGAGAGGTCTTGGGGGGGAGGCGGCGTAGGAAGGGGGTGGGGGGGGGGGGGGGTGGGAGAAGTATAAATACAAGGACACCAAGGACTTCCAGGAAATAAGTTGGTATTTCAAAAAAGAGGATTTGGGGTGAAATTAGCGGGGGTAGAAAAGATCAAGGTTTTGGATGGGGGAAGACAAGAGATGGTGGTGAACAGCTGTTTTAAAGACCTGGAGGGTGGAGTGGGATTGAAGGGAGTGGGGATGTTTGTTCCAGAGGTGGGAGAAAAGAAGAGTGAAGGTGAGCAGAGAGTCTTGATTTTGGCAGTTTAACCATAAGAGGGTTGCAGGCAGATCTTGTGCGACCTTTCGGAATATTTGGGGGACAGAGCCCAGAGAGAGCTGGAGGAGCAAGGCCGGAGAGGAGTCGGTAGAAGACAGAAAGACCACCAACCTGCCTGCGGTGAGTGAGTGAAAGGCCCTCGGAGGTAGCTTCATCACGGGAGATTCCAATGATTCTGAACGCTTTGGTTTCAACAGCGTGAAGACGAGCTAGGTGTGAGGCAGGAGCACCAGCCCAGAGGGGAGAGCAGTATTCCATTGAGCTGCGGATGAAAGCCTTGTATGTGGTGAGGAGCTCAGGTGTGCCAAGGAAGGACTTCGCACGACGGAGGATGCCCAGTCGGCGACTGGCTTTGGAGGCCAGATTTGAAATGTGGTTTTCCCAGGAAAGATCATGGCAGATAGTGAGACCCAAAAGCTTGAGTGACAGAACTTCATGGAAAGGATTATTCAGAAAGTGGATGGGAGGGTTGTCCAGTCGGTCTTTTCGGAGAGACATCGTAAGAGTGTGAGATTTGTCAGGATTGAAAGACATGTTCCACTTGTTTGCCCAGTCTGATTTTGTCCAGCTCTGCAGAGAGTGAGGAGGCTGCAGACTGCCGATCAGACTGCAGACTTGAAGATTGCTGTCCATTAACACTGCCCAAACAACTTGACTGAGGTTGAACAGTTTTGTACAGAAGAATGGGCAAATATTGCCCAATCAAGGTGTGCAAAGATGGTAGAGGCCTATCCCAACAGACTCCACAGCTGTAATTGCAGTAAAATGTTCTTCCACCAAGTATTAACTCAGGGGGCTGGACACTTATCCAACCAAGATATTCTAGTGTTGTATTTTTAATTATTTTTCTGAAATTTGTAGAATTTATCTTTCAGTTTGAAGTTGTAGTTTAGAAGGTGGGAAAAAGTCTGATTTATTGCATTTTAATTCCAGGCTATAAGGCAACAAAAGTTGAACATTTTGAAAGGGGGTGTAGACTTTATATAGGCACTGCACTGTATATGGTTGATGATCCACCCCTAATGGTGATTGGTGAGTACACAATATTTAGTCCTATTAGAGCTGGTGCTGCACAATCTGGGACAAATGGGTGCGATTTGCCACATGGACACATTATCTTTCACTCCGCAAATCAAACCAGAAAGCATGCCATTATGTTTAGTAGTCACAATTTTTACGAAGATGATTCATTAAGTTATCTGACCTGGACGAATGCAATGACGACAGTCACAACGACATCATAAATACAGCCGCAGAAGAGCCTCTTGCAGTGCGAAGATCCCAATATCTAACATATTAGGCCTGTAGGCTTCTGCTGATTATACACTGCCTGAGTTTGTTGCATCATATTTCCATTGGCTTTGATTGGGTTGAGTGTCACTCCTGATGAGGGAACCCGAAAAATATAATCATACAGTATATCGAATAATCGTAAGGTTTAATCTGGCCTGTCAGAATGCACGGAACATCAGAATGCACGGTAATCAAGTGTTGCGTTACCTTACGTAATCAAGCGTTACATTACCCAAATTACAAAAAAAAATAGTGTTATGTAATTTTTGAACGCCCACATATCGGGGTTTTTTTTTTTTGTATACAAGATCGAGGCTCATGTAAGAGCTAACATTAATGACAAAAAAAAACAAACGGACACAAGACGAAATAAAGGGAGTGGGAGACAAGATGGGGAGAGAGGGCGAAGCACACAAGTACGACATTTGAGAGCAGGGAAATTGGGAGATCTGTGGGAGGTAGAGAGCTTGGGAGGGGCGTGGGAAGGAGGGTGGGCGGTGGGAAAGGTTAAAAAAAACACATGGACACAGCTAGGACTTCCAGGAAAGAAGTCGGTATTTCAGAAAAGTGGATCTGGGGTGAATTAACAGGGGTAGAAAAGATCAAGGTTTTGGGTGGGGGAAGATAAGAGATGGTGGTGAACAGCTGATTTAAAGACCTGGAGGGACGAGTGGTTAAGACGAGGTTAAGATGAGGGGTTAAGAAATTTGTGGCCGTGTGATGAATCGGCTCATTCTTATATACTAGGGCATTGCCCGTACGTGGGTGCCCGTTCCTTGCCAAAAAAAAAAAAAACGCTACCCGTACGCTCTACCCCGCCCGTACGCCCGTAAACAAAAAAAACAACGCTCTTCGCTTCCGCCCTTCGCTCTGACTGAATTGGGAGAAATAATGCGCATATGAAATCGAGAAATTATTATTTTCTCCGGAAGAAATCGAATTACGAACCGTAACGTAATGGCGGTCAGCTCGTAACGCGCTCAGCTCCGCTCGTTCTCACATCGGCCACGCCTACGCAACAAAGCGTTCTGTGATTGGCTGCCGGACCGGAAGTTCGCAAATCGTCGCAGTTACGATGAATCGTTTTAATTTAATCGCAGTTTGAATTCGTTTTAAAACATAGTTTAACGGCAACATAGTTTTCCAACGTGAAATAAATGAATACGCTCTCAAATGTGCCGTCCGAGGTAGAGTCTGATCGCCACGTTCGGCACACGTGATAGCTCGCTGCTCTCTGATTGGTTGAAGCGTTTTTTGGACATAGCTCGGTAAGTACTTGTCCGATTAATTTAAAACCTTGAAAAGGCACATCCTCGGGTCCCCAGCAATATACCTGGCAAGTTTAAAGTATATCGGACCCGTGGTTGTCGAGAAACAGCGGTCACAGACAAACACACAGACACACAGACACACAGACACACAGACACACAGACACACAGACACACAGACACACAGAGATTACTGGAATTATAGATAGATGCAAGGGGATGGATAAGAGGCGTCAAATCCAATTTTTAATAGCACATTAAATGTGTGTTTCCCAATTGCATTGTTCATTGTTTAAGAGAGCTCTAACTGCGCGTTTCCCCATCGGCTCAGCGGATTTTGTCACAGGTTGTGACTACAATGCAGTCATTCTTGTTAAGAAATCAATGGGAAGCGGAGGGAGACGAGTGGAGGGGATGATTGTTTCTTATTTATTTATTTTAAATGTTTTTTCCGATTACTAACGTTTTCTATTATTATTATTATTTATTTTTTTCAATTTTGTATTTATTTGAATCGTACACCCGCACACTACGGGAGCGGCAGGAAGGGTCATTCCTCTTTGGGGTATATAGATTACAGTCGATCGATGGTTGGGTCTCAAGACCATTGGGTGTGTGTTCATTTATCAAGTTTCAACATTTATCAAGTTCATTTATCAACATTGTACACAGGATGGACATGTCTGCAAAATTGTGCTGAGAATCATCCAGAGAAGCGTAGATAGGTCATTCATGTCGACTAATAATAATATCTGTCCTGGGATACTGGCTTGCAGGACACCAGGAAGCTTCTGAAGAAGGTGAGATCGAGACGGAATGCAATCAGAACTAAACCCATTGTTTTCACTTGCAGAGAAGGTAATAACTATAAAAGTAAAAAGCCCTGAATAGCATTTGCAGACAGTTTGCAAAGTCAGGATGGGAGGGAAACAGCATCAAAAGGTTGAAAGATGTCCAGAGAGATGGCCCATATATCTTGTATGTGATTTATTGCATTTATCCATTGTTGCATTATAAGATAATACACACTGTATCGATCGTAGAATAGGGCATTAGAAAAGATATTTGAAACGTGTACTTCAACCTAAAAAGGGGCCGTCTTTACCATCCGCCCGCGAAGTGAAAATCAGGGTTAGGCATTCGGTTACGTACATGTGGCGTACGTGTGGCGTACGTGTGGCGTGTCTGCATTTTAAAAAATAATCATTTTCTTGGCAACCGTTGGTCCAATTGACAAAATTTTACCAGAGGAGCGCCGACGCCTGTAGAATTGTTTTATTCATAATTATGACGTCATAGGTCACGCGGTACAGACGCCATCTTGGAAAAACGTTACACCTCAATATCTCCCAAACCGCTCAATGGAAAAAGTTGAAACATGGCTCATTGTGAAGTACTCCCGATAAGGAATAAGATATGTTGATGGTGATGGCATCGCTTTCATTATGATGTCATAATTCGACAAGTACAACAATTGATCTGATCAGTATGACAAAAAAATATTCCTCTGCAATTGTTAGTCCAATGGACACGAAATTTGGACCATAGAAAAAAAAACCTTCAAAAACAGAAGAGTTGGCTCACACCAAGTTGACTGTGCAGGGTAAGTATTCTATGAATACCATCTAGTTTTATTATGCATGGATGAAGTGGGATTTGGAGGAAGATGAGGGGAGAAAATAAAAGAGGTTTTGAGGAGATAACAATGAGGGTAAGGAATGGGGGTTATAAGGGAAAGAATCATGTAATGGATATCTGGCTGAAAGGTGGTGACGGTGGGGTAGGTATCTAAAATTTCCACATTTTTGCCTATTTCATAACCAGGTGAGTGAGTGAGTGCTTTGCCCGTTTCCAAAGCAGAAAACTATTTGTGCAACTCGGGAATAATTGAGCAAAATTACATAATTATGGCTTTTACTTGTATTAAATGGCTGTATCATTATATTTGGTCATGTTTTCTTCTGGCAGGTGCAAATATTACCAGCAGGTGAGAGGTGCCGCCAAGACACAGCTGGTTCTGGGCGTCCAGTGGCAGAGCAGAATGCCGTCACATTGCTGCCCTCATCTATTGTGAGGTCTTCAGAAATTTCTGTGATAACTGGAGGAACTAGAAAAATAAGGGACATGAAAAAGTATGACTTGGATGTAAAGGAACTAATTGACAGTTTGAAATTTAAGGAGTTGTAATGTTGGAATGAACATCCAAAGATACCTCAATCTCTCCTTACCCTGGACCAGCAGGTAGAGAGTGGCAGTGTGAGGAGAGCCTGGACCTTGCAAAGAACAGGTATAAGGTCCTTCATCTCTCAGGCCAACTTCACGGACCCGAAGTGCATATTGAGTCGGAGACCGACGTTCCAGGGAGATGCGTTGATCCTGGGTCCAGCGTAGATCCTTTGCAAACAGAATAGCTGAGCGATTGAGCCAAGCAACCTGCTTGGCTGTGCTGGGAATTTCACACCTGGGCAGCAATGGGGTCATGGGTAAGAAGTCTAAGAAATAATAAAACAATTAGAAATGATTCCTTCTGAAAGTGCCACTGAAAAATCCTATGCAAATGAGACAACATCAAAATAACACAAATTGCAGAATGATCTTTCTCAAACTTATGTTTTTTGCCTCTTGATTCAACAGTGGCGCACACTGCATGTAGTCTGCCAGGGAATAATTTCCTGCTGCGATAATTTAAACCAAGAAATTAAATTTAAAATAGGATACACCACCCCAGATTTTGTGTTTCGAGCAATGATGGAAAGAAAGCTCATCAAACGGATCCAGATATATCCATCTTTTTCCTGCAAATTAAGTTGTCAACATTGATGCCACAATAACTATGCAAGTAAAAATTGGGATGTCATGACGTTGTGCACATTTTCTTTAATCAATATTGATGGTTGCGACTCTAGCCATGTTATTTGTGGACTGAAATGCAATTAAATGAATAAAAGCCCTCAATATTGGAATTCTCGATACCTGTTCTGGAATAGTCTTGTTTAACTAACAGCTTTTATTATTACCCTGGGCTAACCCTCGCTCTTACAGGGAAAATGGCCTTAAATGCCTGTTGTTGTTGTTGTTTTATTATTACCCTCGCCAGACGAGAGGGTATTGCATTTGAGTCCGTTTATCTGTTTGTCTGTTTGTTTGTCCGCACAGAATAAATATGATTTTCTCTGCAACCGTTGGTCCGATTGACAGGGAATTTTCACCATAGGTGCAACTCCACCTGTAGAATTTCTAAATGATAATTATGACGTCATAGGTCACGTGGTTTGGCCGCCATCTTGGAAAAATCGAAAAACTTTGCACCTCTACATCTCGGAAAGCGCTGAATAGAAAAAAAATGAGACATGGCTCATTGTAAAGAACTCTCCATGGGGAATAAAATATGTTAATGATGATGTGATAGGTGCCTCCATTATGACGTCACAATTCGACAAGTACAAAACTTTATCCTATCAAGATGAAATTTCTTGAGCGCCACGTCGGCATAAACTGGTGGAGAAAAAAAAGATGCAGTCATCGGTCACGTGGTTCGGCCGCCATCTTTGAAAAACCGAAAAACTTTGCACCTCCATATCTCCAAAAGCGCTGAATAGTTAAAAATTGAGACATGGCTCATTGTAAAAAACTCTCCATGGGGAATAAAATATGTTAATGATGATGTCATAGGTGCCTCCATTATGACGTCATAATTCGACAAGTACAAAACTTCATCCGATCAAGATGAAATTTCTTGAGCATAATCTTGGAATAAATTAGTTTAGAAAAAAAATAATGATGATATCGGTTACGTGGTTCAGCCGCCATTTTTGTTTTAACACAAAAGCCTTAAAAACACTGAAAATACATCCTGGCGAGGGTTTGCAATCTCCGATTGCTCTTTCTTGTTTGTTAATTTTTTTTGTATACAATGTCGAGGCTCGTGGAGGAGCTACAACAGAATGATTCGGGATGTAACAGAACAAAAGGAACAGTAGAAAGTGAGGAAGAGGGGAATACGCTAACAGCCGGGATGAGGGACAAAATTAGAGGGAGACTTGGAGAAATATCGGATGTGGGGAAGAATGAGGGCTAGGGGAGGACAAAGGGGGTGAACAAGATGCAAACAGCCATAGACTCTCAGGAAGGAAGAACTGGAAACTTGGAAAAGGTAGGATTGTTGAGGGTTAATGAAGAAGCAGAACGACCTTTAGAGGCCATTTTTCCCCGCCGAGCAGGGGTTGGCCTTTTTTGGGCACTGTGGTCCTGGGTCCCCTTTTTGAAGCAATGTTTTACGTCCGGATGCCATTCCTGCTGCCAACCCTGTTAGCCGCCTCTTGCGACACTCAGAGAATTACCAGTGAACGAGTACTCAATTGTGCTGACCTCGGAAGGATGACAGGCTGAGTCAACCGCCCTGGTGTTAATTCAGCGATTGACCGGGATTCAAACCCAGGATCCTCGGATCCCAAGCCAGCACCCTAACCGCTAAGCCAACACCAGGCTATCGTGAGGATTAATGGGGACACAAAATATTATGGTTGTGGATGGGGGATGATCTGAGATGCTGATGAACAGATTTATTTTCTGAGAGGGCCAGCTGAATCTGAAAGCAACTTTTGTTCATTATGTAAGGCTACCTTTATGAATACAAGGTTGTGTCTGCCGTGAGGCACGCCAGAAACATAATTTCCAAATATCAAGGCAAAAAATCTCCAACCAGTCTCCTTCCTCCAAGTCATGGTGGTGACTTGTCAAGTCTCTCTCGTGTTTGCCCCATCCCTCACCTCAAAGTGCAGTACTGCAGACTCTGCTTGCGAGATGGCCAAATGCCTCAATTCTGTCTTTGCCTCAACGAGTGAGGTAAATAATGAGCATGTGTTGTCTGGGGAGAAGGATGGCAGTGCTTGTTGGTAAGAGTGGGGGGGGGGGGGGGGGGGAGGGCGAACTTCCAGAGGATTGTTAATAAAGTAGATGGGAGGGTTCACCAGATGGTCCTTTCAGAGAGAAACAATGAGAGTGAGATTTGTCGGAATTTGTCAGATCATGTTAATTTGTTAATCTAATGCATTTGTGCATCTTTTGGAGTCACTTCATGTGTATTTTTGTACTGGGTTTGCCTTGCCCTGTCAGAGTGACACACTGTTGTAGGCCTCCTTCAAATTTGTTATTACATTTTTTTTTTCCAGGAAGGATGCTCGTGTAAATGCGGGAAGAACAAATAATAAAGGGGTTGAGGGATGCTGCCAGCCTGGATTTTCCAAGTTAACCACAACGGGGTTACTGAAAGGAAGCATACTTCCTGGAGTTGCTGGGGAAGGTTGGAAGGCTGAGAGAGAAGAGTGCTCCGAGGCAGGAGCGTCGAGAGCCACCCCGGGCACCCGAGGCATACAACCTCGGGTCCCCCACCCTTTCTCTCTTTTATAAGTTTTTAAGGAACTTTCTTAAATGAAAAACAAAAAACTTTTTCAAAACAAATGGTCACTTTTATTTAGCTGTATGATCGAAAATAAAGGACATAGCGAGACGTTTGGACCGATTGAGTCAATTCGCACCCTCGACTGTTGAACATTATTCATCCATAAGATTGACAAAAAAATCCGTGAGAAGATGGTTAAGAATTTTTTTTGGACAAAGAGGATACAAACCCATTTCTTTGTAACACACATTTCTGGTTAATAACCATTTTCTATAAAGTTTGAAACTACCCTTAATAGCAGTAAATGTTGTTTCGTTTCTGGAAAGTAAGCCAGCAAGGAAAGCAAAAATCAGCTTCTGGGTTTAAATGTAACGATGAGGAAATGAGGATGAGTCGATGAGGGAGTTTGACTGTAATGTTAAAAAAAAAAATACAGGAGAAGCTCGGGCCCCTCAACGGACCCCAGGCTCTGAGGCACCGACCCCTTTCCCCCCAAACCCCCTCTCTCAGAGGTGGTAAAAACAAACAGAGGCCAACAACCTGTCTGCAATTCGAGTAAAACATAATGTTGTTCGGCCTGGTCATAATTGAAATACCTATAGTGTTGAGGATTTTTGTTTCCACACGATCCAGGAACAGTTGTGATGCAAAGGCACCAAAACCATATGTGAGAGCAGCACTCCATTGAGCTACGGACAAAGACTTGGAACGATAGAGGATGCCCAATGTTGCTATATTGTCAGCCCAGGAGAGGTATTGGCTGAAGGTGATGCCTATAGGGTCAAGGGACCCAAACTTTCCTGTGGCTGACCTGGAAATAGGAAGGTGGGTTTGTTTGATGATCTTTCAGGAGCAACAGGTTGAGACTGAGATTTTCCTGGATTGAAAGACATGTTCGAAAAATCAGAGCAGCATCTAATCTGTTGGTTCACAAACTGAGGGGCGCGCCTCCCTAAGGGGGTGCGAGGCGGATACGGGGGAGGCGTGAGGCCTTGTGGAAAAAAAGTCAAATTTGGCTTATATATTCAAAAATGTAAAAATTAAGCTAGATATTTATACGAACACAAACATTCTCTGCCTTGCAATACCCCCATGACCTTCAAACTCGTGTCAGCTCTGTGTGTACTGCCACCTGTTAACACCGCAACTAATGCATTTGTAAACTAAAAACAACTAAACAGTAGAAGTTAAGTTTTCCTTTGCTTTGGTGGCGGGAAGAGGATGCTGGAATCATTGTGGGTGTAGCGACCGCAGCATCAGCATCTCCTGTGCAATTCGCTTCCTGTCTGGACTTAAAATGATGGAGCTGTGCTCTCATATTCTTCAGTAATATCTGTAGTAGTGTGGTATCAACAGCGGACAGTGGTCATGGTGGTGTAATCTCTGACTGCGCTTTACTGCATGCAAAATAAAATGTACTTCAATAAAAAATGGAGGGGGGGGGCATGAGGGTTCTGAGCTAATCAAATCCAAATCAACAGAGAGTGACCCAGCTGATGTCTGCCTGCCAGTGTAATGGGGTACTATACTGTACTATACCGATGCAATGTGGACTCTGCAAAAAAGAGAGGGTTTTCCAGAGCATTGCAGATGAAGTTTTTGTAGACGAGGAACAAGACTGGGGCCAAGACACTGCCTTGGAGAACTCCAAATTCCACTGGAAAGCAAAGAAGAGGATTAAATTCATAGCAACTCATTGACGGAGTGAGTAGAGGAAGGCAAAATATCAAAGAATTGAAGTGGCCTTGAATGCCAAAGGCAGAAATCTTGGCAATTTGGAGGGATGCAAGACTGTATAAACCATCCTGACCTCTTGAGATTTACAGCCTCCAACCATTGCTGAGAGAGGAGCAGCAGCAGGTCCAGGATTGAGTATATGGGATGGAATCCAAAGTAATCATCAGAGATCATGTTTTTTGGAAACAGCATAAACTTTAAAACAGATGCAATGATGGATTCCATGATTTTACTTATAATTGGAAGTAAGCTTACTGGTGTGTGGTTGATAGGATTTGTTTTTCCATCCTTCCTGGGACAGCGCGGTAATGATGTTTGCTGACTTCTACGTGGAATGGAGGTTGCCAAAGAAGGACAGACTGAAGATTAGAGAATGAGCAAGAGCAGCAGGAGGATAATTTGTGAACTGGGCACTCTCATGCCATCTGGGCCCATCACGGGAGCAGGCATAGGGTAGAAATATCTTTCTGTACTTTGTCATGTAAGATGGACACAAATTCCAGTTGACATTGGGCATGATGGGATGAGGTTAGGACAGAGCGGAGTGGGTTGGTACACTAGATTTGGAGGCAAACACTGATTGGAGATATTCTGCCTCATCTACTGCCGTGATGCCATTTGATCTGAGTGATGGGATATAAAGGGACCATACACCAGAGGCATTTGGCAAGGTGTGAACATTACTTTGAGAAAGGATATTGATTGGACAGGCTTGTGTCATTATGGACACACAATTGTTATGATCTGACATAGTTACCTAAAGCTACCCTTTAGCCAGGTTACCCCTCCAGTTGAAAAAAAATTGGGTTAGGAAGTTTACAGAAATGAGACCCACAGATTGAGACCCAATGAGTGAGACCCACAGAGTATAAGATGGCTTTAGCTCCAATCCCATGCCTTGTTGTTGCAGTCACAGTTGGGAAATTCCACAGATGTGGAGCAGAAACATGGGATGGATCGTTACGAATTCCTCCGTCGAAGAGAAAAGAGAGGTAAATAGTGAGCCGTCATCATTTGGTGGACTGCACATCACACAGATACACATGTGGTTGTAGACACATACAGGGGTATTTCGGACTATGGGAAGTTGGCGTAAACAATGGACAATAAGAAATTGAATTATTGACACACAGAGCAACAGCACTTCTTGGTAGGCCATGTGGGGGGTGCCGGCAGGAAATGGTGAAGTCATAAGCTGCTTTCTATGAAGACCAGGTTGCCTGTTTTTTGGGATGTCTCATTCCTTCAAACGATGACAGATTCTACCACCAGGTTGAAAACAAAGGTTACTGAAAGTACGAAGGAAAGTAGCAATATATAATCACGATGAAGAGACATAGTGGGGAGGTTTGATGTTACCCATAATTGGAACAGAATTTGCGTGAAGAAGAAGATATCGGAGTTCAAGATGTTGGGGTAGGCCAATAAAGGGAAATGAATCATATTAAAATGTAAATTTAAAGCTTTGAATGTAGGAAGCCATTTATTTTCAGTTAAAGAGAAGAAAGGTAACACAGATAGAAAGGTTGAACAGTTAGACAGACTGTTAGACTTTCCATGCAATCTCTTTTATACCTCTTCTGCCCCTGTTGGCTTTTCTGATAACGTTCATGTCAAGGCTATAGGTAAAGGAGCCACTTCAATAACAGACAGAATATGGCCGTCCAAACAGGCCAACTGCCAGGGACTTAAATCTGATCTCTCACAAGAGGATTGGATTTTCTCTAATGCACCAGTTTATCCAATCCCGTCTGGGACTTTCTCATCCATCCTCGAGACCCTGGTACACTGAATCCGGTGGCGAAGTGGTAGCCATCAGGCAACTTACTTTCTCACCTTGGAAAGCTAACGCAGCCGAGTGCAATTTGTGTTCATTTTGTAAAGCTCGGAACATTTTTGTGTCCACCGCGAGGAAAGCCACAAAACTTTATTTCGAAATCTCCAGGCCAAAATCTCCAACCAGCCTCCTTTCAAGTCATGGTGGTGACTTGACAAGTCACTCTCTGGTGTTTTCTCCCCTCCATCCCATCTCTCATCTCATGGGGTAGTACTGCAGACTCTGATCATGAGAAGGCCAAATGCCTCAATGTGTGGCCGAATAGGTGCGGTTATTGTGAAGTGGAAACGTCTAGGAGCAACAACAGCTCAGCCACGAAGTGGGAGGCCACACAAGCTCACAGAACGGGACAGCCGAGTGCTGAAGCACGTAGTACGTAAAAATAGTCTGTCCTCAGTTGCAAAACTCGCAACAGAGTTCCAAACGACGTCAGCATAACAACTGTTCGTCAGGAGCTTCATGAAATGGGTTTCCATGGCCGAGCAGCTGCACACAAGCCTAAAATCACCATGCGCAATGCCAAGCGTCAGCTGGAGTGGTGTAAAGCTCACAGCCATTGGACTCTGGAGCAGTGGAAACGCGTTCTCTGGAGTGATTAATCACGCTTCACCATCCGGCAGACCGACGGAAAAATCTGGGTTTGGCGGATGCAGGGAGAATGCTACCTGCCAAAATGCATAGTGCCAACTGTAAAGTTTGTTGGAGGAGGAATAATGGTCTGGGGCTGTTTTTCATGGTTCGGGCTAGACCCCTTAGTTCCAGTGAAGGGAAATCTTAACGGAACAGCATACAATGACATTCTGGACGATTGTGTGCTTCCAACTTTGTGGCAAAAGTTTGGGGAAGGCCCTTTCCTGTTTCATTGTGACAATGCCCCCGTGCACAAAGTCAGGTCCATGCAGAAATGGTTTGTCGAGATCGGTGTGGAAGAACTTGACTGGCCTGCACAGAGCCCTGACCTCAACCCCATCGAACACCTTTGGGATGAATTAGAACGCCAACTGCGAGCCAGTCCTAATCGCCGAACATGAGTGCCCGACCTCACTTTTGCTCTCGTGGCTGAATGGAAGCAAATCCCCACAGCAATGTTCCAACATCTCGTGGAAAGCCTTCCCAGAAGAGTGGAGGCTGTTATAGAAGCAAAGGGGGGACCAACACCATATCAATGCCCATGATTTTGGAATGAGATGTTTGATGTTCGGGTGTCCACATCATTTTGGTCATGTAGTGTACCCACTGTAAAGACTATTATGTGGTAGTGAGCAGCAGACCTAAAATCTAGGAGGGAGGAGCTCGGGACAACGGTCTCAGGAAGACAAGAAGAGTACCCATGAAAAAATGGAGGTGAGCATTGCGTCTAAACTTAGACAAGGTGACGATTACAGCTTCTGGCAGAATGCACGTGATCTAGAAGGCCAGGGGCATGTTGGAGTGGTGAGAGGCTAGGAAGACGATGCATTTCTTTGATATTCGGCACATGTATTCGATAATATCTTGGCACGTCAAATAATTTTGGGATTGGAACCTATTTTGAATTTTGGCAATTCTTAAAAAAAAACATTTGGGGGACAGAAAAGTACAGAAATGTATATGCTTTTGGGAACCATTATTTATTTATATACACTTTACTGCATCCAATACCTTTATGCCACTTTGAATTATTTATTTCTTTATTTATATACACTTTGTACCATCACGACCAACAAGTCACCCTGAATTATCAGCCTGGTGTCGGCTTAATTTTTTATTTAATTACTTCTTTAAGTGCAATTTTTAAAGGTGCGGTCGGGGGCTGTGTCCTCTATGAGCACTTGTGTTCTCGATATTACTCGTACAATGCTTGGGGCCAAGTTCTTCGTGACTGTATCCTGTGTTACAATCAATGTGAAATGCAACTTTGTTGGGGATTTTTTAGATAACAGATCAAGAGAAGGATTAACTTTTTTCAGTATCAATGGGTATAACTTTGCTCCTTATTTTTCATGCCAACATTGTGAACATATTCCTCATACTAAGTGTGGGTTATAAAAGTGATGTGCAAATAACCTGGGATCCATTGTTTCGATAGATACAGGTGACATGAACTGAAAAATGGGATCTCGTGCCCAAAGTCGACAAACCAGGATGGACATAAATAAAATTATTGTTCAAACGTGTTCAGACAGCAATTTCTGCATCATCTTCGGCTGATTTAGGAGCGGAGACAGGTTGTTTATATCCCCGTCTAGATGAAGAGCAATAACATAATGGGCAGACAAATGTATTTCATGAAATATGAAACTGGGTCACCATCCACAACAGTTTATATGTAATACTGTAATCAGACTGGAATATAAATTAAGATGGTTATAGAGTAACAAAATACAGTCTAAATTTGTTATAGCTAACGATAAAAGGTACAAAAATTGTATTTAACCATGACGAACCATCTACAGTGTATTCAGAAAGTATTCAGACCCCTTCACTTTTTTCACATTTTGTTATGTTGCAGCCTTATGCTGAAATCGTTTAAATTCATTTTTTCCCTCATCAATCTACACTCAATACCCCATAATGACAAAGAGAAAACAGCATTTTATAAAGTTTTGCAAATTTATTAAAAAGAAAAAACAGAAATAACACATTGACATTAGTATTCATACCCTTTCCTATGACACTTGGAATTTAGCTCAGGTGCCTGCCATTTCTCTTGATCATCTTTGAGATGTTTCCACACCTTGATTGGAGTCCACCTGTGGTAAATTCAATTGATTGGACATGATTTGGAAAGGCACACACCTGTCTATATAAGGTCTCACAGCTGACTGCATGTCAGAGCAAAAACCAAGCCATGAGGTCGAAGGAACTGCCTGCAGAGTTCAGAGACAGGATTGTGTCGAGACACAGATCTGGGGAAGCCTACAAAAAAATCTCTGCTGCATTGAAGGTTCCCAAGAGCACAGTGGCCTCCATAACTCTTAAATGGAAGAAGTTTGGAACAACCAGGACTCTTTCTAGAGCTGGCCGCCCGGCCAAACTGAGCAATCGAGGGAGAAGGGCCTTGGTAAGAGAGGTGACCAAGAACCCGATGGTCACTCTGGCTGAGCTCCAGAGATCCTGTGTGGAGATGGAAGAAACTTCCAGAAGGACAACCATCACTGCAACACTCCACCGTTCTGGGCTTTATGGCAGAGTGGCCAGACGGAAGCCTCTCCTCAGTGAAAGACACATGAAAGCCCACAGAATCTTGTTTCTCACAGTCTGAGAGTACTTTAGGTGCTTTTTTTGCAAACTCCAAGTGGGCTTTCATGTGTCTTTCACTGAGGAGAGGCTTCCGTCTGGCCACTCTGCCATAAAGCCCAGAACGGTGGAGTGTTTTGCAGGCAGTTCCTTCGACCTCATGGCTTGGTTCTTGCTCTGATATGCATTGTCAGCTGTGAGACCTTATATAGACAGGTGTGTGCCTTTCCAAATCATGTCCAATCAATTGAATTTACCACAGGTGGACCCCAATGAAGGTGTAGAAACATCTCAAAGATGATCAAGAGAAATGGGAGGCACCTGAGCTAAATTTCAAGTGTCAAAACAAAGGGTATGAATACTTATGTCAATGTGATATTTCAGTTTTTTATTTTTAATAAATTTGCAAAACTTTCTAAAATCCTGTTTTCTCTTTGTCATTATGGGGGTAGTGAGTGTAGTTTGATGAGGGAAAAAATGAATTTAAACGATTTCAGCATAAGGCTGCAACATCACAAAATGTGAAAAAATTGAAGGGGTCTGAATATTTTCTGAATGCACTGTATATATACAGTATAATGGAGCAAGTGCATGTACGTATAATCTCCTCCTCTGAGAGGATTTGACCAAGGAAGCTGAAACTCCCAGGAATTAATGAGGACACACTGAAGTTGTGCCTGTGCACGTTTCGTTTGAAACAAGTTTTGGAAAAAAAAATTCACCCATCTTGCCATTTCTCTTCCTTTGGGGGAGGGTGGGTGCAATTGGAATTATCCGAGGTATATACGCACAATGCAATGTTACGTGGAAGGGGGGGGGGATCCATAGCTATACTGTGGTAAGTGTAGTGTAGTCTGTGTGCTTCAAGTAGGTTAGATTGCCATGTAACAGGGTAAGTCACCTATCAGACACCAAACACGTATCAGAGCAAGTCGTTTATTACATGTGACGCTGAGGATGCAGCACATGTAATTTATAGATAGGTCAGACATTAATTTTGTGCGTGTAAGCACCTCATGTTTGTAGGTGGGGCTAGGTAAATATTTCCCATGAGAGAGGCACACGTGTCTCGTGTGTGAAAGGCCATAAACATCTGTCTGGCCAGTGTGTGTCAGCCATGGCGGTGCAGTGTGCTGTGGGACCAGAAGTGCCAAAGTGCATTTATTTTTATTGGAGCCGCCCCATGGCTGGGACTGCCAAGGGGAGACCTCCACTCAGGAGGTCGAAAAGAACGAGAGAGACCTGGAAACGAGGCATTAGTAGAAGAGGTCTCGTGTGTGTCTTTGGAGAGATTTTAAAAGGTCTTGTGTAAAAGGAGCACAAACAAGTGGTTCTCTCTTGAATTTTAGGATTGACCATAACTGGGATAACCCTGTGGTTTTGGAGGGCATGGAGGAAGTGGTATGATGCCTATACATCGCCCAAATAAAGGGACGCGTCAGAAGAACATTTTGCACGCTTGGAACAAGATCGCCCATGGGTGGGTACTCTGATATGGTATTAACAATCATAAAGGTAATAACATGACCCCACTGGCAGCTCCCGTAGGAAGCGCATGCTCCTAGTCTACATAATTACGTATGCAAAAATAGTGCAATATTCACCCTTGCCCCAATATTCTGTGCGTCCTTTCTCTCTCATATCCTCGACTTTTTCTTTCTTCTTCTCAGATTTTACTTGTTGGAACCAAATATGCAAAAATTTACTTATCTGCCTGACAGTTGAGGACAAAAGTAAAAACTAGGCTAAAAGATAGTTTGTAGTTTGCTCTTCATGTATGACAATGCACATACGTATCAGGATAGCGGTATAGATCAGAGGTAGCTCGTTCACCTATAGTTTGTAAAATAAAAAAAAACTTACATCATGGTGTTTACAGTGTGCTGCATCATAAAACTAGATGGTATTCATATAATACTTACCCTGTGCAGTCAACTTGTTGCGAGCCAACTCTTCTGTTTTTTTACAATTTTTTTCTTTGATCCAATATGGCTGCCAGACCACGTGAGCAATGACATCATAAATTTATATTCTCTAATATAATTGTTGCATAGATCACACTCAATACATTTCAAACTGATCAGAGTAAGCGTTGTCCCTGTCGAATTATGACATCATAATTATGGCACCAATGACGTCGTCGTTAACAACAAGTATTCCCCATATGGAATTCTTTACAATGAGCCATGTTTCAATTTTTTCCATGCAGCGGTTTTGGAGATATATAGGTGCAACATTTTTTGGTTTTTCCAAGATGGCGTCTGTGCCACATGACCTATGACGTCATGATTATCATTAAAATATTCAAAAGGAGGACGCGCTCCTATGGTGAAAGTTTCGTGTCCATGAGACCAACAGTTGCTGAATTTTTTAAAATAATGATCGGATAAGTGTTGTACTTGTCGAATTATGACGTCATAAGGAAGGCAACGATGGCATCATCATTAACATGTCTTATTCCCCATGGGGAGTACTTGAGAATGAGCCAGGTCTCAATTTTTTCCATGGAGTGGTTTCAGAGATATAGAGGTGCGAAGTTTTTCCAAGATGGCGCCTGTACCACGTGACCTATGACGTCATAATAATCATTAAAATATTCTACAGGAGGAGGAGCTCCCATTGTGAAAATTTCATGTCAATCGGACGAACGGTTGCCGAGAAAATGAACTTTTAAAAATGCAGACACGTACGGAACACGGAACACGGCACACGTACGTAACTGAATGCTTAACCCCGCTTTTCGCTTCGGGAGCGCAGGGTAATAAGCCACCATATAAGGGAAGTTAAAAGCTGGTTGTCCTGTCTTCAATCACTCAATCATGGATATTAAATATTCCACGATATCTTTAAAAAAAAAAACAAGAAGCGAAAAACACCGAGACCATTCCGCACGGTTACTCTCAGTAAAATCCTGACTCCTGATTCCTGGTTCTGCGGCTAAAGGTAGCTGGAGCTGACATGGATGGCTTCCGATGACAGACTAACTATGACCACAAACAGCACCAAGCTACCCACTGTGAATAGCACGATGGAAACATCAACGCGATCCATTCCCAGAGGGATAAGAAAACATTTGGATGAAGAACTATTGCTGTCAAAATATCCAGGACGTCCTTTTGCATAGATTTGACTTTCTGAACCAACATGTAAGTTTTCATAAAACAACTTTGTAATATATGTGGAGTTGTAGAAGCTTTTGACATTTTGTCAGGTAAACTTTGAAGGCTTTTACATTCAACACGCCACATCTCCCTCAATTTTCACGATAACTCCATATTCCTTTTGAAGCTTGCAGGAGACGGAAATGGAATTTGAAATAAGGCATTTCAGGAAACTATCACGTGTGAACCGTTTTTGCCACTTTGGGGCAACGCGTGCACTACAGTCCGTAATTTTGTTTTTTCTCATGGCAACAATTTCTTTGAATAATTTGACACTTTGTACGCACACGCACACGCACACGCACACACTACACACACAGTTTGTAGAAAGTCAGTGATATATTTTTCCGAGATGTCTTGGCTTCCTTAAAATAAGGAACCACGTGGTTCCTTTACAATTCCAGCATCATTTTGACCAATTTGATTTGATCAACGTGAAGCTGAAAGACTTCCAAGCAGGTTCCATCGGCCCGAGCGATTGCATGGAGAAAAGGACTATTACGCGATGATGTGGACACGTGAAGGTCTTTCTTGTCTTGTCAATCTATGCTTAGTACAATAAGATCAAGTAATCTTCAACAAAACCACCTTTGAGGTGCCGACTTCTTTCCTGGAAGTCCTTGGTGTCCTAGCGATTTATACCTATCCTGCCTCCCCCCAGGCCCTCTCCCTCCCACACATCTCCCGATGTCCCTGCTCTCAAATGTTGTGTTTGTGTGCTTCCTCCCCTTCTCTCTCCATCTTGTCGACCGCTCCCCTTTTTATATACTTTGTTTGCTTGTTTGTTTGATTTGTTTGATTGATAAATGTTAGCTCTTTCACGAGCCTCGACTCTGTATACAAAAAAACAAAAAAAAAAACCTTGGGTACAAGATGTTTGCGAACCTCACACCGGGGTGATTTGAGAAGCCCTACCCCAAAAAAACAACACTGAAAAATCCGTGTACAAAATATAATGATCACTGCCAAAATCAAGACTCTCCGCTCACCTTCACTACTTTCATTCCTCTTTTCTCCCGCCTCTGTAACAAACTTCCTCACTCTCTTCAATCCCACTCCTCCCTCCAGGTCTTTAAAACAGCTGTTCACCACAAATCTCTTATCTTCCCCCATCCAAAACCTTGATCTTCTCTAGCCCCGTTAATTCACCCCAGATCCACTTTTTTGAAATACCAACTTCTTTCCTGGAAGTCCTTGCAGTGTCCTTGTGTTTTATACTTCTCCACCCCCACCCACTTCCCACCCCTCCTCCCCCCAAGCCCTCCCGCTCCCACAGATCTCCCGATGTCCCTGCTCTCAAATGTTGTGCTTGTGTACTTTCCCCTCTCTCCCCATCTTATCTACCGCTACGCTTATTATATGTTTTATGTGTCTGTTTGATTTTTTGTGTGATTAATGTTAGCTCTTTCACGAGCCTCGATCTTGTATCTAAAAAACTAAAATAATAATAATTAATACAAGACAGATTACACAAGCTACAATTTGATAAATAACTTTCTTCCTTTATTTTTTTTCCAAGGTGCTTTGGATTAACTTCGCGTGGACGCAGCCCCATGATTTTCCGAGAGTCCTAACACAATTCAAGACCAAAACACAATCAAAATATTTAAATGACAAGCGTATGGGCCTCAGAGTATTTCTGATGCTCACTGAGCGAGCATATCGAATGCTTTGTTTTACAATCATGGAGCGCTCACCGTTTACTCGACAGCTGGAAATGAGGAAATTGCTTCCATTTGCTTAATTTAAGTAAAATTGCATTTCTTTTCCTAACCTACCTCACATGGCAAATCATTCCTTGGTCATCAGAGGTTGGAAGGATGTTGTCGCACAATTTGCATTGGGAAATGGAAAGTTTAGCTTGTTACACCCTGTATTTTCCTCTTTTTTTTGCATACATCATCAAGGCTTAATTTGTGAAAAAAAGCTAGAATGCAGATCAGGACACAACATGACAAAAGAAACAGCAGGAGTAAAATGGGAAAACGCCAACAGCAGGGCGGAGGGAGAAATAGAGGGAGACGGACAAACAAGGGATGTGGGTAATGATGAGGGATAGGGGAGAATGCAAAGGGTGGACAAAATGCATAGAGAAACCAAATTTTGGTAGTGGAGGGGGTGGTTTAACAGGTGAAGAAAGATCACGCTTTTTTGCATGGGGGATGATTTGAGCTGTCTTTGAGACTTGGGCCCTGTTGCTAGAAGCTATCCTGTGGATAACTTAAATTCGCAGGATATTTGATTTATCCTCAGGATAGGCTTATCCGGGCTTCTAGCAACCAGGCCCTGGAGGAAAGAATGAGACTGAAGAGTGTTGAAGGTGGTTCCACGGGTGGGAAAGAAAAGAGGAGCAAATGAGTGGAGGTGAGCAGTGGTCCTGGATTTTGGCAGTGTCACTAGCAGGGGGTCGCGTGCGTTCTACAGATGCCTGGGGAGGTTGGGGGGTGGGGGAGGAAAGAAAAGGGGGACAAAGCCCGGAGACGGCAGAGGGTGCAAGACCATAAAGGATGCAGTAGAAAACAGAGAGACCACTCTGTCTGTGATAGCAAAGTGATAGGCCTGTAGACTCGGCTTTTTTCACGAGAGTTTGCAATGATCTTGAAAGCCTTGGTTTACATGGTGTCTAGCTGAGCAAGATGTTTGGCAGAGGAGCCAGCCCAGAGGGCAGAGCAGTACTCCATCAAGCTACGGATAAAGGCCTCGTCGGTGGATAGGAGCTCAGGTGTGCCAAGGAAGGACTTTACATGACTGAGGATGCCCAGTGATTCGAATGGATTTGAATGTTCTAGAATGTCTGGCTTTGGAGGCCAACTGTGAAGTGAGACTTGCCCAAGAGAGATCTTGGCTGAGAGTGAGAGCCAAGTGTTTGAGTGCCTGAACTTCACTGAGAGGGTTGTTGAGAAAGTAAATGGTAGGGTTTGTGGTATGGTCCTTTCGAAGAGAGAGAGAGAGGGGGAGAGAGAGAGAGAGAGAGAGAGAGAGAGAGAGGGGCAGAGAGAGAGAGAGAGAGAGAGAGAGAGAGAGAGAGAGAGAGAGAGAGAGGGGGATTTATCAGGATTGAAAGATGTATTCCAGTTGTTTGATCAGTTTATATGGTTGTTAAGGTCTGAAGAGAGGGAAGAGTCTGCTGCCTGTCTGTCAGAAGGATGAGGGATGTCATGGCAGAGGTTGGAGTAATCAGTAAAGAGGTAAAGAGTATTTTCCAGATTTTCCACAGTCAGAGAGATCAGTGATGAAGAAGATTTTTTTTGCACAGTAGCTGTCAAATCAAACACTTTGTGTTGTTGTTGTTGTTTTAAAAATTGACCTTTTTTTTCTTTTCCATCTAAATTATTCCATTTTCACTGATGTAGGATTAAATCTGCATATTTCAATCTACATCTGGAGAATAATCATGATACTGATGCAAATCTTTTCCCAAATCCTCCAAGGATCAACATGGAACGGTTCATGCGATGCTCAATATGTATGCATCCGTACTGCCACGACTTATTTCATGGCCCCAATTATTTACATTTTCTTGTGGGATTTGCCGAGGAACATTTTTGGCTCAAGTCGTCCTGAAGCAGCTTCCCAACAGGTCTGACTGAGGGTGACAACAATTTGGAATTTGTTTGGGGTACTAATCAGACAATTTAAACTTGTGGCAGGAACCGAACTCAGACAGCGAAAAGGCATGTTTACTCCCTCTGCACCATTCTGTCAAATCAAAGTGCACACTTTCGAACAAACCCATAACTTTTTGCCAAGATTACATTTGCAAAAGAAGGCAATATTTATTTTCCAGGTAATAATAATGTGCTAAGACAGAAAAATCATGTACACACCAGCTCTGAATCTTAATCATAGCTGTTACAACAATGCCCTTCTGGAAGAAAACTGGGGGTGTGGGAGCGTGGTGGGGGAGGAGGGGGAGTCAGGACAACCACAACCGGTCACAAACAATTCCATAGCGGAGGATTGCATTTATAACAGGGTATTATCAAAACAGCCCTCGACCAGGGCAGCAATTTGGAGTCTGGCCAGTGGCCATGGCACCAGCACGCAATTGCCTATATTTTTGAAGAACATCATGGGATCTCGCATGATATCAGATGGGACAGCTGCATTAACCCTCCGCTCCCTTACCTCGAAGTATGGCCTACCAATTAATTTGAAACTGCCCACAAGGCCTAAGGATGGCAGGTTATAGTCGGGCGTGGAATCTAACCGATACTAGACAGCGCGGAGTCGAGTTGGCTACCTCTCAGCTATCCAGTCAACCCCCACCGATAACCATTAAACGAGTTGAAAAACGAATGTTTTGTCATATAATAGAACGCATTACGAACTATGTGTTTACGGCATGTTTTACAAGTTCAATTTACTGTGCCAATTATGGGTTTTAATTCACTTTTTATTATGTTATAAACCAGTCTGTCAATCACATAATTCGACGTGAATTATTGCATGATCCCTGATCTGATTTTTGTTTCAAAAAACAATGAACAGAAGCTTTTTGGAACGTTCCAGAATGCAGTTTAAATGTTCAAGCCTATTACAAGATACAGGAGTAATATTTTGTAATATTTGTAATATTTTGGTGTAATAATATAATGTAACCCAGCGTGGTGTAATATTTTGGTGTAATATTTGTAACTAGTGGGGTCACCCGTGGGAATCCCACGGGCATGGACGTGTGTGACATTTCGACTTATTGAGTTAGATGCTGCACCTGTTTCACAATAACACACACACACACACACACACACACACACACACACACACACACACACACACACACACACACACACACACACACACACACACACACACCTCGTTTTTTCATTTCTGTATCTCACAACTCGGTCTCTCTCTTATTCACACACCCACACAAACACACACACACACACACACACACACACACACACACACACACACACACACACACACACACACGTACACCGACACACATACACATATATACACACACACGCAAATACACATCCACACATGCACGCACACGTACACACATGTACACCGACACATGCATATACACATACACACACATACACATACACATACATACACACATATTTTGGTGCAATATTTTGGTGTAATATTTGTAATATTTTGGTGTAATAATGTAATGTAACTCGGCGTGGTGTAATATTTTGGTGTAATATTTTGGTGTAATATTTGTAATATTTTGGTGTAATAATATAATGTAACCCAGCGTGGTGTAATATTTTGGTGTAATATTTGTAATATTTTGGTGCAATATTTTGGTGTAATATTTGTAATATTTTGGTGTAATGTAATGAAACTCGGCGTGGTGTAATATTTTGGTGTAATAATTGTAATATTTTGGTGTAATAATTGTAATATTTTGGTGTAATATTTTGGTGTAATAATGTAATGTAACTCGGCGTGGTGTAATATTTTGGTGTAATAATGTAATGCAACCCGGCGTAGTGTAATATTTTGGTGTAATATTTGTAATATTTTGGTGTAATATTTTGGTGTAATAATGTAATTAACTCGGCGTGGTGTAATATTTTGGTGTAATATTTGTAATGTAACTCGGCGTGGTGTAATAATTTGGTGTAATAATGTAATGTTCTGGGCCCTGTGCTTTTTCTGGTCTTCATCAATGATCTCTCTGACTCTCTTGAAAATCCTCTCTATCTCTTTGCTGACGACTCTACTCTCTGTCGCTCCATTCCTCATCCCTCAGATCGGCAGTCTGCAGCCTCCTCACTCTCTGCAGACCTGGACAAAATCACAGACTGGGCAAACAAATGGAACATGTCTTTCAATCCTGATAAATCTCACACTCTTACGATGTCTCTCCGAAAAGACCGACTGGAAAACCCTCCCATCCACTTTCTGAATAATCCTCTCCAAGAAGTTCTGTCACTCAAGCTTTTGGGTCTCACTATTTGCCATGATCTTTCCTGGGAAAACCACATTTCAAATCTGGCCTCCAAAGCCAGTCGCCGACTGGGCATCCTCCGTCGTGCGAAGTCCTTCCTTGGCACACCTGAGCTCCTCACCACAAACAAGGCTTTCATCCGCAGCTCTATGGAATACTGCTCTCCCCTCTGGTCTGGTGCTCCTGCCTCACACCTAGCCCGTCTTCACGCTGTTGAAACCAAAGCGTTCAGAATCATTGGAATCTCCCGCGATGAAGCTAACTCCAAGGGCCTTTCACTCGCTCACCGCAGGCAGGTTGGTGGTCTTTCCGTCTTCTACCGACTCCTCTCTGGCCTTGCCCCCCCAGCCCTCTCTGGGCTCTGTCCCCCAAATATTCCTACAGGTCGCACAAGATCTGCCTGCAACCCTCTTATGGTTAAACTGCCAAAATCAAGACTTTCTGCTCACCTTCACTCCTTCATTCCTCTTTTCTCCCGCCTCTGGAACAAATTCCCTCACTCTCTTCAATCCCACTCCACCCTCCAGGTCTTTAAAACAGCTGTTCACCACCATCTCTTATCCTCCCCCATCCAAAACCTTGATCTTTTCTACCCCCGCTAATTTCGGTCCCCTTGTGTTTTATACCTCCCCCCCCCGCCCTCCCCTTCCCACGCCTCCTGCCCCCTAGCCCTCTCCCTCCCACACTTCTCCCTGCTCTCAAATGTTGTGGTTGTGTGCTTCCCCTTCTCTCCCCATCTTGTCTTCCGCTCCCTCTTTTTGTATATTTTGTTTGTCTGGTTGATTTGTTTGTGAAATAAATGTTAGCTCTTTCACGAGCCTCGATTCAGTATACAAAAAAAAAAAAAAAAAAGTAACCCGGCGTGGTGTAATATTTTGGCCTCGTGTACCCAGGAATTTCACGGAGTCGTTACACTATTATTGGAGGAGTTTTATTGATGGCTGAACCATCCAGAATATTCCAGTGCTGCATAATGGATCCTCATTCGGTGGGGCTTCCTGGGTAAGGCTCATCGCTCTTGCTATTGGCTTGATCTACCAAATGTCAAGGAGCACTTGCAGAATTGCTTGTTTGTTTGGGAACATTAATGCTTGAAGCTACAATGAGATAAGTCTTTGGGGAAATCTGGACCCTAACCAGTCGACCATTATCTTTCCTGGTGCCTTTCCATATAGAAAATAAGTCTTAAAATATTTAAACTTTAATGGTAGAAAAATTGATCTTTATCCTGAAAAAGAACTTTGTTAGAAATATAAGATGTTTGTTTGCCAAGCAAGCATTAACTCCAATAAGTTAAGTCATCACTGCAATTCGATAAATGGAATTAACCTGCCAAAGTTAGAGCATTGAATAACTTCCCACCTGTGAGGTGAGTATCTTTCCAAGAACTGTTGAGGGTTTTGTCGTGATAGCGATATATATTTGGGGGACCGACCGAGGTCAGTTGTGGCATGGGAAAATCATAGTGGTCGTCAGTGTGACAATCATCTGGTCGATCGTGATAAAATAAAGTACAAAACACGGGCCACCTTCCAAAAAAGCTTTGGCATGCACCTGAAGCAGAGTGAGGTTGCATTTGTTGATGATGGGCCAATTACAGTGGTCAGGGTCATGGCAGGCTAGATTTCATTGGAACTGATGATAATGGAACGATAAAACTTTTCCCTCCTTTTTATTTTGGTAAACCTTTGAAAATATAAGGTATCGTTACCCTTGCCAGACGACAGCGTATTGCATTTGGGTCCGGGTCTTGCGTAGTTGGGTCTTGCGTATTGTGTATTTGGGTCTTGTGTGTTGCATTTGGGTCCGGGTCTTGCGTATTGCGTATTTGGGTCTTGCGTATTGCATTTGGGACCGGGTCTTGCGTATTGCGTATTTGGGTTTGCTTATTGCGTATTTGGGACTGGGTTTGCATATTGTGTATTTGGGTCTTGCGTATTGCGTATTTGGGTCTGGGTCTTGGGTCTTGCGTATTGCGTATTTGGGTCTTGCGTATTGCAAATTTGGGTCTTGCGTATTGCAAATTTGGGTCTTGCGTATTGCATATTTGGGTGTTGCGTATTGCGTATTTCGGTCTTGCATATTGCATGTGGGTCCGGGTCTTCCACATTGCGTATTTGGGTCTTGCGTGTTGCATTTGGGCCTTGCGTATTGCGTATTTGGGTCTTGCGTATTGCATTTGGGTCTGCGTCTTGCATATTGCGTATTTGGGTCTTGTGTATTGCATTTGGGTCCGGGTCTTGCGTATTGCGTATTTGGATCTTGCTTATTGCATATTTGGGACTGGGTCTTGCTTATTGCGTATTTGGGTCTTGCGTATTGCGTATTTGGTTCTGGGTCTTGGGTCTTGCGTATTGTGTATTTGGGTCTTGCATATTGCGTGTGGATCTGGGTCTTGCATATTGCGTATTTGGGTCTTGCAATTTGCATTTGGGTCTTGCGTATTGCGTATTTGGGTCTTGCGTATTGCATTTGGGTCCGGGTCTTGCGTATTGCATTTGGGTCCGGGTCTTGTGTATTGCGTAATTGGGTCTTGCGTATTGCATTTGGGTCCGGGTCTTGCATATTGCATACTTGGGTCTTGCTTATTGCATATTTGGGTCTGGGTCTTCCATATTGCATATTGCGTATTTGGGTATTGCGTATTGCATTTGGGTCCGTTTGTCTTGCGTTACCCTTGCCAGACGACAGCGTATCGTTACCCTTGCCAGACCTTGCCTGAAAATGTAAGGTATGGTTACCCTTGCCAGGCAACAGCGTATTGCATTTGGGTCCGGGTCTTGCGTATTGCGTCTTTGGGTCTTCCGTATTGCATTTGGGTCTGCGTCTTGCGTATTGCATATTTTGGTCTTGTGTATTGCATTTGGGTCCGGGTCTTGCGTATTTTGGGTCTTGCTTATTGCGTATTTGGGACTGGGTCTTGCGTATTGCATATTTGTGTCTGGGTCTTGGGTCTTGTGTATTGCATATTTGGGTCTTGCATATTGAATGTGGGTCTGGGTCTTGTATATTGCATATTTGGGTCTTGCATATTGCGTATTCCGGTCTTGCGTATTGCATTTGGGTCCGGGTCTTGCGTATTGCGTACTTGGGTCTTGCTTATTGCGTATTTGGGTCTGGGTCTTGCATATTGCATATTTGGGTATTGCGTGTTGCATTTGGGTCCGGGTCTGGTGTATTGTGTATTTGGGTATTGCATGTTGCATTTGGGTCTGGGTCTGGCGTATTGCATATTTGGGTCTTGCGTATTGCATTTGGGTCCGTTTGTCTTGCGTTACCCTTGCCAGACGACAGCGTATCGTTACCCTTGCCAGACCTTGCCTGAATATGTAAGGTATGGTTACCCTTGCCAGGCAACAGCGTATTGCATTTGGGTCCGGGTCTTGTGTATTGCGTATTTGGGTCTTGCGTATTGCATTTGGGTATTGCATATTGGGTCTTGCGTGTTGTGTATTTGGGTCTTGCATATTGCATTTGGGTCTGCATCTTGTGTATTGCATATTTGGGTCTTGTGTATTGCTTTTGGGTCCGGGTCTTGCATATTGCGTATTTGGGTCTTGCGTTTTGCATTTGGGCCTGGGTCTTGTGTATTACGTATTTGGGTCTTGCGTATTGCGGATATGGGTCTGGGTCTTGGGTCTTGCATATTGCGTATTTGGGTCTTGCGTATTGCGTATTTGGGTCTTGCATATTGCATGTGGGTCCAGGTCTTGCGTATTGCATATTTGGGTCTTGCGTAGTGCATTTGGGTCTTGCGTATTGCATATTTGGGTCTTCATATTGCATTTAGGTACGGGTCTTGCATATTGCGTATTTGGGTCTTGTGTATTGCATTTGGGTCCAGGCCTTGCATATTGCATATTTGGGTATTGCGTATTGCATATTTGGGTCTGGGTCTCAGGTCATGCATATTGCGTATTTGCGTCTGGGTCTTGGGTCTCGCCTATTGCGTATTTGGGTCTGGGTCTTGGGTCTTGAATATTGCGTATTTGGGTCTGTGTCTTGGGTCTTGCGTATTGCGTATTTGGGTCTTGCGTATTGCTTATTTTGGTCTTGCGTATTGCGTTTGGGTCCGGGACTTGCGTATTGCTGTTTTGGGTCTTGCGTATTGCATTTGGGTCCGTTTGTCTTGCGTTACCCTTGCCCGACGACAGCGTATCGTTACCCTTGCCAGACCTTGCCTGAAAACGTAAGGTATCGGTACCCTTTCCAGGCAACAGCGTATTGCATTTGGGTCTGGGTCTTGCATATTGCGTATTTGGGTCTTGTGTATTGCATTTGGGTCTTGCGTATTGCATATTTGGGTCTTCCTATTGCATTTGGGTCTGGGTCTTCCGTATTGCATATTTGGGTCTTGCATATTGCATTTGGTTCCAGATCTTGCGTATTGCGTATTTGGGTCTTGCGTATTGCGTTTGGGTCCGGGTCTTGCTTATTGCATATTTGGGTCTGGGTCTTGCATATTGCATGTTTGGGTAATGTGTATTGCATATTTGGGTCTGGGTCTTGGGTCTTTCGTATTGCGTATTGCGTATTTGGGTCTGGGTCTTGGGTCTTGCGTATTGCTTATTTGGGTCTGGTTCTTGGGTCTTGCGTATTGCATATTTGGGTCTTGCGTATTGCATATTTGGGTCTCGCGTATTGCATATTTGGGTCTTGCCTATTGCATGTGGGCGCGGGTCTTGCGTATTGCATATTTGGGTCTGGGTCTTGCGTATTGCACATTTGGGTATTGCGTATTGCATATTGCGTATTTGTGTCTGGGTCTTGGGTCTTGGGTTTTGCGTATTGTGTATTTGGGTCTGGGTCTTGGGTCTTGCATATTGCGTATTTGGGTCTGGGTCTTGGGTCTTGCATATTGCGTATTTGGGTCTTGCGTATTGCGTATTTGGGTTTTGCATATTGCATGTGGGTCTGGGTCTTGCGTATTGCGTATTTGGATCTTGCGCATTGCATGTGGGTCTTGCGTATTGTGTATTTGGGTCTTGCGTATTGTATTTGGGTCCGGGTCTTGCGTATTGCGTATTTGGGTCTTGCGTATTGCATTTGGGTCCGTTTGTCTTGCGTTACCCTTGCCAGACGACAGCGTATCGTTACCCTTGCCAGACCTTGCCTGAAAACGTAAGGTATCGGTACCCTTTCCAGGCAACAGCGTATTGCATTTGGGTCTGGGTCTTGCATATTGCGTATTTGGGTCTTGTGTATTGCATTTGTGTCTTGCATATTGCATATTTGGGTCTTCCTATTGCATTTGGGTCTGGGTCTTCCGTATTGCATATTTGGGTCTTGCATATTGCATTTGGTTCCAGATGTTGCGTATTGCGTATTTGGGTCTTGCGTATTGCATTTGGGTCCGGGTCTTGCTTATTGCATATTTGGGTCTGGGTCTTGCATATTGCATGTTTGGGTAATGTGTATTGCATATTTGGGTCTGGGTCTTGGGTCTTGCGTATTGCTTATTTGGGTCTGGTTCTTGGGTCTTGCGTATTGCATATTTGGGTCTTGCGTATTGCATATTTGGGTCCTGCCTATTGCATGTGGGCCTGGGTCTTGCATATTGCATATTTGGGTCTGTGTCTTGCGTATTGCACATTTGGGTGTTGCGTATTGCATATTGCGTATTTGTGTCTGGGTCTTGGGTCTTGGGTTTTGCGTATTGTGTATTTGGGTCTGGGTCTTGGGTCTTGCATGTTGCGTATTTGGGTCTGGGTCTTGGGTCTTGCATATTGCGTATTTGGGTCTTGCGTATTGCGTATTTGGGTTTTGCATATTGCATGTGGGTCTGGGTCTTCCGTATTGCGTATTTGTATCTTGCGTATTGCATGTGGGTCTTGCGTATTGTGTATTTGGGTCTTGCGTATTGTATTTGGGTCCGGGTCTTGTGTATTGCGTATTTGGGTCTTGCATATTGCATTTGGGTCCGTTTGTCTTGCATTACCCTTGCCAGATGACAGCGTATCATTACCCTTGCCAGACCTTGCCTGAAAACGTGAGGTATCTTTACCCTTTCCAGGCAACAGCATATTGCATTTGGGTCCAGGTTTTGCATATTGTGTATGTGTGTCTTGCGTATTGGATTTGGGTCTTGAGTATTGCGTATTTGGGTCTTCGTATTGCATTTGGGTCCGTGTCTTGCGTATTGCGTATTTGGGTCTTGCATATTGCATTTGGATCCGGGTCTTGCTTATTGCATATTTGGGTCTGGGTCTTGCGTATTGCATATTTGGGTCTTGCGTATTGCATTTGGGTCCTGGTTTTGCATATTGCATATTTGGGGATTGCATTTGGGTCCAGGTCTTGCGTATTGCGTATTTGGGTCTTGCGTATTGCATTTGGGTCTGGGTCTTGCTTATTGCATATTTGGGTCTTGCATATTGCATGTGGGCCCGGGTCTTGCGTATTGCATATTTAGGTTTGGGTCTTGCATATTGCACATTTGGGTATTGCATATTGCGTATTTGCGTATGGGTCTTGGGTCTTGCGTATTGCGTATTTGGGTCTGGGTCTTGGGTCTTGAATATTGCGTATTTGGGTCTGTGTCTTGGGTCTTGCGTATTGCGTATTTGGGTCTTGCGTATTGCGTATTTGGGTCTTACATATTGCATGTGGGTCTGGGTCCTGCGTATTGCTTACTTGGATCTTGCGTATTGCTTGTGAGTCTTGCGTATTGCTTATTTGGGTCTTGCGTATTGCATTTGTGTCCGGGTCTTGCGTATTCCGTATTTGGGTCTTGCATATTGCATTTGGGTCCGGGTCTTGCGTATTGCTGTTTTGGGTCTTGCGTATTGCATTTGGGTCCGTTTGTCTTGCGTTAACCTTGCCAGACGACAGCGTATCTTTACCCTTGCCAGACCTTGCCTGAAAACGTAAGGTATCGTTACCCTTTCCAGGCGGCAGCGTATTGCATTTGGGACTGGGTCTTGCATATTGTGTATTTGGGTCTTGTGTATTGCATTTGGGTCTTGCGTATTGCATATTTGGGTCTTCTTATTGCATTTGGGTCCGGGTCTTCCGTATTGCATATTTGGGTCTTGCATATTGCATTTGGTTCCAAATCTTGCGTATTGCGTATTTGGGTCTTGCGTATTGCGTTTGGGTCCGGGTCTTGCTTTTTGCATATTTGGGTCTGGGTCTTGTGTATTGCATGTTTGGGTAATGTGTATTGCATATTTGGGTCTGGGTCTTGGGTCTTTCGTATTGCGTATTGCATATTTGGGTCTGGGTCTTGGGTCTTGCATATTGCTCATTTGGGTCTGGTTCTTGGGTCTTGCGTATTGCATATTTGGGTCTTGCGTATTGAATATTTGGGTCTTGTGTATTGCATATTTGGGTCTTGCCTATTGCATGTGGGCCTGGGTCTTGCATATTGCATATTTGGGTCTGGGTCTTGCATATTGCACATTTGGGTATTGCGTATTTGTGTCTGGGTCTTGGGTCTTAGGTCTTGGGTTTTGCATATTGTTTATTTGGGTCTGGGTCTTGGGTCTTGCATATTGCGTATTTGGGTCTGGGTCTTGGGTCTTGCATATTGCGTATTTGGGTCTTGCGTATTGCGTATTTTGGTTTTGCATATTGCATGTGGGTCTGGGTCTTGCGTATTGTGTATTTGGGTCTTGCGTATTGCATGTGGGTCTTGCGTATTGTGTGTTTGGGTCTTGCGTATTGCATTTGGGTCCGGGTCTTGCGTATTGCGTATTTGGGTCTTGCGTATTGCATTTGGGTCCGTTTGTTTTGCGTTACCCTTGCCAGATGACAGCGTATCGTTACCCTTGCCAGACCTTGCCTGAAAATGTAAGGTATCTTTACCCTTTGCAGGCAACAGCATATTGCATTTGGGTCCAGGTCTTGCATATTGTGTATGTGGGTCTTGCGTATTGGATTTGGGTCTTGAGTATTGCGTATTTGGGTCTTCGTATTGCATTTGGGTCCGTGTCTTGCATATTGCGTATTTGGGTCTTGCGTATTGCATTTGGATCTGGGTCTTGCTTATTGCATATTTGGGTCTGGGTCTTGCGCATTGCATATTTGGGTCTTGCGTATTGCATTTGTGTCCTGGTTTTGCATATTGCATATTTGGGTCTTGCATATTGCATTTGGGTCCAGGTCTTGCGTATTGCGTATTTGGGTCTTGCGTATTGCATTTGGATCCGGGTCTTCCTTATTGCATATTTGGGTCTTGCGTATTGCGTATTTGGGTCTGGGTCTTGGGTCTTGCGTATTGCATATTTGGGTCTGGGTCTTGAGTCTTGCGTATTGCGTATTTGGGTCTGGGTCTTGGGTCTTGCGTATTGTGTATTTGGGTCTTGCGTATTGCGTGTTTGGGTCTTGCATATTGCATGTGGGTCCGGGTCTTGTGTATTGTATATTTGGGTCTGGGTCTTGCATATTGCATATTTGGGTATTGGGTATTGCATATTGGATATTTGCGTCTGGGTTTTGGGTCTTGCATATTGCGTGTTTGGGTCTGGGTCTTGGGTCTAGCATATTGCATATTTGGGTCTGGGTCTTGGGTCTTGTGTACTGCATATTTGGGTCTTGCATAATATTGCATGTGGGTCCAGGTCTTGTGTATTGCATTTGGGTCTTGCGTATTGCATATTTGGGTCTTGCGTATTGCATATTTTGGTCTTGTGTATTGCATTTGGGTTTTTCATATTGCGTATTTGGGTCTTGCGTATTGCATTTGGGTCCGGGTCTTGCATATTGCGTATTTGGGTCTTGCGTATTGCATTTGGTTCCGGGTCTTGCATGTTGCATATTTAAGTCTTGCGTATTGAATTTGGGTCCGTTTGACTTGCGTCACCCTTGCCAGACGACAGTGTATCATTACCCTTGCCAGACCTTGCGTGAAAATGTAAGGTATGGTTACCCTTGCCAGACGACAGCGTATTGCATTTGGGTCCATTTGTCCACACAAAACGCGAGTACTGTATGACTATTAATTACATACTATTGAAATTATAATGGTAATGATAATGATAATGAAAATGATACCTAATGACAATGAGAATGGTGCATAATGATAATTATAATGATGATAACGATAATGATGATAGTAATTAATAATGATACATAATAATGATAATAATGGTCCATAATGATAGATAATAATTATAATGGTAATGATAATGAAAATGGTACAAAATGATAATGAGAATGGTGCATAATGATAATTATAATGATGATAATGATGATAGTGATTAATAATGATACATAATAATGATAATGTTCCATAATGATAGATGATAATTATAATGTTAATGCTGGTAATGTTGGTTTGTATCAGAACAAATATTCGGTAATGTATGCGAATTACTACAAGATGGGCCAACCCACTCGACTCAGTAACTACTGAACTTTGCATGCATGAACTTTCATATTTATTTTCTCTACTTGAAGTTACAAGTAGAAGGTTTTATATTGCAGTGTGAAACAGAGACTGCATAGGTCTACATACAGCAGGATGGCAGTCTCCCCTTGTCTGATGGTCACATTCTCGCCAGGCCGTCCGATCACCTCCACCGCAAAGACGCCCAGTTCTGTATAACACAGCAACCACCACACAAACAGTCAGAATCAGCAGTCCGAAGCTAACCTTCAAGTCTCCAGCACTTAGCACCCAATGTGCACGACCTCGCACCCAACACACGGCATGCCTCATTACTCAATATTCAGCACTCAGCAACAAGTATCCAATGCTTGCCCAAGCCTCTAAACTCATAAAAGGCTCCAAGAACTCGGTCTTGAGGTCTTAATTTTCCCTAGCATTGAGTGAAAAGGAAACAGAACGTGCACTGTGTGCCACCCAGATGAGGGGATTAGTCCCGCTCACGTCCGTTGCGGTGCTGAAACCGCTGCCATCCTTGCCAAGCGGGGAGTGTGTCGACTTGATATCACCGGCACAAACTCGAGCTCACTCTGCCAACCCTTAATAATTCAGAACTCTGTCTCTGCTGAAGTTGTGGAGAGCTTCATGGACCTTTTTGTAAATCAAATATTTATTTGGCAGGCCATTGGGTTAGCTTGGAAAGCAAATTTGCTTCTCAGTAACTCGAGGCCCTGAGTTGGCTAGATGGAAAGATATAACCAAAAGATAACTCTACACAAGTGGGTAATGTTACCTCCCCAAACACTAAAGATAGCGTCTCCATCATGACATTTTACACGCAAATGGCTGCCGATTTGCAAGAAATATTTACTGCACAGGTAACTTAAAGAAATCGGCTTTACGAGGGGAATTAACATCAAAGGCGAGAAAGAACCCGCATAATTAAAAAATACAGCCACGAGCATTAATCATCAAATTTGCATGTTCAAATTGGCCCTAATTTGATTCTAACGTGTGTAGATGAGGGAATAAAGAGAATTACGAATGTCACTACTGTGGTAATTGATAATTATTGCAGGGGGAGTGAATTAAAAGAAAGAGGCCCGTGCAGGCTTAGCGCAAGGTGTTTCCACCCAAAGTCACACTGTATATATTGATCACGCAGCGTTACCAAAGCCAAAATGGCCCACCAATCATTTGGTTGCATAAAGCATTGATACTTTTTTTTTATTTTTTTGTTATTTGTGGCTTTTTTAGTTATTTGTTGCTTTTTAAAATCATTAGTTGCTTGTTTAGTTATTTGTTGCTGTTTTTAGTTATTTGTTGCTCATTTAGTTATTTGTTGCTTGTTTAGTTATTTGTTGCTTGTTTAGTTATTTGTTGCTATTTTTAGTTATTTGTTGCTTTTTTTAGTTATTTGTTGCTTGTTTAGTTATTTGTTGCTTTTTTAGTTATTTGTTGCTTTTTAAAATCATTAGTTGCTTGTTTAGTTATTTGTTGCTGTTTTTAGTTATTTGTTGCTCATTTAGTTATTTGTTGCTTGTTTAGTTAATTGTTGCTATTTTTAGTTATTTGTTGCTTTTTTTAGTTATTTGTTGCTTGTTTAGTTATTTGTTGCTTTTTTTAGTTATTTGTTGCTCATTTAGTTATATTGTGACTTTTTAAAATTACTTTTTGCTTTTTTTAGTTATTTGTTGCTTGTTTAGTTATTTGTTGCTTGTTTAGTTATTTGTTGCTTGTTTAGTTATTTGTTGCTTGTTTAGTTTTTTGTTGCTTGTTTAGTTATTTGTTGCTTTTTAAAGTTATTTGTTGCTTTTAAAAATCATTAGTTGCTTGTTTAGTTATTTGTTGCTGTTTTTAGTTAGTTGTTGCTCATTTAGTTATTTGTTGCTTGTTTAGTTATTTGTTGCTATTTTTAGTTATTTGTTGCTTTTTTAGTTATTTGTTTCTATTTTAGTTATTTGTTGCTTTTTTAGTTAATTGTTGCTTTTTTTTAGTTATTTGTTGCTTGTTTAGTTATTTGTTGCTTGTTTAGTTATTTGTTGCTTGTTTAGTTATTTGCTGCTTGTTTAGGTATTTGTTGCTTTTTTAAAGTTATTTGTTGCCTTGTTTAGTTATTTGTTGCTCGTTTAGTTATTTGTTGCTCGTTTAGTTATTTGTTGCTCGTTTAGTTATTTGTTGCTCGTTTAGTTATTTGTTGCTCATTTAGTTATTTGTTGCTCGTTTAGTTATTTGTTGCTCATTTAGTTATTTTGTGACATTTTTTATATTTGTTGCTTTTTTTATTTATTTGTTGCTTGTTTAGTTATTTGTTGCTTGTTTAGTTATTTGTTGCTTGTTTAGTTATTTGTTGCTTGTTTAGTTATTTGTTGCTTGTTTTGTTATTTGTTGCTTGTTTTGTTATTTGTTGCTTGTTTAGGTATTTTTTGCTTTTTAAAGTTATTTTGTGACATTTTTAGTTATTTGTTGCTTGTTTAGTTATTTGTTGCTTTTTTAGTTATTTGTTGCTTTTTTAGTTATTTGTTGCTTTTTTTAGTTATTTGTTGCCTTGTTTAGTTATTTGTTGCTTGTTTAGTTATTTGTTGCTTGTTTAGTTATTTGTTTAGTTATTTGTTGCTTTTTTAGTTCTTTGTTGCTTTTTTTAGTTATTTGTTGCCTTGTTTAGTAATTTGTTGCTCGTTTAGTTATTTGTTGCTCGTTTAGTTATTTGTTGCTCATTTAGTTATTTGTTGCTCATTTAGTTATTTGTTGCTTTTTTTTAGTTATTTGTTGCTTTTTTAAAGTTATTTGTTGCTTGTTTAGTTATTTGTTGCTTTTTTTAGTTATTTGTTGCTCATTTAGTTATTTTGTGACTTTTTAAAATTATTTGTTGCTTTTTTTAAGTTATTTGTTGCTTGTTTAGTTATGTGTTGCTTGTTTAGTTATTTGTTGCTTGTTTAGTTATTTGTTGCTTGTTTAGTTATTTGTTGCTTGTTTAGTTATTTGTTGCTTGTTTAGTTATTTGTTGCTTGTTTAGTTATTTGCTGCTTGTTTAGGTATTTGTTGCTTTTTTTTAGTTATTTGTTGCCTTGTTTAGTTATTTGTTGCTCGTTTAGTTATTTGTTGGTCATTTAGTTATTTGTTGCTCATTTAGTTATTTGTTGCTCATTTAGTTATTTGTTGCTCATTTAGTTATTTCTTGCTTTTTTGAGTTATTTGTTGCTTTTTTTGTTATTTGTTGCTCATTTAGTTATTTTGTGACATTTTTTATATTTGTTGCTTTTTTTAGTTATTTGTTGCTTTAGTTATTTGTTGCTTGTTTAGTTATTTGTTGCTTGTTTAGTTATTTGTTGCTTGTTTTGTTATTTGTTACTTGTTTTGTTATTTGTTGCTTGTTTTGGTATTTTTTGCTTTTTAAAGTTATTTTGTGACATTTTTATTTATTTGTTGCTTGTTTAGTTATTTGTTGCTTTTTTAGTTATTTGTTGCTTTTTTAGTTATTTGTTGCTTTTTTTAGTTATTTGTTGCCTTGTTTAGTTATTTGTTGCTTGTTTAGTTATTTGTTGCTTGTTTAGTTATTTGTTGCTTGTTTAGTTATTTGTTTAGTTAATGGTTGCTTTTTTAGTTATTTGTTGCTTTTTTTAGTTATTTGTTGCCTTGTTTAGTAATTTGTTGCTCGTTTAGTTATTTCTTGCTCGTTTAGTTATTTGTTGCTCATTTAGTTATTTGTTGCTCATTTAGTTATTTGTTGCTTTTTTAAAGTTATTTGTTGCTTGTTTAGTTATTTGTTGCTTTTTTTGTTATTTGTTGCGCATTTAGTTATTTTGTGACATTTTAAAAATTATTTGTTGCTTTTTTTGGTTATTTGTTGCTTGTTTAGTTATTTGTTGCTTGTTTAGTTATTTGTTGCTTGTTTAGTTATTTGCTGCTTGTTTAGGTATTTGTTGCTTTTTTTAGTTATTTGTTGCTTGTTTCGTTATTTGTTGCTTGTTTAGGTATTTTTTGCTTTTTAAAGTTATTTTGTGACATTTTTAGTTATTGTTGCTTGTTTAGTTATTTGTCACTTTTTAAAAATTATTTGCTGCCTTTTTCGTTATTTGTTGCTTTTTTAGGTGTTCATTGCTTTTTATTTATTTGTTCTTCCCGCTCACAATATTTAGGGCTGATCACATGTGAAAATAAGTCTGAGAATCCCGATGACACATGATCTTACCACACAGTGATTCAATAAATATGATTTTGCGTAATAACAACGTTGAGTGGCACAGGAGGTGGATCATATTTTCTTTTTCCAAACCTCAAGCAATTCTATCCTCTGTTCAAAATGTAATGATCTTCCAACCTTTGAGAAAAAAATCCAAGTCTTCATATGATATTTACTTGGAATCAATCTTAAATCAATTGTACTCAACATCCATATGGCAATACGTCATATCTTTACATCGTAGCATAATTACGTCCAAGCAGATATTTTGACGTTGAGCCAGAAAATGAGAACTTGGTTAATGGGGGAAACTCTGGCAGGTCTGACCTAGGTGAGGCATCCAGACATTATTAAGGAAATCAGAATTACAACAGAACATTAAAAGTCAGCTTTTTCTATAATAAATGAAGTCAATTACCATAGTTTTACCATTTTATGTTTTCATCGGTTGCACATGTTTTAATCACATATTCACTACAGTAAGACATGCAGGGAATATATAGACAAGATCAAGATGTTTATCATGACATACATAAATAATAATAAGAAGAGCCACTTATTTTGCATATTCCCATGAAGAGGGCTGCCAATGTAGTACATCCTTAGCTATAGGGCAAAATACTGGATGGGGCAACACTCCGACACTGGAAACTGGAATGGTTCATCCTTCCCAGTAAGCTGGTACTCAACAACAGTAAGCTGGTTATTTTGCCAACATCAGAAGGATGACAGGCTGAATCAACTCACCTAATGTTATTTTAAAGGCACAATAGGGGCTCAAACTCAAGAACCTAAGATATAAAGCCAGCTACCTTAACCATTAAGCCACAATGTACTCGACGTGATCGGATTAGGTAGAAATCCTCCAGCTCATTACAAACGAAATGGTGATATGCTTGGAATGCAGTGGTTATGGTCTCTAATCTACAAATTATTTAATGGCTGAAGTCTTTCACGAACTCGCAGGCCAGGCCAGATGGTTGTCTAATGATGGCAGGAGTTTGTAATTTATTCCACGTGCCAGCCATAATAATTATTTGCCAACTCTTTGCGAAAGACCCTATGGGATCTTGAACTTCCACTAACAAATGCTAGCAGAAGGGACACCCAGAAACATGTCCATCCTAGGGAGGACACATTTTGTTATGCAACACCCCGCCTGCAAATCCGCTTGAGTATCAAACCCAGGCTAGACAGTGCAAACATAAGTGTGCTACCTCTGCACCATCCTGTCACACAGAGACTATAGTTTGTTGCAAATTATTATGTGTTGAGCATTAGGATGGACTGAGAAATTGCAACAAATTGTAGAAGCAAGTATCCATTTCCTATTTCAATTAATTTGGAGTGGGACTTTAAAGCTCCATCAGTAAACAATTGTTATGGGTTAAGCTATTGTAAAACAAAGAGGAAAATTGAGTCAGCATTGACTGCAAAAACAAGTTCAACTAGAAAGAGCAATCAGATTGCAGACCCTCACCAGGACGTGCTTTCAGTGGTTTTTAAGGCTTTTGTGTTAAAACAAATATGGCGGCCAAACCACGTGACCGATGACGTAATCATTTTTTCTCCACCAATTTATCCCTAGATGCTCAAGAAATTTCATCTTGATCGGATGAAGTTTTGTACTTGTCGAATTATGACGTCATAATGGAGGCACCTATGACATCATCATTGACATATGTTATTCCACATAGAGAGTTTACAATGAGCCATGTCTCAATTTTTTCGATGCAAAGCTTTCTGAGATATCGAGGTGCAACATTTTTCGGTTTTTCCGACATGGCGGCCAAACCACGTGACCAATGACGCCAAAATTATCATTAAAAAATTCTACCGGTGGAGTTGCATCTATGGTGAAAATTTCCTGTCAATCGGACCGATTCCAGAGAAAATCATATTTATTCTGTGCGGACAAACAAACAGACAGACAAACAGACAGACAAACAGACAAACAAACAGACAAATAAACTCAAATGCAATACCCTCTTCACATGCGAGGGTAACTAGAATGAGCAATTAAAGATTGCATATCCTCGCCCAGACTTGTTTTGTGTGGTTTTATTGTACATATTTTATAAATGTACTCACATTATAATTACTAGCAACAGTACCCGCCCTATGGGCGGGGCTCCAATTGGAAAGCCCAAATGAAAAGGTAAAATATCAGAAATTGAAGGCTTTTTATTTTAAACGATTCATATAAACATCCGTTGAATCATATCACACGCAAATCATCAAAATCTAAACAGTACATGGCTAAACAGTACATGGACAATCACGTACCACATATGTCTCGCGTCTCGCTCGCTCTCATGTTGTCCCAATAATGATCCTTCCGCAGGTTCACCTACGGAAACCTTGTTGCGACTTTTACTTCCTCTAGACAGTCAAGTTCGCTCATCTTTTCGGTGCACCGACACGAGCCGAGAACGGCCCGTGCAGGGGCTGATCCGAGGATCTCACCAAACCAACCGATCGGTAGTAGCGACGGGCGGTGTGTACAAAGGGCAGGGACTTAATCAACGCAAGCTGATGACTCACGCTTACTGGGAATTCCTCATTCATGGGACACTGTCTCAAGCCCCAGGATGGGGCTCAGCAGTTTACCCGAGCTTGACGGTGAAGGGCAAGGTACACGCTGGCCCGTCCAGTGTAGCGCGCGTGCGGCCCCGGACATCGAAGGGCATTAAACGTTCATTAAACATTAAACGTTCATTGAACATTAAACGTTCATTAAAGGATTACGAAACGAAAAACATTACGAAATTACGTTCAGACCGTCACGTCAAACACTACCGTGAACACATACATTGTCACAACATCGTCACAATGAGAACATCGTCACAATGAATGTTATGCGAACGCGAATGTTATGCGGGAGTCCAAACCTGAGAATGCTGGAGACCAAAGCTGAAATTGGGAAAACTAAATAGCCTATTTTACTCCTGGAGATCCCAGGATGACCCACCCAAATTATCTTTGCGATCGGTTCAGCAGTTTTTACTGTACCTTCGAACAGACATATGGACATTTGGTGAATTATAGTAAGATACATACTTGATAGACGTACTCACACTCTAATCGTACATTACTTTATAGACACTCACATTCTAATTGTACACATACTTTATTGACACTCACATTCTAATTGTACATACTTTATTGACACTCACATTCTAATTGTACATACTTTATAGACGTGCTCACATTGCAATTGTACATACTTTATAGACATACTCACATTCTAATTGTACATACTTTATAGACGTACTCACATTCTAATTGTACATACTTATTAGACGTACTCACATTATAATTGTAGATGTTCCATATCGGTACAAGGTTGGGCTGGAAAAAAAAGAACGTGTAGTACAGGCAACTAGGTGGCGTTTGTGATCTACTTCAGGACATTCTGTGCGGACAAACAGACAAACATACAAACAGACAGACAGATACCCAAATGCAATACCCTCTCCTTTGGCGAGGATAATAACACAGATAGCTGTGTTATAACACAAAGATAGCACAAAGGGGCATCATCGTATCCACGGCAGTAGTATGGAAATAGGGGTTCCAGCTCACTGTGCCCCAACATGGTTCAACATGGTCCAACATGGTTTAATATGGTTCAATATGGTCCACTATGGTTCAACATGGTTCATTTTTCAATTTTCCCAATTTTCCAAAAAAAAATGATTTAATTTCCAATTTTTCTATTTTTCAATTTTCAATTTTTTATTTTTATCTAATTTTCAATTTTTTCAATTGTATAATTTCCCCAATTTTTTAATTTAAAGAAAATTTGATAATAACAAAATAATGCTTTTTAATGCACGATCAAAACATTCAAATAAATTGAAAGCTCTATTTGAAGTACTATATCATAATATGGCTACAGTTTGTTTTACCATTAATAATAAAGTGTTTATATCTTGAAAAATATACCACACATAAAACGTTAATTAAAATCGAATTAGATGCTGAATATTTTGAAACATACAAGTATAATCATTCAGAAGCAATCCATGTAGGATTGGGCTCAAATATTAACCACTTTTTTAATTCATAAAGAACAAGATCGAGATTGTTTTTAAAATGGAAACCCCCTTTGAATTCATCATAGATATAACTTCATTGGTGGATAATTCCAATACATGGTTAAAAATTAACACCGAATCTATTCAAAATAACATACCGACCCCTATTCAAGATTATATGTCTAATCCAGTTCTCATTTCAATACAACAGGCATTTCAAGGCCATTTCCCCTGCTAGAGCGGGGGTTAGCCTTGCGGTCCCCATGAAAATCTTCTCCATTTTGCCCTATTTTCGTGCATCTCCCCTTGTTAACCCCCTTGCCCGCATTTCTTCTTCCACCATCTTTAGCCAAGTCTTTCTTGGTCTTCCCCATCCTCTACTTCCTTCTGCATTCATTTCCATCACTCTTCTCAACCAGTCACTTTCATCCTTCCTCAACACATGACCAAACCATCTCAACCTGTTTCTCTTCACAGCATCCATCACAGGCTCTATTCCCGTCATCTTTCGCAATTCATCATTTGTCTTCCTCTTTCTCAACGATACTCCACACATCCACCGAACCATTTGCATTTCCAACCTTTCCAGCCTTTGTTGCTGCTCTACGTTCATTACCCATGTCTCGCTCCCATAAATCATAACACTTTTCACACATGCAGCATACACCTTTCCCTTCAGCTTCAACGACACTCCCCTCCGCGTCAGCACGCCACTCAGTTCCTGAAACTTCTTCCATGCACATCTCACTCTAGCAACCGTTGCCAAGTCTGATCCACCTTCTCCATTCAGCATGTCTCCTAGATAGCAAAATGTTTTCACACCTTCCAGCTTCATGCCATCTCCAAGATCCAACTAAACATTTCCTCCATCTGCAGCTCCCTCTGTGCACACCTTACACTTGAATTTAGCTGCCACACTGGTTAATGACCCTCTCAAACCACTACATTTTTGATGAACCCACTCAGCGCACATTGTACATTGAATAGAGTTCACTCCGACACCCTTCCTACACACAGCACAGGGCCACTTCCCAGTTCTTTCCACCTCACGACATGCTTTACCACTTGCCATCACCTTCGTCTTTCCGATATTCACCTTCAGACCTTTTGTCTCCATACATTCCTTCCACTTGTTCATCTTCTCCTTCAGTCCATCCATACTTTCTGCAATCAACACCAGATCATCTGCATACAACAACTCCCACGGTAAACCCTCCTTTACGTTCTGAGCCAGCACCTCCATCACAGCTACAAATAGTAGTGGACTTAGTACCAACCCCTGATGCACTCCCACCTTCACCTCAAACTCACCACTGTTCCCGTCCTTTGTCCTTACAGCTTTGCGCGCTCTTTCTCATTTCAATATATCATTTCAATGATAAATTTTAATATGCTTTGTCGTTCTTTTAAGGCCCCTATTATTGAAATAAAACGCACGAGAAATATTCTTTATTTTATATTCAAAATAGTACATATCTCAAAGGAAGTTGTTTCTTTTAAGACTAACGATGATGATTTAGTAACCGATTAATGAAACGAGTGATAAAACAAAGTGCGATGAAACATGTGATGAAATATGTGATAAAATGTGTGATCCAACTATGGAACACGCTAGATTAACCTATCATCATTATTTCAAATCCGAACAATTTACTCGTATCGGAAAAATTGGCTCGATATCTAATAAGCCTATCACTATATATACCGAATTAGATGAAAATAATCAACCCAAACCATTATTATTATATTGTAATAGTAATATCGGTATTGCAAAAATTTATATTATGCCAACTACAGATGAATAATACAGTTGAAATAATATAAAATAAATATAAAATATTTTTAATATACAATCAAATAAAATATTGCTTTTCAAACGATAATTTATCCATTATGGTTCAACATGGTTCATTTTTCAATTAGATAATTTTCAATTATATAATTTCCACAATTTTTTTCTTTTATTGCCAAATTTTTTTTGGGTTGAAATAAAAAAAATTCTCCCTCTCAAGTGATTGTTATCCGTTTAATTAACTTATTCGGAAAATTACTACTTTTATCCCATTTATTTTTTTATTTTTTTTGTATACATAATCGAGGCTCGTGAAAGAGCTAACATTTATCACACAAACAAATCAAACAGACAAACAAACAAAGTATATAAAAAAGGAGCGGTAGACAAGATGGGGAGAGAAGGGGAAGCACACAAACACAACATTTGAGAGCAGGGAAATCGGGAATGTGTGGGAGGGAGGGGGCTTGGGGGGAGGCGGCGTGGGAAGGGGGGGGAGGTGGGAGAAGTATAAACACAAGGACACCAAGGACTTCCAGGAAAGAAGTTGGTATTTCAAAAAAGTGGATTTGGGGTGAAATTAGCAGGGGTAAAAAAGATCAAGGTTTTGGATGGGGGAAGATAAGAGATGGTGGTGAACAGCTGTTTTAAAGACCTGGAGGGAGGAGTGGGATTGAAGAGAGTGAGGGAGTTTGTTCCAGAGGCGGGAGAAAAGAGGAATGAAGGAGTGAAGTTGAGCAGAGAGTCTTGATTTTGGCAGTTTCACCAGAACTGGGTTGCTGGCAGATCTTGTGCGACCTGTAGGAATATTTGTGGGACAGAGCCCAGAGAGAGCTGGAGGAGCAATGCCGGAGAGGAGTCAGTAGAAGACAGAAAGAACACCAACCTGCCTGTGGTGAGTAAGTGAAAGGCCCCCGGAGATAGCTTCATCACGGGAGATTCCAATGATTCTGAACGCTTTGGTTTCAACAGCGTGAAGACGAGCTAGGTGTGAGGCAGGAGCACCAGCCCAGAGGGGAGAGCAGTATTCCATTGAGCTGCGGATGAAAGCCTTGTATGTGGTGAGGAGCTCAGGTGTGCCAAGGAAGGACTTCGCATGACGGAGGATGCCCAGTCGGCGACTGGCTTCGGAGGCCAGATTTGAATTGTGGTTTTCCCAGGAAAGATCATGGCAGATAGTGAGACCCAAAAGCTTGAGTGACAGAACTTCTTGGGGAGTATTATTCAGAAAGTGGATGGGAGGGTTGTCCAGTCGGTGTTTTCGGAGAGACATCGTAAGAGTGTGAGATTTGTCAGGATTGAAAGACATGTGCCACTTGTTTGCCCAGTGAGTGATTTTGTCCAGGTCTGCAGAGAGTGAGGAGGCTGCAGACTGCCGATCTGAGGGATGAGGAATGGAGCGGCAGAGAGTGGAGTCATCAGCAAAGAGATAGGGAGGATTTTCAAGAGAGTCGGAGAGATCATTGATGAAGACCACAAAAAGCACAGGGCCCAGAGCACTGCCTTGGGGAAATGTTCTCCTTAACATTTCTCCTTAACCTTCTTAAAATGTAGGTGTAAATTGCCAACCCAATATATTAAATAAACCCTTACATATTTTATCGTGAAATTGTTTTCTTTCAACCGTTTTAAGAATCGTAAAATCTTCAATATTACATTTCTGATTATGCTTTCGTAATATCTGAAATAATAAATATTGTATATTCCTAAAAAAATTCCTGTCTAATTCCTCAACTTTATTTTTACCATGTTTTTCATCGTATAATTTTAATACTTGTTTAAGATCTTTAATTTCTTATTAAATTATCTAATTATCTAATTTATCTAATTATCTAATTAAATTAATTAAATTAAATTATCTAATTTCTTTTTTGTTAACGTTATATATATTAAATTAACACTATCATAATATTTTGTATATTTTAATTATTTTAAAAACATTATGATGTGAGTTTTGGTAATCTTTGCATATTTTATAGTATCTTCTTCATTATTTATTAAAATTCTATATGCATTAAATTTTTCATTTAACGCCTGATAAACCTTATCAGGTATTTTACAATATTGTTTTCCTTGATATTGGGCTATACAGTCTTGAAAATGAGAAACTCGATTATAAATAAACTTTCCTGTTATGTTTACTCGAGTATAATCTTTATAAGTCATACTTGTATCTATACTCATTTGTTGACATTTTAATATTTGTATCATTTATTTCAAAATTATTTATATTCGTATTGTTACAATTTGTACAAATAATATTAGATTGTACATCGTTATTTTCATAAGGAATATAAATATTCCATGATTTTACATGCATAATTTCTTTACTGATGAGTAAAAATGTATTTATTATAATTTTCTTTTTTTCTAGAATAGGATTATTATTTTCTGATAGCAATACGGGTTGATGTTAACTTTTCATATATTCTTGAATAAGAAACCCGGTATCCATAATGTATAATAATTTCTCACATTTCATATTATGTAACAATATTTTAGCTCAAATAATATTTTGCTGAATATTTTTATTAGTTTTAAATACTTTTACTTTTAAAGATTATACCTAATAATTAGATTTTTAATAGTTTTTAGTTTGGTATTAAATGTATCATACTCTGTTTTAAAGCTTTTTATAATTTCATTATTGATGCTAATAATATCAATACACATTTTATTTAATTTTTGTTTGTATTTAAATGATATTTTTTTAATTTTTAAAATATTTTTTTAATACGTTTTTTTTCAATTTTCCCAGTTCCTCCTAGCTCATGCCGCATGTAGATAATTATAGATCTAAATATTATTTAACCATTGATATCTGAAAATTAGTTAGACCTATTTCGGCTATTGACAGAACATCGATGTTAAGGAGAAGTATGAGTCATGCATTATATATTACTTCTAAATTTTGGGTAGTTTGAATATATAAACTACGAATAAGAAAAATAACCTTTTAATTTTATCTTTTCTGGTAATATTTTTCTTACAGGCTTTAATTTTCTGTTCTAGTTGAAAATATTTAGTTTCCCCCCAGAATAACTTTTCAAATGATAATTTATCTTCTATTGAAAATTTTTTAGGAATGAAGAATTCCCCATTTGGTGTTAATATAATCTCTTTTTCTTTACAATTAAATATTGACCCCCGTTTCCCAAATGCCAAATCTTGGAAAAATTTCTTCTTCCATTGATCATTTGTTTTAAAACTACATTCTAGAAAAAATGGATGTATATTCATGTATTAATAATTTATACTTTATATATATATATATATATATATATATTTGGTTTCAACAGCGTGAAGACGAGCTAGGTGTGAGGCAGGAGTTTATATATATATATAATATATATACTTTATATCTTTTTTTTATTACTAGTAATTAAATTAACTAATCTGGGTGGGGTGGATAAAAGTATGGATGGTTGTTGTTTAATGGCTTATCATCTTTGTTATTTGTAATTCTTGTGAGTAAAATGAATCCAAGATTTCTTCCCCATTCATATCATATAATTTGTAGGTCCAAGGGACTGTATCCATTACATCAACGATTTTAAATAATTCATTAGTCCATTTTTTTGTATAACCTTTCTCAAAATGACTTTTCCATCTGTATATTCTTACAATATCACCAACTTTGAACTTCGGTTTTCTCAAATTAATCTGCTTTTCATATTCTAATTTTGTAAATGTTTCCGATGGTTTTGATTTTGTTGATGAATGAACTGTATCAATGTAATTATCTACATTACCCTGAATTAAAGCTACCCATTGTTGAGAACTGACATGTGTAAATTTTTTATATAATCTCTCTTTCAAAGTGCGATTAAAATGCTCAATAACAACTGTTTTTCTTTCATTAAAAGTGCTGTATAATGTAATACCATTATCTTTAAGAAATTTCACAAATATTTTGTTATAGAACTCCGTTCCCTCATCAGTCCATAACCTCTTTGGTTTTCTTTTGCTTTTACTAAATATTCCACTGAAAGCTAACATAAGAGTATTTCCCCTTTTGTTTTTCAAAGGAACAACCCATGCAAATCTGCTCCTCAAATCAATAACGTTTAAAGCATATTTGTTCAATAACTTCAAAAAAGTTCAAAAGTTCAAAAAAGCAAATCAATAACGTCAAATCCCCCATCATTATTTTGTTCAATTAAATCAGCGGACCAGATGTAATCAACACCTTTGGAATAAACCTTCCTCCTTTGATTGTTCGTGATTATAGTTATGTTTGTAGTTATAGTTTATTGTTTTAGTTATGTTTGTGATTATATATGTGAAACTTTGTGATTATAGGTTTATGCAATTCATCAGCCAAAAGCTCCTCAGTCTTGATTACATCATTAGAGCTTAATAGTTTTTTGAGGGCTCTGTCCACAGTGAAACACCTTGAAAACAAAGACCAAGTTTCCATTTAGCACTTATCAATTTTTTCACAATAAACCTATCAACTTTCTCTCTCAACTTTGGATTTTGTATCAAAGACAAATTATACAACATTTCTCTGTCGGCTTTGTGTTTTTTCATTCAACGTAGTGCTCTTCCCATAAGCAATATCATGCTTCATACACACTTCATCAACCTTATTTAGAGGCTGAGTCAAAGGTTTAGGATTGTCAGCCTCATCTAATCTTTTATCCAGGTTTGTCCCTGGACCACAGAAAGAATATCCAGGAAGGTGCAATTCCCCTGGAATTCCAGTTGTTGTAAATTTACTCCCTGACAAAAACTTTTGTACATCTCCTCCACTTTTATTCTTTGAAATGAATTGGCACTTTTTAGAGCCACATATTAAACATACCCCTTTTTCATAAACTCGATTATTTTTATTTTTAACATATGAGATATTTTTAGATTTAGTTTTCTTTTTACACTTGAGACAATGACTCATTTTATTTATGAGTTTAGTTTTTCTTTAACTTAACACAAATCCATAAGGGACACTATCAATTCCATTTCCTAAAATAAACCTATCATCAAAAGCCCCAAGAGCTTTCTTGTTCACCTCTTCTGAATATAATTGACGTTTATAACTTCTTATCGTATTTATTTTTCTATACTCTTCTATCTTTAAAGTGAAACAATTATAATCATTTTCAAAGTTTATTGATTCTTTAATAACATTTTTCTTTATTCCTTTTAACTTTTTATCACTTCTTTCAATATCATTATCAATATACTAATAGGCATAAGCTTTAGATCTCAATCCTATAAATTCACTTGTTACCCTTACCCCCCAATTCATCCTTAAACGTTCCAATAACCTTTTTATTCTTTAAAGAAAACAACTCATCACCCGGCTTGTAATTACTTGTATCGTATACAGTATATCAATATCATCAATCATATCTGAATAAACATCTTCTGTATTAATTTTCAAAATAAAACGATCTGTATCCATATAAAAAGTAGACTAACATAATTTTGATATTTCTTCCTTAAGTTATTATAATAATAGCTGGTGAAGCCGGTGTTGTGAATGAACGCGTATTTATGTTGAAAAGCCAGATTTTGCTGGATCCTTTGAGAATTTCAAAGCTTTGACACACCAAATCGCTCCATGGAAGCCGCCATCTTGCAGATGCGGAGGTGTGTATAAAATATTGCGAAAAAGTTCAATAGGAGTTTGTTTCACCCGTCTTTGTTTGATTCACCATCTTATGCACCTCTAATTTGTAATTAAAATACTTTAAGACCAACCTCGTTCCCCGGGCCCGCACGGGCCCTGGTTATCTTCAACGAAAATCTTGACCAAACACTGGAACCAATGAGATTCGAGCATTTGAAAAAATATTTCAAAAAAGCTTATTACCGTGTTTCGGAGGCTGAAAACGGCGTCAAATATTGTAAAATTGACGAAGAATTCTTTTTTTAGAAATCTCGCGGCCGTAGGGTTAAGTTTTTCACGGCCGAAAATATCCGAAGTTGAGAAGGAATTCACCAAATTAATCAAGAAGTAAATTTTATAAATTTTAATCTCATCCAGAATGCAAATGGTGTCATTTTGAACTAGGTACGGTACCTACTACACCTACCTACTACCAACTACCTAACCTACTGATGCCGTAGGCGCCCGCGGAACTACGTAACTTCTGGTTAGTGCACCCTTCGCGACAACAGTCACGTGAGTAGGGAGATAATGGGGCTTCCAGGACACCCATGTATTTAGATGGGACTTTTCCCCAAACTGCCCATTTTTCCCCCGATTACCGCGACACCCCCTTCTCCTTTTACATGTAAGTGAATGGGGGAGTCCTTACTTAACCTCCAAGGACCACGCGACATTCAAAATTCCTCATTGATCCTATGAATATTTGCTCATTTTCTAATTTTTTAAACAACTCCATTCTCTTATGGAACTCATCCCCATCTAGGATATTGATAAACTTTACATTAAGCACCTTTCTCTGTGCGTTTATAAAATGGTATGTTTCACGGAGGGACCTGGTCTGTCCTCCTCCCGATCCACATACCATTTTAAAATTATAATATTTATTATCCGGTTGATAACCATCAAAGTTCTCACTCCACTCTAATATATTTTTCTTCCCGCCCTCCATTACCCCACTTAACAAATGAATACGTTTATCAGTATTGAGGATCTTCTGACCAGTGATCCTCTCAACCTCTCGGATCTGGTATTTCTCACACTCATTATGTTTTCCATTTATATACCAAGGTTGATTACACCTCCACCCTTTAGTCTGGTTAATACTTGGTTCTATCATTTATTTATTTATAAAAAAGGCGGCGGTAGCCCTTAAAATCCCTAACCCCCCTTTTTAACTTATCACTTGTATATATATATATATATATATATATATATATATATCTTATCACTTATATATATCTTATCACTTATATATCTTATCACTTATATCTTATCACTTATATATCTTATCACTTATATACTTATATAACCATAAGGGAGACTATCAATTCCATTTTCTAAAATATATCGTTTATCATCATATGCTCCTAGTGCTAGTTTATTTATCTCTTCTGAACATAATTCATGCTTATAACTCCTAATCCCTTTTACCTTTCGATATTGTTCCCCCCCACTCATCAAACATTGATAATAATGACCAAAATTTATACTTTCTTTAATTACATTTTTCTTAATCCCTTTGAGCTTCTGATCACACTTCTCCACATTCCCAACTCTATATTTATACGCATAAGCCTTTGCTCTCAATGCTATGAACTCACTCAGAATATTTCCACCAAGCTCATCCTTGAACTTTCCAATCACCTTTTTATTTTGATTCGAGAACAGCTGACTAGTAGCATCATAGTTGCTTGTATCATAAATTACAGAATCAGCTTTCATATATTATCATAGACGTCATCTGTCTTGATACTCAGAATGAAGCTGTCCGTATCCATATACATCAACATGACGTTATCATCATACTTTGTTTTCAAATTCTCATAATAATATTCATACATCAGTAGTTTTGATAGATCGAGAACAGTAGTACCAATATAAATCGGTTTATCCATCTCAATTTCTTCTTTCATCATATGAACAGCACAAAAGTTTTCTGTAAAGATTTCAACACGCTCAAAGCTCGGTCTGTTGATTAGTTTGGAAGTTTGTTCCCAGGAAGTTGTCAACTTGATATTTTGTCTCTTTCTAACATTTTCCATAGTCTTCCCAAACACTGCGTTATTCATCAACATATAAAAATCTTTCTCAAAGTCAGTCTTTCCAAGCGTTCTCTTTCGAGTGTTAAAATCAATATATTTCATTAACCAATAACTCTGTTTGAATTTCAGGACCCGATGAACTTTCTCAACAATTAGACCATGTTTCACAAATTGTAAAAGATTTCTCTGATGTAGTACATAGTTCTTCTTATCAAAGAATGTTGTTAAAAGTTTTTCTGTTCTTGATTCCTTATCAAATGATTTCTGATATTCACTCAGCCACTCTGGGTTTGTTAATTCTTTCTCACACCCGAAAGGAAGATCTTTATGTTTCTCAAAGAGTTCTTTTGGATACTTTAGATCAACCTCCAGGAAATACCCTTCTTTCCTTTCATCTAACTCTTTTTGTGTTGAACTCAAAATCTTTTCTAGAACACCCTCATGATCACTCTCCCATTTCAATCCTCCATAAGGTTGTGCTTGGGACATTGCCCACCCATAGAGGTTGTTGGCGTCATAATACATGAGATAGGAACTATCTTTCTTTGGATCATAATCTGGAAGATATTTGTTATTTGCTTTTGAATATCTTGATGAGCAGACTTGTGAAATTCCCCCTCTCTTTGCTCTCTCTATCATCAGGAGCATATCAACATCGGTTATCAAATCCAAATCTTGTTTAGTCATTTTTAGCATAGCACTCCAAGCAAGACCCGGTGCTGTGAAATAATGAGCAGGGTCCAAGCCATATCCAGAAAGACACACAGATCTAAATGCTTCGAATACATCTGCTAGAAGAAGGACATCAGTCTTGAGATAGAGATCATGATAATCACCCATATTATTGATATTATATTTTTTCCAAACATTTTGAGCATGTACATAATCATCATCTGAAACATTGCTATTATTTAGAATATTATAAAAATCTTCTTTTGAAGGAAGTTTCTTTTCACCAAATCTTTTAAATGAATCCATATAGTCGTACGGGTAAATTCCCTTTTGTGTTAGGAGTTCCGTATCCTCATAATTACTCTCCAAACATGGAAATTTTTTCAAATTTTTAACTAGGTTAGCAAGAGGACTAGCCATGAATTTATATGTATCCAAGAATCGAATTCTTGTAGTTGGTCTTGTTGGAATGATTTTTGTAAAGGAGATGTATTTTTGATCTGTACTTGGAATAGCACACTCCCAGGAGTCTTTGACAACTCTTTAATAAACAAGTGTGTATCATAATGAGCGTTGTTATGAAGAAAGACAGGAATGAACGAGGGGAGTTTATAATTAATATTACAACTTTGATGAGCCGGACCTCTATATTTACCAGTGAGATGACAATGATCTCTAACCTTTAGGCTTTCACCAATTTTCTCCCCACAAATATGACAGACATTATTTTTTCTAAATTCCCTTTTCTCTTCACTTGTTAAGGACATTGGTTTATTGGTTTCTCTCATTATCGTGGTTAATCGAACACAGTCTTTTTCTAGTCGTTTCACAAACTCCTCTGGGGCATTTGAGCCTCTATACTCTAACTTGTATTTATTCATCACCAACGGATGATTTGATATAATAACAAAATCCGCAAGGAGTATGTTTTTGATACTTATTTGTGTATGATTCTTTTGGATCTGGAGCCGCTGTTGCTATTTTTTCCAAGATACTCTCAAAATCAGCATATATCACAAAAGGATGTTTAATTGTTTTATTTTGATCTTTGAATGAAATTTTAGAACCAGGCTTTGGAAGTGTAATGACTGTTGCTTTCTCATTTGAACAATATTGTTTATGAGTATCCAATCTCTCCTGTGAATGAAATGTATTCAAACACCGACGACATGGATAAACTTTACATTTTCGAGAATAGACTTGTGATTCAATGAATCTTGAAAAGTTCTTGATATAAGCATAATGTTCAATTTCACCAGATCGGAAATACAAGAGATCAACATGTTTTTCTTTCTCATCAACTGAGATTTGTAAAATCTGCACTTTATTATTTTCAGTCAACCCATAGACATTTATAGAAATATTATTTAACTTTTCAAACTTTGGAATATTATTAAGAGTCATCGGAAATTTCAAATTTTTCATATTCAATTCATTTTCATATTTCATATAATTGCTTACTCTTTCAGCATGTTCTTTTGCTGGATGTAGATATGCCAGTACAGACCACAAGAAACACTTGTTATCAGTATTCTGAATATTTACTATAGCATTTTTATCTTTGATGATTTTAGGAAGTTGAATATATGATCTTGCTTGTAGTGGATCAGATTTAAAAATGTGAACATCAACAAACAGAACCTTTTCAACAGTGAGACCGCTTCCGACAATAAGATCATCAATATTATATTCACTATATTTAAGCTCATTAAAGACCTGTTCTTTATTTCTATTATAATCATTTTTATTAAGTACCATGTAAGTTGTTGTATGTAGGTAAAAGTTAAATGGTGGATCTTCCTTTTTACGAAGAACCAATTTAGTCCCCAAATAATATTTACAACTTCCCATTTCAGATATAGTTTTATCAATCTGATCATCTATTCCTTCCTTTGTAAGATCAACAGCAGCTCCCAGAGAACGGGGGACTGGATCTTTGAAACGGAACAATCTAATTTTAATATTTCTTTTGAAAGCACCATCTAAATTTTCAATCTCATAATATGGAACTTGGTGTTTCTTTGTCTTCTCATGACGCTTCCAATCCTTCTTGAGGATGTAGTGTTGACAGCGCTCACAATAGACCTTTGGAAGAACCTTTGGTTTGAGATTCTTCAAATGTTTTTGAGTATCTAAGTGTTGATCATACCCACTTCTCAGAACCCATGTCTTACAAATCTTACAATACTTATTATCTTTACTCTTTAAATGTTTTTGTGTTCTATAATGTTTTTTGATATGTTTGTAGTTCTGCTCACAACTCTCACAGTAAGTAGAATTCGTCATATTTATATAGTAAAAAACTTCACTATTTACTAGTTATCTTTTACTTAAAATAAAACATGAAAAAATTGAAAACAAGAGTCAGGAAACAATTAAATTTGGGGCAACTTATTCATATGATTCTTGGTTAGGATGTGATATCTATAACTAGTCTTCTTCATATCCTTATCACAAAGATCACAATGTTTCATCTCTTCTTCTTTATAACCGTTAAGAACATTATCTAAATGGTGCTTTGTTTGTTTATGTTTCCTTTTATCAAGTACTCTAATTAGCTTATTACAAGGTTCACATCTTATCATATTTTTACTCTTATCAGATGTATTGATAGCATGTTTAATGGTCCTGAAATGAATATCATATCGATTGTACTGTTTATCACAGGCGGAACAATAACCAGATTTCATGTTATTTATATAGTGAGAAACTTCATATTTCTTCATCACTAAACTCTATATAGTAATCGGAATCATCAATAAAACTACTCTCATAACTATCATTTGAGCACAAACTATTAGCATCATAACTATCATCTGAGTTCAATGAAATACTATCATCACTATCGTCCGAGTTCAATGAAATAGTAAAATCTTCACTGCTGTAATGACTCATATTTAATTAGCAGAAAAAACCTTTCCATCTATACCAATATACTTTCTTTCATTAACGGATTCAATCTCTACATTTTTAATATCAAAAGTTATCTTTAAATAATCTCTAACTATCATAGAACGAAATGACATTTCACCAGAAATATTAACATCATTCATTTTACTTTGATCTACACCCTTTGGATTATTAAAGTAAATACAAATTTCTCCACGAGTATTGTTGATGGTCTTATCATACTTTTTCAAAGTATCGTGGTCAATCACTTTTTCAAGCTTTGAATAAATTGCCAGGAGTAGAGGAGAAACTTTTGTTAGATTTACTTTAATGGATGTCTTTCCAGGTATAGTTAGAGCTCTTCCTTTAAATGAAATAGAGGGGCTCATGTTATTTTCCATAACTGGTTTTACCCAAAAATTTCCATATTTATCTTTGTTCAATTTAACATCTTTGACATATTTTTCTATATCTTTCACCGAAGTAGAGATTGATTGAAATTTGTCTTTTGTGCTTTGAAACATTGTATTTATTAATGAATAAACTTGCATTTAGTTTAAGTAAAAATTTACTATATAAATATGATAAGTTCTGAAGGATATTTAGAATTTCCAGACTCTCCATATGATAAATTAGAGAATTGTCCGGCTTGTGATAGAATAGGGCTTAATAATGAGGGTTCATATAAACAATGTATTTTCTGTGATTTAATTTTAATTAATGATAATAAAAAATATAAAAAAATATATAACTCTTTTAAATTAGAACCAAAAATGAATTACTTTACAAGATTAATAAGAGAGATGAATGTTAAGTATTGTGATGATAATACACCATTTCTTTCAAGGGAAGAGACTATTTGTATTGAGGAAATGTATAAGGGTTTAATGATATTTATTATTCAAAATAATTTTAATGGAAATGTTAATACAAGATACTATATAAATAAAATAATGAATTATTTTGAAATTAAACCCGAACTCAGGATAAAATATAGAGTTTCTAAAATAGCTCAAAAAAAGTTAGATGACTTGTTTTCCAAATATATAAATGAATGATTTTTTACCCGTTTGGGAAAATAAGATAAAATTTAATAACCATAAAAACATTCCAAATTCATTGAGATGTCTAATATTTGGTTCAAGCGGATGTGGAAAAACCTGTTTACTTTTAAAGATGCTCCTTGGTCCTAATTTTTTAGATTATGATAATTTAATAATTTTTACAAAGTCTAGTTTTCAACCCGAGTATCAACTACTCTCATAGGGTTTTAATGCAGGTCTTAAAAAGGAAGACATTATCGGTTGATTTAAACTTCAAAACAAACTAAATGATTATAATATTGAAGATATAATACAATTATTTTGTGATACACAGAAATCAAAATCGAAACCAAAACCCATAACTTGTATTCTCAGTGATAATACGGATGATATACCTTCACCTCAAGATTTAGATAAATCAAAAAAGAACCTCGTCATCTTTGATGATTGTGTTAATGAGAGAAACCAAACAGTAATGGATAGCTACTATACAAGAGGGAGACATTCTTCTTGTAATTGTATTTATCTTAGTCAGTCATATTTTCAACTCCCTCGACGCTCAATAAGAAACAATGCTAATACTTTTATTTTATTTAAGTTAAATTCAATAGATGTAAATAATTTTTGGAGAGATAATTGCTCTACGTTATGTAGTAAAAAAGAATTTGAAAATTATATGAAACACACGATTGGAAAATATAAATATATTGTTGTGAAACAAGATGAGATATTAAAGGATGTATTTTTATTTTAAACATAATTACATATATAAATGACAACAATTATTATTAATCTTGTGGGTAAATCTGCTTCAGGAAAGAACTTTCATAAATCTAAACTCTTGAATAGTAAAAATGAAAAGATTGTAAGTTTTTTTTAAAAACACCCTATGATTCGTTTTGTGAGTACTACAACCAGAGCAAAGCGACCAGGAGAAGTATAAGGGAAAGATTATTACTACATTTCAATGGAGGAACATATGCGATTGAGGAACGAAGGTCAAATATTTGAGGAGGTCTCTCTTGGTTCTACAAAATATTCACATTGTAAGAGTGAGTTAAATAAAGTAAAATCTAATGGTCTTGGGATTTTAGAAACTAATCCTGAAGGAATGAGACAAATTATTAAACAATTGTGTGGTGATGGAGTTAAGATTTTATCATTCAGTTTTGATATCGATGAGGAGACTCAACGCAGATGTATGAAAAGCAGAGATACAAGTATTAGTGAAGAAGAAATAACAACTTGTATTAATACCAATAAAGAATTTGATGAAATATTTAAAGAAAAGGATTTATTTCAACACATTTACTATAATGACAAAGAAAAGGAAAATTTTCCCATTGACCTTTACAATTCATTAAATGATATTTTTCAATAAATAAATACAGAAAATGAATACTGAAGAAAGAGCAAGAAAGTTTAAAGAACATCAAGAGTTGGTTTCAAAAGTTGTAAAGCAACAGGAAGAGATAAAGAAGAAACGGAGACAGAAACTAACTGGTGAAGAAGCCTTTAAAAGAAAACAAGAGAAATTTTTTAAACCGCTTTTAAAAACTCAACACCCTACAGTTCCCACGGTAGAATTTACTCCGAAAAAACTTCAAATGCTCAAAGATTTTAGTCAGATAACAAAACAAGAACTTGGAAAATTAGAATATAATGATGAAGAATTATTTCAGAAACTTGAGGAGGTAAATCAACCCCCTAATTATGTAGTGGAAGCTCTTCAAAACAATGAATATTTGGCAGATTCAAAAACCAGAGCAGGTCTCATTCCAACAGAAGAACCAGCAGTGTTCCATCTTGTGGAAGAAAAGGTATTGATATTTAATGATGAATTGATGTTCTTCAGTTCTACTCAACCAAATGTTAAATTAACTCCAAGATTAATGTTTCTTCTAACAAACCCCGGATTCAGCGGTTCAAAATATTTTGAGGAACCACTTGATATGGAAAGAGAGGAAGATAGGGTATATATTGAGTTGCTAAATGCACTTGATTATGGAGTTTCTGTTGCTGGTAAAAGTAAGAAGAATGAGAAGGAGAAACATATTATTGATGCTTTAAGTAAGCTTGGTTCAGGTGTTAGTTTTCTTCCAAATGACCCATCACAATTAGTTAATAGGCTATTATTGTTGTTAGGTAGTAAGAAGGCTGGAAACAACAATTGTTTTAATGAATCCTCAGCCATTTTAGATCAGTTGATGAATATGAAAATAATTAATAAATGTCAATACAAAGATATTTTATTAGATATTAAATAAGATGAGAAGCACAATTCTTAGTTTTAATTTCACAACGAGCGATTACACAGCTTCATTCCCTTACCCACTACAACTTGACCCCCTTACCTCATATGAGGCATCTTTATTGTCGATGGAAACTTATAATACCTTGTTTAATATCACAGAGAAAAACAACAAGTTTAGTTATAATCCAGGAAGTGGATATAAAACTATAACCGTTTCACCTGGAGCTTACGAGATTTCTCAAATATCTTCAGAAGTCTCTCGCCTTATGAAAGAAAAAGGTGATGAACCAAAAAATATTGTAATAGATATTCAAAAACACACTTCAAAATCAACTATTAAACTTAAAAATAATTATAAAGTTGATTTCACGATTGAAAATTCGTTTAGAGAGCTATTGGGTTTCTCTTCAAAAAAGATTGAAAATAACGGGACGTTTTACAGTGATAATGTTATCCAAATATCCTCCGGTATAAATTCAGTATTAATTCATTGTGATTTGATTGATGGTGCTTATAACGATGGAATAAGAACAAATACAATATTTTCATTCAGTGCATACTCAACCCCGATTGGTTATAAATTTAATATGGAACCAAAAAATCTTGTCTATTTACCTGTGTCAGGAAAAACCATATACAGAGTAAATTTTAGGATAACCGACCAAGATAATCGTATGATATCCTTTAATGATGAAATTATATCCATCAGAATTCACCTACGTGAAGTTTTTCAATAAATAAATAATGGTTATTGTGAGAAAACACGAGTTGGGAAAATATAAAATAATTACAGGGGAGGGCATGTACCTTTCACCATACTATACAAGGTATGTGGGTAGAGGATACTATAAACCTAAGAGACAACGAGGTGTAGGTCATCAATTTCGAAATAAAGGAGATGGGATAATTGATACTCTAATGGGTATTGGTTCAACCATCCTTAAACATAAAGACCTAATTGGTTCAACTGCTTCTGCCGTGGGCTCCGTTGCGGGTGCTATAAAGAGTATAAAAGATGCTCAAAAGGAGTCTCATAAATTACAAGCAATCAAAGAAATAAAAAAAGGTAAAACTCAACTATCTTCACAAGAACGACAAAAAATCATTAAAATACTTGGGTCAGGGTTTCAACGATTTTAATACTATATAAATACAAGTATGGAAGCGATTGATAGTATCTATGATTTGGATGATACAATTATCATTTCAAACTCCACGAAAAAGGAAGACTATTTTAAGGTAAATGCTATAACAGGAACAGACTGGAATTCAAACGGAACAAAAAAGTTTTGAAATAAATAATCAACAAACTTACTTGAATATAGCTGATAGTTTCTTGCTGTGTAAATTTAAATTCACTAAGGCTGCGAATAATACTAATGCTACACTCGTAAATGATTTCTTCTGGAAAATGTTTGATAGTGTTCGCCTGTATATTGGAACACAAGAGGTTGAAGCGGTTGATTATGTCTCTGCTACATCTGAAATGATGAAATTTACACTATATTCGTTTAGTGATAGAATGGGTAAGGGAGCTGTTGAAGGTTTTATTCCTGATATGTCAACGGGTACAAACGCAGACCCTGGTTATAGTCAAAGGAAGTCAATGTATAATGATGACGCAAAAGCTGAGAATAGTTTTACCGTAGCAGTACCTCTGAAAGGTATATTTGGATTTTGTGATTATGATAAAGTTTTGTATGGGCTTAAAATTAGATTTCAACTACAAAGGAATGATAATGTAAATAGATTGCTTTTTGGGGTTGAAAATGCTTTTGGAGAAAATAATAAATTTGTTATTAATGATTTGTGTTGGTATATCAGTGAATATACTCCTAATCTTAAAACGGAAGAGATGTTAAATAGAAGACTTAACTCAAAGAAACCGCTAAATGTATCATACCTTAAAAGAAGATGTCAACACGTTAAACTGGAACACACTACCTACACTTGGAATTTGGGTGTTCTTCAAGGAAAGCCACGATACCTCTGGCTCATTTTTAAAAAACCAGATGGAGAGGACGGTACTAATAAGAATAATGCCCTGAGTGATAATGCTAAGGTGAAACAACTTCGGGTTTCTCTTGATGGCACATTTTATCCGCGAGATAGATTGGAAATTGATTGGGAAAAAAATGATTATGCGGAAGCCTACAAGTCCTACCAAAAGGTGTGTGAAAGTAATGGTAATAATGATCCTATTTTGGATATGGTTGCGTTTCAAAAACTTTATACAATCTACGCAATTGACCTGAGTTCTCAAAAGGAAACTATAAAGTCTAATCGAGTGGATACTTCTCTATACATTGAAAGAGGGGAGAGTGAAGAGGTTAATGCATATTGTTTGCTTTTGGAGGAAACAGAATTACAGATTAATACAGATAATGGTGTTATGATTAATATCACATAGGTTTTTTCTCATAAATAAATGGTTGGGGTATATGTTAATCAAATCAATCTTAATAAATTAACATCTTGTATTCAAAATCAAAAGCCTTGTATTATTAATGTTAATACAATTCAAAGAAAAGGAGCTGTAAGAATTGATGTTTTACTCACACACACACAAGTAAAAACACTAAATGATGTTGGATCACTTAAAATTAAAATGACGAAACCTATGTGAAAGAAATATTCAATAGACGAGTCAAGAGGAGGATTTCTCCCGTTTCTAATTCCTTTATTTGCTGGTTTAAGTGCGGCGGGAGCATTGACTGGTGGTATTTCAGCAGCGGTAAAAACTGCTAACGAAAGGAAGGCACAACTAAAAGCTCAAAAAGAATTGGAAAGACATAACAAGGAGTTGGAGAAACAAATTAGTGGAAGTGGTGTAATTGTAGATTTTGCTGAAAAGCTTGAAAGCCTACCTGATAAAGCGAGATTGTTAGTTGGAGATATGCTTTCTTCTATCGCACAGGTAGGTGTTAAACTACCTAAAAGGGGTAATGGATTATATCTTTCTCATAAATAAATGGATAAATGGTTTAAACAATTTGGAAAGAATACAACGTCAAATATAGAACTAGCTAAGTATTGTAAAACACAAAAAATTGATAATGTGGTTATTTGTATGAGAGATGAATTAATACATATAAATAAGAATACAAAGAATCTTATTATGAATTTAGACACACAGCATGGTTCTCATTGGGTTTGTATTCATAATAGTCAGGATAAATATTATTTTGATAGTTATGGTATGCCACCACCTGTTGAAGTAATACAATTCTTACAGAATGGTGTTTATCAAACATTTCAAGTTCAAGAAATTAATTCTAAATGTTGTGGTCAATTATGTTTATATGTATTATTTCAACTCAACAATAATGAAAATTTTTATGATATTATTTTTAATCTAATATAAATGACTTATGTTGGAAAAGATGGTTCTATCTTTGGAAAATCCTCTCAGAATATTGATTTATCAAATTATTATACAAAGGCACAGGCTGAACGACAAAAATATAGTGTAAGTAAAAATATTAATATGAAGAATACTTATAAATTAATCAATTATCCAAACCCTACAGATGCAAATGACTTAATTAGATTTAGTGATTTATCACAATATATATTTTTAAAGAAAACAGCACGTTTTGTTAAAGAAGTAAAATTTACAACCACAACACCTGGTTATACTGACCATACACCTTTCCTCATTGAATTTAACTACCTGCTTACAATTGAATTTTATAAAGAAGGACATATAGTTAATATGCGAATTAATAAATGGGGGTATGATATGCCTGATTTAGGGTATAATTGGTCTTTTTCAATAAACATAGAAGACCTACATGATTTTAATCAGTCTCGTAAAGAAGAATATTATCCACTTGGTGAGGATAAGGATTTATGTGGAAGTACAATTAATAAACAACAAATACATGGTTTTAAGAAAAGAAAAATATATGATAGTATAGCGATGGTTAGCATGACAAAGAAGGAAGGTCATGAGATAAGGATAGAAAGCCAAGGAATACAAACCAATTTGGTAGTGGGAAGATGGGGTGGTATTACCTGTCATAATATTAATCTCACATATATTTCTGATACATAAATGGCAGGAAGAAGACTACAAGAGAATTATAATTTTTGTATTCAAGGATACCTACAAGAAAAGGGTGCTCGGTATTACATACCTTATGATTTGGAGCATATACATGGGAATTTTGTCATTAAAAACTGGCCTTATACTGATATTGTTAAACCCACAAATAGAGACTTGTTTAAAATATTAAATAAAAATGAACTTCTCAAAGTTATGAAATATAAAACTCTTTTAGAAATCGTCAACAAATCTTATTGGTATCCTATTATGAGAAAAATAATTATAGATACAAGAATATCTCAAAATCCAGATGAGTATATGTATAATATTCTTTGGGGCTCAAGCTCAAGGGTAGCAAGGGATGAGGAAGGAGTTAAAGAAGAGGAGGAAAGAGAGAAGGAGGAGAAGGAGGAAAGGAAGAAAAAGGAGAAGGAGGAAAGGGAGAAAAGGGAGAAGGAGGAGAGGGAGCAAAGAGAGAGGGAGGAAAAATATAAAAAGATGTAAATCAGTGAGATTAATAAAAGATTGAAGGTATTACAGCAAATAAATCAAACTCAACGCACTGCGGAGGAAAATAAAGAAATGAAAAGTCTAATGGAAATATTATTTTCAAGAATAACGGCGTCAATGTCTTCACTTTCAGGGGGGAGATTTAAACGAGAAAGTGGTGAAGAAGAAGAAGAAGAAGGAAAAGATTATGTGGTTGATGATGTTGGTGTTATTGACTTTAGAAGTTTAGTTAGTTTTATTTGTAAATAAATGGAGGAGAGAGTGAAGGCATTCCTTTGGATTCTTTATGTTTTAAAAATTAAGATAGAAATGTATATGTTGAAAACCAAAAAGGTTTTGATCCTCTGTCGGAATTTTTCTGATAAATAAATATGAGTTATTGTCTCAAATGTAAAAAGAAAACTAAATCTAAAAATATCTTATGTTAAAGCTAAAAATAATAGAGTTTATCAAAAAGGAATATGTCAAGTGTGTGGCTCTAAAAAGTGCCAATTCATCTCTCCTAAAAGTGGAGGAGACATACAAAAGTTTCTCTCAGGAAGTAAATTTACAACAACTGGAATTCCAGGGGAATTACACCTTCCAGGGTATTCTTTCTGTGGTCCAGGAACAAACTTGGATAAAAGATTAGATGAGGCTGACAATCCTAAACTTTGGTCTAAACCTATAAATAGGGTTGATGAAGTGTGTATGAAGCATGATATTGCTTATGGGAATACCACTACATTGGATGAAAAACATGAAGCAGACAGAGAAATGTTATATAATTTGTCTTTGATACAAAATCCTACATTGAGAGAGAAAGTTGATCGGTTTATTGTTTAAAAAATGATAAGTGTCAAATTGAAACTTGGTCTTGGTTATTCACCCTCAAAAAACTATTAGACTCCAATGATGTCATCAAGGCTGAGGAGCTTTTGGCTAATGAATTACACAAACCTATAATCACAAAGTTTAAAAGAAGGAAAGTTTATTCTAAATACACCGACCACATATGGTCCGCTGATTTAATTGAATTGAATAATGACAGGGGATACAGGTATGCGTTAACCGTTATTGATTTGAGGAGTAGATTTGCCTGGGTTGTTCCATTGAAAAACAAGAGAGGTAATACTTTAATGTTAGCCTTTAAGCTAATATTTGATAGGGATAAAAGGAAACCAAAGAAGTTATGGACTGATGAGGGAACAGAGTTCTATAACAAAATATTTATGAAATTTCTTAAGGGGGAGGATATTAAATTATACAGCACCTTTAATGAAGGAAAGGCAGTTGTTATTGAGCGTTTTAATCGTACTTTAAAAGAAAAATTATATAAAAAATTCACACAACTCGGTTCTCAACAATGGGTGTATTTAATCCAGAATATTGTTGATAATTACAATAATACAGTTCATTCATCAACAAAATCAAAACCATCAGAAACATTTACAAAATTAAAATATGAAATGGGGATTAATTTGAAAAAACCCAAGTTCAAAGTTGGTGATATGGTAAGAATATACAAATGGAAAAGCCATTTTGAAAAAGGTTATACACAAAAATGGACTCGTGAATTATTTAAAATCATTGATGTAATGGATACAGTCCCTTGGACTTACAAATTATATGATATGAATGGGGAAGAAATCTTGGGTTCATTTTACTCACAAGAATTACAAAAAACAAAACTGATAAGCCATTAAACAACAACCATCCATATATTAGTGATAAGATAATGGGGTTAGGGATTTTAAGGGCTACCGCCGCCTTTTTTATAAATAAATAAATGATAGAACCAAGTATTAACAAGACTAAAGGGTGGAGGTGTAATCAACCTTGGTATATAAATGGAAAACATAATGAGTGTGAGAAATACCAGATCCGAGAGGTTGAGAGGATCACTGGTCAGAAGATCCTCAAGACTGATAAACGTATTCATTTGTTAAGTGGGGTAATGGAGGGCGGGAAGAAAAATATATTAGAGTGGAGTGAGAACTTTGATGGTTATCAACCGGATAATAAATATTATAATTTTAAAATGGTATGTGGATCGGGAGGAGGACAGACCAGGTCCCTCCGTGAAACATATCATTTTATAAATGCACAGAGAAAGGTACTTGATGTAAAGTTTATCAATATCCTAGATGGGGATGAGTTCCATAAGAGAATGGAGTTGTTTAAAAAATTAGAAAATGAGCAAATATTCATAGGATCAATGAAGAATTTTGAATGTCGCGTGGTCCTTGGAGGGTAAGTAAGGACTCCCCCATTCACTTACATGTAAAAGGAGAAGGGGGTGTCGCGGTAATCGGGGGAAAAATGGGCAGTTTGGGAAAAAGTCCCATCTAAATACATGGGTGTCCTGGAAGCCCCATTATCTCCCTACTCACGTGATTGGATACGTTGAAAACAAACCACAAAAGGGCACGTGTTACAGCCGGAAATTATGGAATCGGTGTAGGTTATTTGATCATAACTCGCTTAATTCTTGTCTGATCTTTAAAATTTTAACATTCCGACAAGCTAGAAGTAATTCTCTTTCTAACAATATAAAGTTTAATGAAAAATAATACGAAATGTTTGTATAGCCACCCGCGGAACTACGTAACTTCCGGTTAGTGCACCCTTCGCGACAACAGTCACGTGATTGGATACGTTGAAAGCAAACCAAAAAAGGGCACGTGTTACAGCTTACTTCCGGTAGTCTCGCCCTCACCTATAGTGATGGGTAATAGTTATACATCAATGACTTTGACAAGTCAAGAATTGATGTTCAAATATAAATAGGTTTATCCATTCCAATACTTTCTTTAATCAAATGGAGAGCACAAAAGTTCTCTGTAAACACCTCTGCTCTTTGAAAACCGTGTCTATTAATTAATTTTGATGCTCGTTTCCAAGATGTAGCAAGTCTTATGTTTTGTTTATTTCTAAGATTTTCCATCGCCTTTCCAAATACAGCATTATTCACGAATTCATAAAAGTCTTTCTCAAAGTCAGTTTTTGCTTCAGTTCTCCTTTTTGTATTAAAATCAATATACTCCTTCAACCAATGACTTTGTTTAAACTGTAAAACTCTAGATGAATCTTCTTTATTCTCAGCCCCGCTGATAAACATTGCCTCAAGTTCCTTTGGTGTAAAACATAATTTCCTCCATCATATAATGTATTAAGTAATTTCTCTGTTGATTTACCTTTAGTATTAAATGATTGTTGATAATCACTTAACCATTCTTTTCTTGGACTCTCTTTATCAGGGGCATAAGGCAGATCATTATGTTTATTATGAAGTTCTTCAGGATATTTCAAATCAACTTCAAAATAATATCCAATTTTAGCTTTATCCAATTATTCTTGTGGAGAGATAATGATGTCCTGTAAAACCTTTTCATTATCTTTATCTTCAACCCACTTAAGTTTACCATAAGGTAGGGATTGAGACATTGCCCATCCATATAAATTATTAGCATCGTAATACATCAAATAAGAACTATCTTTTGTAGAATCATAATTAGGAAGATATTTGTTGTTAGCTTTAGCATATCTCATGGAACAGACTTGTGATATTCCCCCTCTCCTAGCCTTTTCTATCATCAATAACATATCTACATCACTGATTAAATCCAAATTCTGTTTTGTCATTTTCACCGCTCAGCCCAATGGGCTAAGGGGTATTGTTGTCACGGGCGTCGTCCAGGCGGGCGGACGTCCGTCAACTTTTGGTTTCCATCAATTTCAAGGAGAATGGCTTGTCCGATTAAATCCATTTTTGCAGTGTGTGTTGGGGTTGAGTAGAGGAAGGTTCCTTTCGAAAATGGGCGTGCTGCGATTTTCAATATGGCCGCCACGGCAGCCATCCGGGCTTCCGTCAACTTTTGATTTCTATCAATTTCGAGCAGAACGGTTTGTCCGATTAAATCCATGTTTGCAGTGTGTGTTGGGGTTGAGTAGAGGAAGGTACCTTTCGAAAATGGGCGCGCTGCGATTTTCAATATGGCCACCACGGCAGCCAAAGTGGTTTCCGTCAATTTCGAGCAGAACGGCTTGTCCGATTGAATCCATTTTTGCAGTGTGTGTTGGGGTTGAGTAGATGAAGGTTCATGGGCGTGCTGCGATTTTCAATATGGCCGCCACGGAAGCCATCTTGAAATTGGTTTCCGTCAATTTCGAGCAGAACGACGTGTCCGATTAAATCCATTTTTGCAATGTGTGTTGGTGTTGAGTAGAGAAAGGTTCATGGGTGTGAAATGGGTTAATGCAATGGTTCCCAACCTGTGGTACGCGAGGGCCTTCCAGGTGGTTCGCGAGCACTTTCGGGCTCAACCTTTAAAAAAAATGATTTGGCCTGATACATCTGGGAACCCTGACACACACTCGGCGCTGGCAGTTATCCCGCTGCCTCCATACTGTGAATGTGTACGTGTCTTAGCACTCGTCTGTGTTTCCCTTCACTTGTTATTATATTGTATCTTTATTTATTTTTTTATTTCTATATTTCTTTATTTATTTCTTGATTAATTATTTTATTCTTGACTAATTTTTTTTTTTTTTTCCACAGGATTTGACAACATGCCGAAGCGAAAGTATGACCCGACATACATAAAGTATGGTTTCATAGCAATCGAACGTGGAGGAGAAGCTCTTCCGCAGTGTGTGGTCTGCATGAAGTCCAGCGACTTGGCGAGAACGTGAAGCGGCAGCGCCTGGACAAGACTGGCCAGTTCTACCAGAAGGGGGCAGGGATTGTCAAAGCATCCCATGAAGTCGCTCTCCTGGTGGCCAAAAACATGAAGGCGCATACCATTGCAGAGTCTCTCGTCATGCCAGCGGCAAAGATCTTGGTCAGGCACGTGATTGGAGAGGAGGCGGTGGCGAAGTTGGACAGTGCGTCCCTCTCGAACAACACTGTACAGCGCCGTGTCGAGGAAATGTCAGGCGACATTGCTGACCAAGTGATTGCGGGAGTGAGAGCCTCAAAGTTTGGGTTTGCAATCCAACTCGATGAAGACGGACGTCACCAACTGCTGTCAACTACTTGTCTACGTTCGCTTCACACAGAATAATACTATGAAGACTGAGCTGCTGCTGAGCCAGGAGCTATCCAGTACAATGAAAGGAAAGGATGTTTTCAACGTTTTGGACAATTTCTTCAAGCAGAATGAACTGGATTGGGGAAAGTTGGTCGGATGCACGACAGATGGGGCTCCGTCTATGCTCGGTCGAAAGTCAGGGTTTCAAGCCCATATGAAAGCTGTGTCACCAAATGCCACCGGTGTCCATTGTTTCATACACAGATTCGCCCTTTCAACTAAGGTGCTCCCTCCGAATTTGTTATCATGCTTGAACCGAGTTATCAAAATCGTGAATTTCGTGAAAACATCCGCCCTGAATACTCGGCTGTTCAAACTGCTCTGTGAAGATCTCGGCTCCGACCACATCTGTCTCCTCTACCACACAGAGGTTCGCTGGCTCTCCCGGGGGAATACGACGAGGCGTCTCTTTGAACTGAGGGATGAACTCCTCGTATTCTTCACGGAGAAAGAACACGATTTTCAAAAAGATCTGGAGGACGAGGAGTTTATCTCAAGGTTGGCCTACCTGTCGGACATTTTTGGGGTCTTCAACCACTTAAACCTGTCGTTCCAAGGGCCCATCTGCACTGTCTCAGACTTCATCTCGAAGCTGGGAGCGTTTGTCAGGAAGTTGGACCTCTGGATCAAGAACGTGGAGAGCAAACGCTACGGAATGTTCGAACTCCTGACTACCCTTGAGAGCGAGCCTAATGATGAATTTTCCCAAGAAATCGTCCGTCACCTCTCACTGCTCAAGACTGAGTTGATGCATTACTTCCCAGACGTCACATGTTGTGCCTACATCGCCAATCCGTTTTCCGTTGATCCAGGCGATCTGCCTGTCGGGACCGGGGAACAAGAGGAGCTCATAGATGTCCAGGCTGACGAGACAGCAAAGACGAAGCACAAGGAATGCTCTCCTATGAACTTCTGGGTGAGCATGGCCTCCTCGTACCCGATACTAGCCCGTCACGCTGTTCCCCAGCTACTGCTTTTCCCCTCTACGTGGGAGTGCGAGCAGGGGTTCTCAGCCATGCTGACCATCAAGTCAAAGACCCGGAACCGTCTTGCTGCGCCCGGGCATGATTTCCGATGTGCTGTGAGCAAAGTTATGCCCCGCATCGACCAGCTGGTGGAGAAGAAACAGATGCAGCCCTCGCATTAAATTGTGTTCTTTGTTGACAGTTAGTTCATTTGTGTGTTCTACTTGTGAATAAATTGATATCTTATCGAATTGAGTTTTTCTGGAACCAGGTGGTACGCGGCGACGGTACGGGACCTCCAAGTGGTACTCGATCAGAAAAAGGTTGGGAACCACTGGGTTAATGGGTTCATGGGCGAAAATTTCATTACTTGCAGTTCCTACTCTGTATACAACTTCGCTTCAAATAACAAATTATCATCAATGCTTCCTTTCACCATGCATGGGCTGAGGGGTTACGCCCGCTTTGCAGTGCTATTTATTAACATAGCACTCCAAGCCAATCCTGGGGCAGTCTAATAGTGGGCGGGGTCTAATCCATAAGAATTTTTGTTGTGATAGAGATAGACGGTTCTAAAAGTTTCAAATACATCAGCCAATAGTAATACATCAGTTTTAAGATACAAATCATGATACTCTCCAAGGTTCTTTGTATTAAACTTTTCCCAAACATTTTGTGCTCGAGTATAATCTTTATCAAAAATATGTGTTTTATTGAACTTATTGTAGAAATTTTATTTTGGTGGGAGTTGTGTTTCTTTAAATCTCTCAAATGAATCCATATAATCATACGGATATATCCCCTTTTGTGATAAGAGTTCAATCTCCTCTTGATTTGTGAAATACTCTGAGTCTTGAAGACTCGGAAAGTTTTTAATATTTGATACCAAGTTAGATAATGAACTTGTCATAAATTTAAATGTGTCAAGATATCTACTATTAGTTATATCATATGTATATTTTTTTTTTTTTAATGTCAAATCCTGTTTTTATCAAAATTGTTTTTGTGAAAGATAGGTATTTCTGATCTGTGTTAGGAATTGCTGAAATGTCTCCAGATGTCTTTGAAAGTTCATTTCTAAATACATGTGTATCATAATGTGCGTTGTTGTGAAGAAAGACTGGAATGAAAGATGGGAGTTTAAAATTAAGATTACAACTTTGATGAGCTGGACCTCTATATTTACCTGTAAGATGACAATGATCTCTAACCTTTTCATCTTCATCTTCATCAATTTTCTCATCACAAATATGGCATATATTATTATCTCTAAACATAATTTTCTGTTCTTTGTTAGGCACATTGGTATATTGGGTTTTTTTCATTATCTTGGTTAATCGAACACAATCCCTTTCCATTCTAACTCCTCTGAAGCATCTTCTCCTCTATAAAGTTCTAACTTGTTGTATTTATCACCTACGGTTGATTTGATATAATAACAGAAACCACAAGGAGTATGTTATTGATATTTACTCGTGTATGATTTTTTTGACTTTGGAGAATCAGTATCTATCTTTTCAAGGATACTTTCAAAGTCAGCATATATCACGAATGGATGTTTCATAGTTTTGTTGAAATCTTTGAATGATACGTTTGAACCTACTTTAAGCATATTAATTACGACGGATTTATGTTCGCTACAGTATTTTGAATGTTGGTTTAATCTTTCTTCAGTATGAAAGAAGTTGAGACATCGCTTACAGTGATATGTTTTACATTTTCTATTGCCTACTTGTGAAGTGATTAATCTTGATAAATTTTTGATATGTAAGCATAATGTGAATTTTCTTCCAAATTATAATATAGAAGGTCAATTTGAGTTTCATCATTTTTATAATTATTAGAATGTTTCAAAATCTGAATTTTGTTTCTATCTGTTAATCCAAATACATGAACAAATAGATTTATTCATCTTTTCAAATTTAGGAATATCTTTTAATGATATTGGGAATTTTAAATCTTTAACATTTAGCATATTCTCATATTTCTTATAATGAGATGCTCTTTCTTGATTCTTATTTTGAGGATAAAGGTGGGTGAGAATAGACCATAGGAAACATTTGTTATCTTTGTTTTGAATACTAACAACCACCTTTTAAAGTTTTATATCCCTTGGTAAATCAATGGAAGAAGAAGCTTTAAGAGGGTCTGATTTTAGAATGTGTATATCTAGGAAAATTATTTTAGTAATAATATATCAACTACCTACAAGTGTATTATCTACATCCTGCTCCTGTTTTACAAGCTCACCATAAACACCTGATGATAAGAAATCTTGGAATTATGTGATAAAGTGAGGGGGTGTTTTCATATAGGGAGTTATTTTAATACCTTTAACATTACGCTCAAGATTTTGGGTCTCACTATCTGCCATGATCTTTCTTGGGAAAACCACATTTCCAAGCTGGCCTCCAAAGCCAGTCGCCGACTGGGCATCCTCCGTCGTGCGAAGTCCTTCCTCGGCACACCTGAGCTCCTCACCACATACAAGGCTTTCATCCGCAGCTCAATGGAATACTGTTCTCCCCTATGGGCCGGTGCTCCTGCCTCACACCTAGCTCGGCTTCACGCTGTTGAAACCAAAGCTTTCAGAATTATTGGAATCTCCCGCGATGAAGCTATCTCTGAGGGCCTTTCACTCACTCACCGCAGGCAGGTAGGTGGTCTTTCTGTCTTCTACCGACTCCTCTCCGGCCTTGCACCCCCAGCTCTCTCTGTGCTCTGTCCCCCAAATATTCCTACAGGTCGCACAAGATCTGCCAGCAACCCTCTGATGGTTAAACTGCCGAAATCTCGGCTCTCTGCTCACCTTCACTCTTTCATTCCTCTTTTCTCCCGCCTCTGGAACAAACTCCCTCACTCCCTTCAATCCCACTCCTCCCTCCAGGTCTTTAAAACAGCTGTTCACCACCATCTCTTATCTTCCCCCATCCAAAACCTTGATCTTTTCTACCCCCGCTAATTCACCCCAGATCCACCTTGTTTGAAATTCCAACTTCTTTCCTGGAAGTCCTGGCAGTGTCCATATGTTTTATACCTCTCCCACCGCCCCCTTCCCACGCCCCCCCCCCCCCCCCCCTCCCAAAGCCCTCGCCCTCTCTCAGATCTCTCCATGTCTCTCGGTCCCTGCTCTCAAATGTTGTGTTTGTGTCCTTCCCCCTCTCTCCCCATCTTGTCTACCGCTCCCTATGTTATATGTTTTATGTGTCGGTTTGTCTTTCTGTGTGATTAATGTTCGCTCTTTCACGAGCCTCGATCTTGTATACAAAAAAAAAATAAAAAATAAAAAAAAAAATCCTATTTTACCATACCCATTTTTACTCCCATATAAAACTTTAAAGGATTCATCTCATTCAACGTATCTTTTACAAATATTTAAATAGCAGGTTTAACCATCTCTATCGTCTCAGCTATTGATTTTGGTCCAGGAGTTCCAAACTCAAAAATTATTATCTTAATATGCCCCTTAAATGCTCCATCAGAGTGTTTAATGGAGTATCCAAGTAGCTTCTTATGTTTTTGTGATTAAAGATGTCTCGGAAAGCTCTTCTTCAAGACAACCTTAGAACAAACATCACCATGTTTTGTTTCTCGTTCAAGTGGGGATATCAGCTGAAAAAGCTTGAATGTGTGTTTGTTGGTTTGGAGGTGTTTTTTGAAATATTTATATTCACGTTTACAAATGTCGCAATATGTTGTATTCGTTTCTATTTACATAATAAAATTATTCTTTATACTAGAATCAATTTTTATTGATTCTGGCTCAGATTTTTATTTTTCAATTTTTTCAATTATATAATTGAAAATTATATAATTTCCACAACTTTTTTATTTTATTGCCAAATTGTTTTTTGCTGAAATTACTTTTTTTTTTCTCCATCTCCGTGATTGTTATCCATTTAATTAACATATTTTTCTCCCATTCCTCCTTAACCTTCCCCCATTCCTCCCTCACCCTTTTATCCCATTCCTCCCATTCCTCCCACTCTTCTTCCTCTTTCTTCCTTTTTCCTCCATCTCCTCCAGCTGAAAAAGCTTGAATGTGTGTTTGTTGGTTTGGAGGTGTTTATTGTAATATTTATATTCATGTTGACAAACATCACAATATGTTGTATTCATTTCTATTTACATAATAAAATTATTCTTTATACTAAAATCAATTTTATATATTTACATTACATATTCAATTTCACATTTTATACATTTTAATATTTCATATCTATTTTATATATTCTTGGCACAGATCCAAATTAGTATGGGATCCTTGGAGGAGACTGTTTAAGTATTAAAACCTTATTTTTCAATTTTTATTTTTAGCAATGTTTTGTTAGAATTTTTTTTTTAATATATAAAATGAATGATTTTTTACCTGTTTGGGAAAATAAGATAAAATTTAACAAGCATAAAAATCTCCCAAATTCATTAAGATGTCTAATAGTTGGTTCAAGTGGATGTGGGAAAACCTGTTTGCTTTTAAAGATGCTCCTTACCCCCAACTTTTTAAATAAGAAAATTTAATAATTTTCACAAAGTCAAGTTTTCAACCAGAGTATCAACTACTATGACAAGGTTTCAATGCGAGCCTTCAAAAACAATATATAATCGGTTTATTTAACCTTCAACATAAACGAAATGATTACAACATTGAAGATATAATACAACTATTTTGTGATACACAAAAATGTAAAAATAAATCAAAACCCATAACTTGTATTCTTAGTGATAATGCGGATTCACATAATACAGTGATACAGTGAACCTTCACCCCAAGATTTAGATAAATCAAAAAAGAACCTCGTTATCTTTGATTGTGTTAATGAGAGAAACCAATCGGTTATGGACAGCTACTATACAAGGGGCGGCATTCTTCTTGTCATTGTATTTATCTCAGTCAATCACACTTTCAACTCCCTCGTCGCTCAATAAGAAACAATGCCAATACTTTTATTTTATTCAAGCTAAATTCAATAGATATAAATAATTTTTGGAGAGATATTTGTTCGACATTATGTAGTAAAAAGGAATTTGAGGGGTATATGAAACATACGGCCGGAAAATATAAATATATTGTTGTTAAAGAAGATGAGATGCTAAACGATGATTTTTTTAAAAATAAATAAATGAATGCTAAAGTGCTGAACCCCGACATTGAAGGGCATTGAACGTTCATTAAACATTAAACGTTCATTAAACATTAAACGTTCATTAAAGGATTATGAAACGAAAAACATTACGAAATTACGTTCACACCGTCACGTCAAACACTACCGTGAACACATACATCGTCACAATGAGAACATCGTCACAATGAACGTTATGTGAATGTGAATGTTATGCGGGAGTCCAAACCTGAGAATACTGGAGACCAAAGCTGAAATTGGAAAAACTAAATAGCCTATTTCACTCCTGGAGATCCTAGGATTATCCACTCAAAATATTGTTTCGATCGGTTGAGCCTTTTGAGCCTTCTTTCAAGCAAGAAACTTTAAGGAACATCAACAATTAGTTTCAAAAGTTGTTAAGCAAGAGGAAGAGATAAAGAAGAAATGGAGACAAAAACTACCCTGGTGAAGAAGCCTTTGAAAGAAAACAAGATAAATTTTTAAAACCACTTTTAAAAACTCAACAAAAAATAATTTCTTCTACAGTTCCTGCGATAGAATATACTCCGAAAAAACTTCAAATGCTTGAAGATTTTAGTCAAGTGACAGAGCAAGAACTTGGAGAATTAGAACATGATGACGAAGGATTATTTTAACAACGAGAAAAGATAAATCAACCTCCTGATTACATTGTGAAGGCCATTTCAAACAACGAATATTCAGCGGATACAAAAACCAAAGCAGGTCTCATACCTACAGAAGAACCAGCAATGTTTCATCTTGTTAATGAAAAGGTATTGACACATAATGATGAATACTTCTCTATACATTGAAAGAGGGGAGAGTGAAGAAGTTGACGCATATTGTTTGCTTTTGGAAGAAACTGAATTGCAGATTAATACAAATAATGGTGTTTTGACTAATATCACATAGATTTTTTTTTCTCATAATAAATAAATGAGTAAAGTATCAACTGATGTATATGTTAATCAAATCAATGGTGATAAATTAACATGAATGAATGAATGAATGATCGTTTTAAGGCCATTTTCCCTGCTAGAGCGGGGGTTAGCCTTGCGGGCCCCATGACAATCATGGTTCCCTGTTTGAGGCAATGTTTTTATGGCCGGATGCCCTTCCTGACGCCAACCCTTGGTTGCCTCTTACGATGCGCAGGGATACGGTGTACCTATTCTAAACCGGGGTACACAACGGGATCATTCATCCCAGCAAGCTGGTACTCAATTTGCCGACCTCGGAAGGATGACTGGCTGAGTCAACCCCACTGGCGTTAATTCAGCGATCGACCGGGATTCGAACCCAGGATCCTCGGATCCTAAACTGGCACCCTAACCGCTAAGCCAACACCAGGGATCATGATAAATGATATGATAAATGATAATGATCATGATCATGAATGGTGATAAATTAACATCTTGTATTCAAAATCAAATGCATTGTATGATTAACGTTAAAACAATTCAGAGAAAAGGAGATATAAGAATTGATGTTTTGCTCACAAGAGAGCAGGTGAAAACCATGAATGATGCTGGTTCACTTACTTTTAAAATATCAAAACCTATGTTGAAGAAATATTCAATAAAGGAGACAAGAGGAGGATTTCTTCAATTTCTAATTCCTTTATTTGCTGGTTTAAGTGCGGTGGGAGCTTTGATGGGTGGTATTTCAGCTGCCATAAAAACTGCTAACGAAAGGAAGACACAACTAAAAGCTCAAAAAGAATTGGAAAGACATAATAAGGAGTTGGAGAAACAAATTAGTGGAAGTGATGTAATTGTAGATTTTGCTGAAAAGCTTGAAAGCCTATCTGATAAAGCGAGATTGTTAGTTGGAGACATGCTTTCTTCGATCGCACAGGTAGGTGTAAAAACTTACTAAAAGCGGGTAATGGATTATATCTTTCTTATAAATAAATGGATAAATGGTTTAAACAATTTGGAAAGAATACAACATCAAATATAGAACTTGCCAAATATTGTAAAAATCTAAACATTGATAATGTAATTATTTGTATGAGAGATGAATTAACAAAGCTGTCTAAAAATACAAAGAATATTATTATGAATTTAGAAGATAATAATGGGAATGGGTCTCGGGTTTGTATTCATAATAGTCGGGAAAATTTTTATTTCGATAGTTATGGCCTTCCACCGCCTCTTGAAGTAATTACCTTCTTACAGAATGGTGTTTATCAAACATTTTAAGTCCAAGACATTAATTCCAAATGTTGTGGTGAATTATGTTTATATGTATTATTTCAACTCAACAATAATGTAAATTTTTACGATATTATTTTACATCACATTAAAAAAACTAGGAACAGTACCCGCACTATGGGCAGGACTTCAATTGGGAAGCCCAAATGAAAAGGCAAAATATCAGAAATTGAAGGTTTTTTTTATTTTAAACGATTCATATAAACATCCATTGAATCATATCACACGCAAATCATCAAAATCTAAACAGTATCTTTCGAATTTCAATAAAAGCCACATCACTGTTCATATCGGTAAATTTTATTCCATCGTGTTTCAAATCGTGATCGATACACTATGATCGTGATGATCGTGATCGTGAATCGTGATCGATAATCGTGTTCACAATCGCTATGTCGTATGTACTCCCGATACGTGTACCAAATTCCCAAATTCCCGATACGTGTAACTGTACCAAATCAACAGTTAAAATGATTTTGAGCCGATAGCTGTTACGGCCTTGGCAAGATCGATGGAGGCATCGATCTGTTAGCGTATTCACCGCCCAAATAGCTATGTGGAATTCTCTCATGCAGAGATTAAACGTTACGGCTGTTATGGCCTTGGCAAGATCGATGGAGACAGCGTCTATTATACTTTTAATGAAGGACACTGTCTCAAGCCCCAGTCCCCATCACAGATGGGGCTCAGCGGTTTACCCGAGCCTGACGGAGAAGGGCAAGGTACACGCTGGCCCGTCCAGTGTAGCGCGCGTGTGGCCCCCGACATTGAAGGGAATTAAACGTTCATTAAACATTAAACGTTCATTAAACATTAAACGTTCATTAAAGGATTATGAAACGAAAAACATTATGAAATTATGTTCACACCGTCATGTCAAACACTACCGTGAACACATACATCGTCACAATGAGAACATCGTCACAATGAACGTTATGTGAATGTGAATGTTATGCGGGAGTCCAAACCTGAGAATACTGGAGACCAAAGCTGAAATTGGAAAAACTAAATAGCCTATTTCACTCCTGGAGATCCTAGGATTATCCACCCAAAATATCGTTTCGATCGGTTGAGCCTTTTTTGCGGTACCTTCGAACAGACAGACGGACATTTGGTGAATTATCGTAAGATGACTTTTGTTGGAAAAGATGGTTCTATCTTTGGATTATCCTGAGAGTTGGATATTGATTTTTCAAATTATTATACAAAGGCACAGGCTGAGTGACAAAAATATAATATAACAAAAAATATTAATATGAAGAATAATTATAAATTAATCAATTATCCAAGCCCTACAGATGACAATGACTTAGTTAGATTCAGTGATTTAACAAAATATTCTACAGCACTATTTAACCCTTTGAGTACGGGATTTTTTTTAAATAAAATTAATCTTTGCACAGATTAATTTAGCATTATGGGAATGCAACCACGTACTGATGATCTATTTATAGGTATAGTCGATGAGTGTCGTAACATCATCCGTACACAAAACGTTTTCATGGGTTGCGGCACTGGACGTCATCCGTACTCAAAGGGTTAACAAACAAGTAGAATTTACAGCCACAACAATTGGTTTTCCAGACCATACACCTTTCCTCATTAAATTTAACTGTCTGCTTACAATTGAATTTTATAAAGAAAGACATATAGTTAATATGCGAATTGATAAATGAGGGTATGATATTGATACGGCTTTGAGATTTGTATATATATAACATCATTAAAGGTTAAAGGTTTGCCCCCCATAGTTAGTCCACAAGCAACACGTAGGCCCACTTACAGTATTAGTCATGTCATAGTATGTGTAAGAGTAGGCCATTTCCCTCGTGATATCTGCGTTGTGTAAAGAAATGAGCTGAAGTCCTTTTCATTTTGCGGCCACCCTTTAATACCACCGATGGGCAAACTCGATCCCGCGCCCCATTTTGGCTGATCCCTCCGTGTGTTGCGCTTTGGCTGCCAACAGCGTTAGCTGCCCTTTGTTCGCTCGAATTAGCCAAGTGACACGAGGTAGGCCTGAAAAGAGGGAGGAGCACGGGGTTGGGGTGTGGCAGAGTCGAGGAGCACGTCAGAGGCGGTGACGGTAAGGGCCATCAGCCAACCAGGGCTCTGTGGGCATGGCGTGATAGGGCGTGGTAAGGGCGTGTCTAGCAAGTTCCAGAGAGTTCGCTGGGCAGGGCTATATAAGCCTTCACACAAAGCCCTTGAACAGGACTGACCTGGAGAGATGAGAAGGGATCCGCAGTGTTGAATTGAGTTGAGAAAGGAGAGGAATCGTTACCAGGACTCGGAGAACTCGCATGAAAGGACTTGCACGAGAGAGAGAGCCCTTGATTGAAAAGCGCATTGTTAGCGCCTATTCGCTTATTACGTACGCGGCCGCAGCCGCCAGTGTAACCGCCAGAGCCCAGCCCTACCGTTCGCCCCGTGTTATCCCGTGCTTGCCAACGACACGTGGAGAGCTCCTGCCATCTCGACTGTTTCATCTACTTCGCGGTGCGAGCTGGGGACCGGAGAAAGAGCTGCCCAGACGCCATCCCTGGACATACTGACCTGTTCATCTGCAACCCCGTGTGTGTGTCTGAGTGTGAACGGGCCCGTTTGTCCAGGGAATAAGTATAAGACTGCTTAAGGCCTGCACTGTGTCTTCTTCTGCTGATCATTGTACATCGTGTAAATAAATCTTATTCCTTTTCTTTCAAATTCGACCGTTTCTGTGATTTCCATCATTGGGTAAGCGTGGCACGATTAAGAACTGCTTGGATCGGGGTCTAGTCATTCATAATGGCTCGGGTCACGGGTTCGCTACCGCTCGGTGTATCCACCAACACCCGTGATTCGGGCGGGGCTTATTTCCTCGTTTCTGGGCAGCGTGAGTAATTAGGTATTAGTGATTAGTCCTACGACCCTACTTCGTGCTGTCCGGGAAGGACGTCATAGGTCCCGGGTCCCGTCAGCTAGTCAAAGACAAGGGGACTAATCCCCCCTTGGTAAGGGGAAAAGGCTGGCGCTGAGATCCGCAACAATATGTTTGATTTAGGGTATAATTGGTCTTTTTCAATAAACTTAGAAGACCTACATGATTTTAATCGGTCTAGTAAAGAAGACTATTACCCGCATGGTGGGTATAATGAGATATGTGGAAGCACAATTTGCAAACAACAAATACATGATTTAAAGACTAAAAAATATATGATAGCAAAGCAATGGTTTGCATGTAAAAGAAGGAAGAAAAATCAGAGAAATATACAAAGTCATGGAATACAAACCGATTTGGTAGTAGGAAGATGGGGCAGCATTACCTGTCATATTATTAATCTCATGTATATTTCAGAAACATAAACATTTTAATATAAAATGGCAGGAAAAAGGCTTCAAGAGAATTATAATTTTTGCATTCAGGGATACTTACAAGAAAAGGGGGCAAATTATTTATTCCTTATGAATTAGAACATAGACATGGAAATTTTGTAATTAAGGACTAGCCCTATACAGATATTGCTAAACCCACAAATAGAGACTTGATTAAAATATTAAATAAAAATCAACTTCTCAAAGTTATGAAATATAAAACTATTTTAGAAATTGTCAACAAATCCTATTGGTATCCTATTATGAGAAAAATAATTATAGATACAAGAATAGCTCAAAATCCAGATGAATATATGTATAATATTATATGGGGAGATGCTTTAAGGGTAGCAAGGGATGAGGAAGAGAGTGAGCAAAAGGAGGAGGAAAAGGAGAAGGAAGAAAGGGAGAGGGAGATGGAGAAAAAGGAGAATGAGGAAAGGGAAAAAAGAGAGAGGGAGGAAAGGGAGAAAAAGGAGAATGAGGAAAGGGAAAAAAGAGAGAGGGAGGAAAGGGAGAGGGTGGAAAGGGTGATAAGAGTGAGGGAGGCAAGGATGAAAAGAGCAAGGGAGGCAGGGAAGTGCGAGGGAGGAAAGGGAGGAAAGAGAGAGGGAGGAAAAATATAAAAATATGACCAACGATGAGGTTGCTAAAAGATTTTTATTTTTTATTTTTTTATTTTTTTTGTATACTGAATCGAGGCTCGTGAAAGAGCTGACAACCGCGAGGGAAAGACAGCACAGGGGGACCACGAGGGAAAGACAGCACAGGGGGACCGCGAGGGAAAGACAGCACAATGGGACCACGAGGGAAAGACAGCACAGGGGGACCACGAGGGAAAGACAGCACAGGGGGACCACGAGGGAAAGACAGCACAGGGGGACCATGAGGGAAAGACAGCACAGGGTGACCACGAGGGAAAGACAGCACAGGGGGACCACGAGGGAAAGACAGCACAGGGGGACCACGAGGGAAAGACAGCACAGGGGGACCACGAGGGAAAGACAGCACAGGGGGACCATGAGGGAAAGATAGCACAGGGGGACCATGAGGGAAAGACAGTACAGGGGGACCGCGAGGGAAAGACAGCACAGGGGGACCACAACGGAAAGACAGTACAGGGGGACCAGAGGGAAAGACAGCACAGGGGGACCACGAGGGAAAGACAGCACAGGGGGACCGCGAGGGAAAGACAGCACAGGGGGACCACGAGGGAAAGACAGTGCAGGGGGACCGTGACGGAAAGACAGCACAGGGGGACCACGAGGGAAAGACAGCACAGGGGGACCACGAGGGAAAGACAGCACAGGGGGACCACGAGGGAAAGACAGCACAGGGGGACCGTGAGGGAAAGACAGTGCAGGGGGACCGCGAGGGGAAGACAGCACAGGGGGACCACTAGGGAAAGACAGTACAGGGGGACCACTAGGGAAAGACAGCACAGGGGGACCGCGAGGGAAAGACAATACAGGGGGACCGCGAGGGAAAGACAATACAGGGGGACCACGAGGGAAAGACAGTACAGGGGGACCACGAGGGAAAGACAGTACAGGGGGGCCACGAGGGAAAGACAGGACAGGGGGACCACGAGGGAAAGACAGCACAGGGGGACCGCGAGGGAAAGATAGCACAGGGGGACCGTGAGGGAAAGACAGCACAGGGGGACCACGAGGGAAAGACAGTACAGGGGGACCACGAGGGAAAGACAGCACAGGGGGACCGCGAGGGAAAGACAATACAGGGGGACCGTGAGGGAAAGACAATACAGGGGGACCACGAGGGAAAGTCAGTACAGGGGGACCACGAGGGAAAGACAGTACAGGGGGACCACGAGGGAAAGACAGCACAGGGGGACCGCGAGGGAAAGACAGTACAGGGGACCACGAGGGAAAGACAGCACAGGGGGACCGCGAGGGAAAGACAGGACAGGGGGACCATGAGGGAAAGACAGCACAGGGGACAGGGGGACCGCGATTGCAGGCATTACAGAAAATAACTCGACAATGCACTGTGGAGGAATATAAAGAATATAACAGTCTACTTAAAAGATTCTGCGGGTGGACCATTGGAAGTTAAACTTATCCCATTATAGCCCTGCACAGTTGTTCATTGTTGCATGCATGGCAGAGGCTTGAAGGAAGATGGGGCGGCATTACCTGTCATATTATTAATCTTATGTATATTTCAGAAACATAAACATTTCATATTAAAATGGCAGGAAAAAGGCTTCAAGAGAATTAAATTTTTTAATTCAAAGATACTTACAAGAAAAGGGGGCAAAATTTTTAATTCCTTATGAATTAGAACATAGACACGGAAATTTTGTAATTAAGGACTGGCCCGATACAGATATTGCTAAACCCACAAATAGAGACTTGATTAAAATATTAAATAAAAATCAACTTTCTCAAAGTTATGAAAAATAAAACTCTTTTTGAAATTGTCAACAAATCCTATTGGTATCCTATTATGGGAAAATAATTATAGATACAAGAATAGCTCAAAATCCAGATGAATATATGTATAATATTCTATGAGGGGATGCTTTAAGGGTAGCAAGGGATGAGAAAGAGAGTGAGAAAAAGGAGGAGTAAAAGGAGAAGTAAGAGAGGGAGAAAAGAGAGAATGAGGAAAGGGAGAAAGAAGAGAGTGAGAAAAAGGAGAAGGAGGAAAGGGTGAAAAAGGAGAAGGAGGAAAGGGTGAAAAAGGAGAAGGAGGCAAGGGAGGTAAGAGCGATTTATGACAGAATGATGGAGAAAGGGTATATGGAAGGCGCGGTAATGTTTAGGAGGGAAATGGAGAAAAGAGCGATTCATGAAAGAATACTGAAATTCCGGGAAATAACTTGGGCTCAACACACTGCAGAGGAGAATGAAGAATATGCCAGGTTACGGAGAAGATATGTCAGGCTATCGACTCCCTGACAAAACACTTCAGTATATAATTGATAATTGGGAAAATTGAAAATTGGGGAAATTATATAATTTTAAATTATATAATTGAAAAAATTGAAAATTAGATTTTAAAAAATTGAAAATTGAAAAATTGAAAATTGGAAATTAAATAAAAAATAATAAATATAAAATTGAAAAATAAAAAAATTGGAAATTAAATAAAAAAACATTTGGAAAATTGGGAAAATTGAAAAAATTGAAAAATGAACCATGTTGAACCATAGTGGACTATGTTGAACCATATTGAACCATGTTGGGGCAGAGTGAGCTGGAACCCCCATTTCCATACTACTCACGGCAACTTAGGAAATACTCCCCATCTGAGGATCCCTGGCTAAGCTGCAAGGTGCTGTCGAAGGAGATCTCAACTTGGACAGGAAATTGACAATGGTGCCAGCACACGATAGCATTTTACCAAAAGGAACTGTGAGACCATTTTCGGCCAAAAGAAAAAGCAGACAAATGTGATATTTGACTTAATGTCTCCATAACGAAGCGTAATCTACAGAGCTGGATAATGCTCTGACGGTGGAGCTTATTAGCAACGTCTTTGAGTGAGCTTCCATCCTTTCAAGAAGTGAACTAAGATTAAAGAACTCTCGAAGGTCCTAAATCAGTTATCCTGCCATTGCACTCAACACCAAAAGGTCCTAAATCAGTTATCCTGCCATTGCACTCAACACCAAAAGTTCGTTATTTCGTTATTTTATTGTGCATGTGTTGCAGTGTGTTTTCTAGTTGGTGTTGATTTGCAATTCATGCAAACTTTTGTATAATTAATCGTTTTCTGTTCCCACCGTGTGTGCGGCCTGGTTTCTATCGGCTTCCCTCCCCCCATCGGTGTTTTGTGAATTTAAGTTCTTTCATTCGCTGTATTGCTTATTTCTTAGATTTTCTCTTCTCCCCATAACTTCCCCGAACATCGACCACTTGTCTAACGTTTTAAATACCGTCTGGCAAATACCGTAATTAATCGTGTTCTGCTCCTCGTGTGCGGCCTTGTACCCTCGTCGGTGTTTGTTAACTTAAGTCCCCTACTTCGTGTTTAGCTTGGCTCTTAGATTTTTCCCTTCTACCCCGAACATAATACTCTTTGTCTAACGTTTTTAATCCCCCCCCCCCCCCCCAAAGAAAACAAACAAAAAAAACATTTATTTTCCTTTCTCCACGTGTGCTGTTGTCTCATCCTGTACTTCTGTCCAGGTGTGCTGTTCGCCCCGCTCCCATTATCTCCTTGCCATCCACCTTTTGCCCTGTTCATGTGACTCATGGTGGTCCCTCTCGGCCCTCCCCCCCCCCCCCCCCCGTTGTTATTTTGTGCATATAAGATTGTTCACGGTTCTGTTTAAATATTATTTAAATATGTTTAAACTTTCCCCTTCAGTTTTATTCAGCCCCCACCCCCCTTGCCTCTACACTCTTAAACTCCCCCCTTGCCCATCCACTCCTAAAGTCCCCCCTTGCCCCTCCACTCCTAAACTCCCCCCTTGCCCTTCCCCTCCTAAACTCCCCCCTTGCCTCTCCCCTCCAAATCCCCCCCCCCCTTGCCCTTCCCCTCCTAAACTCCCCCCTTGCCTCTCCCCTCCAAATCCCCCCCCTTGCCCCGACACTCCTAAACTCCCCCCCTTGCCCCTCCACTCCTAAACTCCCCCCTTTCCCCTCCCCTCCTAAACTCCCCCTCACTCCTCCCCTTCAAAACTCCCCCCCAACCCCTCCCATTCAAATCTCCCCACATACCATTCCTCTCCAATTCTTCAAATCTCCCCACATACCATTCGTCTCCAATTCTCACTCCTCCTCAAAGCTGCCTCCTCCCCACTTCATCTCCCTTCTATCTCATACCTCCACCTCCCCCAACCTTCTACTTTCCTCTTCCCCTCCCCCCCTCCCCTCAAACAACCCCTCACTGTGCCTCATCCCTTCACCATCAAACCTTTCATTCTCCTCATCCTTCCCTTTCTTGTAACTCTTCTGTAATCTCTGACACATTATCAACTGCTCTCCCTACCTCCCCCTCTCATCCTTCATCTTACCCTACCCCTCCCCTCCCCTGTCCTGTACCCAATGCTCCCCCTCTATCTTCATTAACGGTATGGACCTCAAACATCCGGGGCCTTCGCTCAAACCTGACTGATCTCTCCATACAGGTTGCTTCTGACAATCCGGACTTGATCTGCTTAACAGAAACTTTCTTCCTTCAAGATGTCTCTGATTCCTTAATATCTCTTCCTGGTTACTCCCTCCTCCGGTATGATAGACGCGAGCCTCGTCCTGGTGGTGGGGTGGCTATCTTTATCAAAAACTCTCTTTCTCACTCTCCTTGCACTGCCCTCTCTCCACCTCACCCCCAGGAGAACCCCTGGCTACGGCTTCCTCTCCGCTCCCACCTTTTGTTCATATGTGTTCTGTACCGTCACCCAAACAGTGATGACTCCATTTACATTTCACTGTCTGACAACATGGACCAACTTCCATCCACTCATCCCAACTCTCTCTTCCTCATATGCGGTGACTTCAACTGTCATCATGCCAGCTGGCTGGGTGTGGGTTCATCTCTCACCAGCCATGGCACCTAGGCAAAGGACTTCTGCGACTCACTGGGATTGAAATAATCTGTCAATTTCCCGACCCGGATCTCAGCCCAATGGTGTATCTTCTCTTCGAGACTTGGTTATGACAAACTTCCCTGCTAATGTCTGCTGCTCTTCTTCTGCCACAATCGGTTCTTCTGATCATGTGCTTGTTAAAGTGGACATCTCTCTGGCCATTCTCAGAGAGCCCCCTCAGCGTCGACGAATCTGGCATTTCACTCAGGCCGACTGGCACGGTCTTCAAGCAGCCATCAATCATCTGGACTGGTCTCCCCTCTCCACTGCCTCTGACATCAATTCTTCCTGGGAATTCTTCCAAAGTAAACTGCTCTCTCTCATGCACAGATTTATCCCATCTCGTCTTCAGTTGTCTTACCCTTCCTCTTGTCCATGGTACACTGAATCTTGTGGCGAGGCAGTTGCCCTGAAACAACTTGCCTTTGCCTCTTGGAAGGCTAATCCAACTGAAGGCAATCTCAGTTCCTTCCACCAAGCTCGGAACAAGTGTGTGTCTACCCTCAGGAGTGCCAGGATGCACTATCTCTCCACACTCAAGAATGAACTCTCAAACCTGTCTCCATCCTCCAAATCCTGGTGGCGTCTGGTCAAATCCGTTTCTGGTGTTTGTTCCTCCTCCATCCCCTCCCTTACCTCAAATGGCTACACAGTTGACACCGCACGTGACAAAGCCGAATGCCTCAACTCTGTGTTTGCCTCAAAATCTTGTGTCCCAAACCCATCTCTCTCTGTTCCCCCCTTACCCCGTCGAACCCAACTGCTCCTGGACACTGTGTCCTTCTCTCCTGACAAGATGGAGGAGTTTTTGTCAAACCTCGACTCTGATTCTGCAACTGGACCAGACGGCATCAGCCCACGGGTCCTAAAATCCTGCTCTGCTGCTCCATCTCACCCTCTCTCTGTTCTTTTCAACCTCTCTTTTGCTCAAGGTCATCTGCCAGCATCCTGGAAATCAGCAAACATTACCGCTTTACACAAAAAGGTGCAAAAACAGATCCTTGCAACTACAGACCAATCAGCCTGCTCCCAATTATCAGCAAAGTCATGGAATCCATCATTGCTTCGGATATCAAATCCTTCCTCTTCTCCAATGGCTTGATCTCCGATCATCAATTTGGATTCAGACCAGGTCATTCTACTCTGGACATGCTGCTTCTGCTGTCTCAACAATGGATGGAGGTCCTCAATGCCAAACAGGAAATCAGAGCTGTCTCCCTTGACATATCACGTGCCTTCGATATGGTCTGGCACACAGCTCAGCTCACCAAACTCTCCTCCTATGGTATCCATGGAAATCTCCATGCATGGCTTGCGGACGTCCTCTCTGGTCGTAGTCAACGTGTGGCCCTGAATGGATTTCTCTCATCTCCCCTTCCTGTTCAGGCTGGAGTTCCCCAAGGCAGTGTTCTGGGCCCTGTGCTTTTTCTGGTCTTTATCAATGATCTCTCCGACTCTCTGGAAAATCCTCTCTATCTCTTTGCTGAAGACTCCACTCTCTGCCGCTCCATTCCTCTTCCCTCACATCGGCAGTCTGCAGCCAGCTCCTCACTCTCTGAAGACCTGGACAAAATCACAGACTGGTCAAACAAGTGGAACATGTCTTTCAATCCTGACAAATCTCACACTCTTACTATGTCTCTCCGAAAAGATTGACTGGACAACCCTCCCATCTACTTTCTCATCAATCCTCTCCAAGAAGTTCTGTCGCTCAAGCTTTTGGGTCTCACTATCTGCCATGATCTTTCTTGGGAAAACCACATTTCCAAGCTGGCCTCCAAAGCAAGTCGCTGACTGGGCATCCTCCGTCGTGCGAAGTCCTTCCTTGGCACACCTGAGCTCCTCACCACATACAAGGCTTTCATCCGCAGCTCAATGGAATACTGTTCTCCCCTATGGGCTGGTGCTCCTGCCTCACACCTAGCTCGGCTTCACGCTGTTGAAACCAAACCTTTCAGAATCATTGGAATCTCCCGCGATGAAGCTATCTCCGAGGGCCTTTCACTCACTCACCGCAGACAGGTAGGTGGTCTTTCTGTCTCCTACCGACTCCTCTCCGGCCTTGCTCCCCCAGCTCTCTCTGTGCTTTGTCCCCCAAATATACCTACAGGTCGCACAAGATCTGCCAGCAACCCTCTGATGGTTAAACTGCCGTAATCTCGGCTCTCTGCTCACCTTCACTCTTTCATTCCTCTTTTCTCCCGCCTCTGGAACAAACTCCCACACTCTCTTCAATCCCACTCCTCCCTCCAGGTCATTAAAACAGCTGTTCACCACCATCTCTTATCTTCCCCCATCCAAAACCTTGATCTTTTCTACCCCTGCTAATTCACCCCAGATCCACCTTGTTTGAAATTCCAACTTCTTTCCTGGAAGTCCTGGCAGTGTCCATCTGTTTTATACCTCTCCCCCCCCCCCCTTCCCATGCCTCCCCCACCCCCAAACAAAGCCCTCTCCCTCCCACAGATCTCTCGATGTCCCTGCTCTCAAATGTTGTGTTTGTGTCCTTCCCCCTCTCTCCCCATCTTGTCTACCGCTCCCCATGTTATATGTTTTATGTGTCGGTTTGTCTTTCTGTGTGATTAATGTTAGCTCTTTCACGAGCCTCGATATTGTATACAAAAAAAAAAAAAAAAAAAAAAAAACTTTAAATTTCAACTCTTTTCTGGAAGAAATGGTGCATTATTTGAAAAAAGCGCAAGGGTGCCAATATTTTTGGCCGCGACTCTATCTATAGTACGTATGTGTCTGCATTTTCTTATGAGTACATCGAAAACCGTTCAATGGAAGAAATTGAAACTTTACCACATGTTACATGACCATTTGAAATAGCACATATTACTTGGATGCTGCCCACTCCCTGAACAAACAGACAGCTTCTCTCACTCGCAGAGGGAATCTCTCGTTTCATAGATGCAAAACTACTTGGATAATTATTTATACATTGCTTTAAAAGGGATTTATTTTTTTACCTTCTGAAACTTAAATGAAAGATTTGACCACATCACATTTAACAATGAATTGTTAATGTGCAGAAACTATGAACTCTATGCAATTGTGACGTCATTTAAGATGATATATTCTTATTTTACACCATTTTCTATATAAAGCATTGATTCTGGAGTTGTTTCTTGGCTAGGGTTACAATCCCGGACGGATGCGTGACTACGTAGCTCACCTACTCCGCAAAGGACACCGTGGGATCTTTAAGGTCCACAAACCAATACCGGCAGATGGGATGCCCATTTTAACATCATTCCGAGGGATGGCAAACACATTGATGAATCACCCAGCCTGTGAAGCACCAGGATGACAATTCATAGCTGGGTAGAGATTCAAACCCAGGCTAGACAGCTCAGATGTGAATGCACATACCTCTAAGCTATCCTGCTAGCTCTGAAGATTATGGCTAATATCAAAACAATGCAAGGTTTTTATTGAGCGAGTACTACTAGGATACTACAGAGTATTTTGACAGATGTGGATTGAATGGTCAAGTGATGGAAAATGTTCACCTGCAGAAATGCTTCCAGTGAGCGACAGCTTGAGGCGCACCAGGACTTCGCCTAATTAGCGGCAGAACGAATCGTAATTGTCTTCATGAATATGGAATAATGCAAAAATCTTGGAGACCTACTATGACTCAACATGATCATGATCAATTTTTTTTTCTAGTGTTATCGACCTGTCGCATCGACTGCTCTTGGTGGGGGCGCCACCGAGGTTTATGTATGAAGACCAAGGTTTTTCAAGGAGCTGATTGAAATAAGTGAGCATACAAACACAAAAATGAATGCAACCCTAATGCCTGCGCTTCCAAGAACACCATATTGGTGTAGGATGCGTTTTGATGAAGACGCATCACATCAACTCAAATAATCAGCTTGAGCGTCAATGAAGACAATCTTACATGGGTGAGTTTCAGCGAAAAATATCCTTCATTTCGGAATACAGTGGACAAGGTCTGACATGCCACAGCAAGATGATGTCTCAACGACTCTTCAAAATAATTGCTTATCCTTTCGTAAGTCTGGTGTTGGCTTAGCGGTTAGGGTGCCGGCTTGGGATCCTGGGTTCGAATCTCGGTTCTTAGCGGTTAGGGTGCCGGCTTGGGATCCTGGGTTCGAATCCCGGTCATTGCCGAATTAACGCCAGAGGGGTTGACTCAGCCTGTCATCCTTCCGAGGTCGGCAAATGGAGTACCAGTTCACTGGTAATTCCCTGTGTGTCGCAAGAGGCGACTAACACGGTTGGCATCCGGCCATAAAACATTGCTTCAAAAAGGGGACCACAATGCCCGAAAAAGGCCAACCCCTGCTCTGCGGGACATTGCTTCAAAAAGGGGACCACAATGCCCGAAAAAGGCCAACCCCTGCTCTGCGGGACATTGCTTCAAAAAGGGGACCACAATGCCCGAAAAAGGCCAAGCTCTGCGGGGAAAAATGTAATTAAGTGTCATGGCGACCCAATATGCTTGCATGGAATGTAACACCTATACATGATGAATGGAAGACGGTTACCATATTAAGTCAGACAAAGCGATTTTTCTAAACTTCACCTGAATGGCAATATCTAGCATAGTCAACAATATACATTCGCAGCATGAATAAATGCATTTTTGATGGAGCAAAACAATTCTTATCCTGGAACGGCACTCTGTGGAGCACATACCTCCACCGGGCTGAACAGTTTACATTCTGTGTCCCACTGACAGGCCGGGTCGGCATTCGGATCTTCACCAAAATGGAATCAATTTGTCCTTGTCACTGTACACCCAAGCTGTCCACCAAGTTTTGTCTGAATCCATCCATAACATTTTGAGATTTCGTGTGAAATATCGTTTTTGGCCCAATATCTCAATGGTGAAGAATCACTTAAATAATTATTGTCTCTGGATCTCGATCTTCACCAAAGTCTAACCAATTTGTCTTTGTCACTTTCCCAAACTGCCCACCAAGTTTTGTCCAGATCTGTCCATAACTTTAAGATATATGCTCACCGCCAAACAGACAGGTGAAAACCACCTTCAGTGGTGCAGGTAATAACAAGCCTGGTTCTACGATGAAGATATGCAGTAAAATTGGTGCGTGTATTAAATATCCAATGTCTCTAAGATTTCTGAACGAAATTGAAAGAAATAAACACACCTTTCTACATAAGGTCCCACAGTTCACAGTAGGCCTACATGTCCGAGCCGAAACTCCACCACAGTCTAAGGAACTCTCCTTAGAACTCCGAGATACAATTGTGAAGAGGCATAGATCTGGGGAAGGGTATAAAACAATTTATATAGTGTTGAAAGTTCCCAAGAGCACAGTGAGCTCCATCATTAGGAAATGGAAAAAATATGGAACTACCCAGACTCTTCCCAGAGCTGGCTGTCTGACCAAACTGAGCAACTGGGCAAGAAGGACCTTGGTCAGGGAGGTGACAAAGAACCCAATGACCACTCTGACAGAACTACAGAGTTCCTCGGTTGAGATGGGAGAACCTGCCGGAGAGACAACAGCCTCTGCAGCAAATCTAGGCTTTATGGGAGAGTGGTCAGACAAAAGCCATTCCTGAGAAAAAGGCTCATGACAATGCCCCGGGAATTTGCAAAAAGGCATGTGAAAGACTCCGATTGCACTCCGAGAGAGCATGAGGCAAAATATTCTGTGGTCTGATGAGTTGAAAATTGAACTTTTTGGCCTGGATGCAAAGTGCTATGTCTGGTGGAAACCGAGCACAGCTCACCACCCATCGAGAACCATCCCTACCGTGAAGCATGATGGTGTAAGCGTCATGCTATGGGGATGCTTTTCAGCAGGAGGGACTGGGAGACATGTTAGGATAGAGGGAACAATGAATGGAGCCAAATACAGGCAAATCCATGAGGAGAACCTGCTTCAGAGTGCAAAAGACCTTACACTGCAGTGAAGATTTACATTCCAAGAGGACAATGACCCCAAACATGCAGCCAAAGCAACACTGGAATGGCTTCAGAACAACAACGTGAAAGTCGAGTGGCCCAGCCAAAGCCAAGACTTTAATCCCATTGAGAATCTATGGAAAGACTTGAAGATTGCTGTTCACTGATGCTCCACATCCTTTCACTGACGCTCCTCAACTTGATAGAGCTTGAGAAAATCTGCATGGAAGAACGGGAGAAACTCCCCAAATCCAGATGTGCAAAGCTGATACAGACATACTCAAGAAGACGTGAAGCTGCAATCGCTTTCATCGCAGGTAAAGGCACTTCTACAAAGTTGCAAATTTCATCCAACAACATTACTGCATATAGTTTGAAAATGATCACATCGTAGGTCACGTGGTTTGGCAGCCATCTTGAATAGAAAAACGAACATTATCCGAGCAAGACGAAACTTCACAAACGTGATCCCATACCCTTACATATGCAGAGTGTACATTTTTGATGTCATGTGTCAAGTGGTTTGGCAGCCATATTAGCTTGAAAGCTGATATTAAAAAAAAAAAATCCCTTCTCTGAAAACGCTTCACCGATCGATGTGAAACCTATCATGTGGTAAAAATGTGATACTTCAAAACAGCTGAAGAGATTTAAACCAAACTTGTTTATTTTTAGGACATTGAAAGAGGGCATCTACCCATTGTCACGGGCTTGGACCACGCAGAGGCATATTGGTGACACAGTCGCATTGCTCGAGTGTTTTTTTTTTTTTTTTTTAAATAATTGCAGCTTTTGTGAAGTTTGAAGCTCAAAAATAGATTATGAAAAGTTCAATATACTGCAGCAGAGTAGCCTGAACATGCCCATTGCTTCCTGTACTGTATTTAACAAACCTTCAGAAACAATAAAATAGTGCTATTCTAGGTACAATATACCGACTCGGTGTGTGTGTCACTGCCTGCTCCTGGCAGGATGTCTGTGACAGATCAGCACTAGTGCTAAAGCAGCATTGCTTAGAACTTTCACCTTTCTCCTCCTCACCCTGCGTTTGTTCATTGCCATTTTGTTTAACGTCAAAATGTTCAATTTTGACATTGATAATTACTTAGTGTGAGTAGAGCATGCAGCAGACGCCAACAACACAAGACTGCCCAAGATCTGTCGCCGACAATGTTGTTGCATTGTGTCGGCGAACATTGGCTGGTTTGTGGTGGTCTTTAGACATGACAGGTTTAGTCTGGATGGCAAAAAGGAGGAAGAAGACCAGGTAGAGGAAAAAAAGAGGCAGGAGAAGTAGAATAAATTTAAGAAGTGGAAGAAGGGGAAGTGGAAAATCAGTGGCGTAATGGTGAGAGCATCCGCCAAGTCTGGGACGTCGGTGGTTTGAACCCAGGCCGAGTCACAGCAAAGACTTTTAAAATGGTACATGCTGCTTGCTTTCTTGCTTGATGCTCAGCATTTAAAAAGGATTCAGCACAGACAAATAATCAACACGTTGCAACCAACAAGTTGCAAGAACAAAATACAAGTTGATGCAGTTCCACCTCCAACCATTAGTTCAGGTTGCCATAAGTTCACAAGAGACTTCAGAGCAAACATGAGAATAAAACAGTTCAAGTTATCCACCATGAAAAATGTTTTGTAAGTGCTGATGTTTTGGGACTTTCCTGCCCTCGGAGCAAGACAGACTGTGAAAAGGATGGAAATTTATGACAGCTTCACATTCTCTCTTGCTCCGAAGAAAAACTTCCCTTTCACATTCTGGCTCCCTCCGAGGAACAGCAGGTCCCAAAACGTCAGTGCTTCTGCACATGTTTGCCTGCTGGTAACCGAACATGTTTTATTCTTTTTGTTTTTTACTCTTGTGCCCCCAACGCAGCCTGCTCGTTCAGTGCTGGAGAAACTACCGATAGAGCAAGCTCTATTTCTTTAATGGAACTTTAATAATTCATTAATACGATTGTTATACCAGACAGTCAAATTACATCACCGTACACCACCACAAACAGGCTGGAGCAGCGTCTCCAACCATGGCAAGCAAAAAACGGAATTCCTGAGTTATAAAGGAATGTATTCAAGAACGTTGGTGAATATTCAATTACGAATGCATATGTCTGTGCTTAGTTCATTAATCAGACTTGGTGGCCTTGTCGTTAGAGCGTCTGCTTTGAGTCGAAGATATCAGCGGTTCCAACTCCGGTTGAATCTTACCAAAGACTTTCAAAATGGTAAAAATGGTAAACATGGACAAACAACCATAGGTTGGCAACCACTGCACAGGCTCTTCATTGGCCTAATAGCCTCCTCCTGTGGTGAAGTTCATTGCAAGGGAACTCGAATTATGATTACTAGAAACGGAGCATTGACAAGTCATCCTTCCACCCACTTCCCCCCACCACACCCCCACTGTGAGGGGGGCGGGAAGGGGATATTTGGTCCCGTGACCTGACCTTGGGTGTGATGCAAAATGGGTGTGACCCTGGGTGTGGTACATATGCAATTGTGAATATCGGCCCAGCCCTGCTTTTTCTACGATTTTCAGATGTACGTACTGTACGTGCACATATACAGAGTTGCCTTATTTGACATAGTAGGATTAAGGAAGAAAAATAACACCATGGCCAAAAAAAATATATCGGGAGAGGAAAAAGAAGAGAAGAGCAAGATTAAGCATAAAGCTTGTTCTGCAGCTCAATTCCATTTCGGAATATTTTTTTGTCTTGTATTACATGAAAAATCTTTCCAAAGACATGAAGTTTCTGCAGCCATTAGTTTTACCAAAAGGATAATAGTACAAAAAAAACCCAATAAAACTGGAGATTATGTGCAATTTCTTCCAAGCAGAGCAATAAAAAGAGAAAAACAGAAAAAGGACAAAAGATCATAAAAATTATCAAAGAAAGACTCCAAAATAACTTTGCAGGCCTATACTTTAGGTAAAAAATGTCTGCATTTCTAAATGTTTCTTTGTCTGTTGGCAAATGCCTTTTTGTCAAAAAAACAAAAGCATTGAAAAGCTCCAAACATGATAGCAAAGCTAAGAGCAGGTACTTCACCCTGAAGACCAAAGTAGGCGGCAATACAAAGTTTGCCAAAATAACTCACACGTATTTTGATCCTAATGCCAAAATGGGCATCTACATATAATATGAAGCTAATGTGTGTATGGCTCTATAAAGCATATACCATATGTGTGTATGTATATATATATATATAATATATATATATAATTAGAGCCTGTCAGCCCAGTGTGTCAGACCGGCACCTGTCAACCCGGCGGTTAAAAACACTGGGTAACGAATAGCCGTAACGGTCCTTAAGTCCGAGGCACGTAGCCAAAACTGGCAGTTGGTCCGTCACATGCGAGTGAGGGAACCAAAGCGCTTACCGGGACGAAGCACATGGGTTTATTCCTGAACCCAACACCATGCAAACAAGACAACAAATGACATGCAACAATAGGGATTTAATGAAAGTAAATGTAATGTGAAATAAAGGTTGAGGTAAAATAAATATTCTCAACTTTGAGGGACCCTCCAGCGGACAGAAAAACACACAAGGAGAAAAATAAAATAAAATAAATGTTTTAAGCCGGTCGGCAATCTGCTTTGTGTCCAGAAATGGCCTTTAGGAGCCTGGTGGTCGTCAAAACCCAAAGTCACCACACGGGAAACACACAAGTTGGGGTGAAGTTGTTCTCCGCATCACCACAAACATGAGGTAGTTCGTGCGGCTGCTCCTCTTTCACTCTCCACTCCCTCTGAACCGCACCGCGGCTCCAGCTCACCCGAAAAGCACCACCGTCCAACAACACCCCCTCCTCCAACACCGCAAATGTCCACACTATTTCTGAAAAGTTCTCATGATCGCACATGAGCCAGGAACAGCCAAGCCAGGGACACAAAAAAACGACCAACCGAGAGCAAAGCCCGGACAGAGAGAGAGAGAGAGAGAGAGAGAGAGAGAGACTGAGCGATTCTTCTTCTTTCTGTTCGAAGCTCGAACCTTCTAGCTCCGACGTCAGTCTATCCAATCGCCGAGCTCTGTCGAGTCACCCCATGGTCTTGCTTGACCAATGACGAACTTCAGGGCATGGCCTATCGGTTACAATTCTTTCAAGGCGGAGTTTATTTGCCGATCAAGGACATTCGGCTTCTGTCGGCATTTATGCCGGTTATGATTAGTTAATGGACGGTTGTTGTTATTGTTGTAAGAGCACGAGTTTTTATGTCCGGCCTTGTTATAATTGTGTAAATGAAGGGAAAACCACAGGGAGCAATCACAGACTTGGGAAAACCAACTTTAATCCCTACCTAGTTAACATAGTGTGAAGACGCAAACAATCTTAAGTTCCAGTTTCCCTAAATAAATACACCGAGAGGTCTCCTACGCGTCCACAGTCCATGCTATACCAATAATGAAATTTCTGGTCTTTATCAATGATCTCTCTGACTCTCTGGAAAATCCTCTCTATCTCTTTGCTGATGACTCCACTCTCTGCCGCTCCATTCCTCTTCCCTCAGATAGGCAGTCTGCAGCCTCCTCACTCTCTGAAGACCTGGACAAAATCACAGACTGGTCAAACAAGTGGAACATGTCTTTCAATCCTGCCAAATCTCACTCTCTTACTATGTCTCTCCGAAAAGATCGACTGGACAACCCTCCCATCTACTTTCTCAACAATCCTCTCCAAGAAGTTCTGTCACTCAAGCTTTTGGGTCTCACTATCTGCCATGATCTTTCTTGGGAAAACCACATTTCCAAGCTGGCCTCCAAAGCCAGTCGCCGACTGGGCATCCTCCGTCGTGCGAAGTCCTTCCTCGGCACACCTGAGCTCCTCACCACATACAAGGCTTTCATCCGCAGCTCAATGGAATACTGTTCTCCCCTATGGGCTGGTGCTCCTGCCTCACACCTGGCTCGGCTTCACGCTGTTGAATCCAAAGCTTTCAAAATCATTGGAATCTCCCGCGATGAAGCTATCTCTGAGGGCCTTTCACTCACTCACCGCAGGCAGGTAGGTGGTCTTTCTGTCTTCTACCGACTCCTCTCCGGCCTTGCTCCCCCAGCTCTCTCCGTGCTCTGTCCCCCAAATATTCCTACAGGTCGCACAAGATCTGCCAGCAACCCTCTGATGGTTAAACTGCCGAAATCTCGGCTCTCTGCTCACCTTCACTCTTTCATTCCTCTTTTCTCCCGCCTGTGGAACAAACTCCCACACTCCCTTCAATCCCTCTCCTCCCTCCAGGTCTTTAAAACAGCTGTTCACCACCATCTTTTATCTTCCCCCATCCATAACCTTGATCTTTTCTACCCCCACTAATTCACCCCAGATCCACCTTGTTTGAAATTCCAACTTATTTCCTGGAAATCCTGGCAGTGTCCATATGTTTATACCTCTCCCACCCCCCCCCCCCTTCACATGCCTCCCCCCCCTTCACATGCCTCCCCCCTTCACATGCCTCCCCCCCAAAGCCCTCTCCCTCCCACAGATCTCTCGATGTCTCCATGTCTCTCGGTCCCTGCTCTCAAATGTTGTGTTTGTGTCCTTCCCCCTCTCTCCCCGTCTTGTCTGCCGCTCCCGATGTTATTTGTTTTATGTGTCTGTTTGTCTTTCTGTGTGATTAATTTTCGCTCTTTCACGAGCCTCGATCTTGTATACAAAAAAAAAAAAAAAAAAAAAAAAAAAAAAAAAAAATACAATCCTATCTGTTCTATGGTATTCCATCACCTACCCCCACAAACGTAACAATACATCATGTTTATATAGCTTTCATTGATTCCAATTCCACTGGGCCATAAAGGAATTATCCTATAGACAGGAAGGCTTGAAGCATGAGGACTACACAAACTGTGCGTTTTAGAATGCCTGTGACACCGACGGGCTGCAACCATTCGTCATTTGATGATGCTTTTCATAGTCGATGTTGGTATTTTTCACACCGATGAGAAAAGTTGGGGGAACTCATGGCGATATATACGCAGCTGGTGGAACATCCCCCAAAGCGTTTTCATTGTGTAAGATCTCTGATAATTATTTACCGTCATTGCAAACTGTAATCTAAATTGCAAACTGTAATTGATATAATGAAGCATTTGCATTCTATTATTTGCGGGGTTGACTTGTTTACACATCTGGTGGGATATTCCGCGAATCTCGCTTAAAGTGCGGCTAAAATTTGCGGCCGCGAAAGCCATGAAAACGCAAAACACACAGCAGTGAATGTATACGCAGGTCATGCTCACGACTCGTAGATGTTTTTTGCGTATGTCCAGCTGCTTTTTGAATGGCTGGTGAAAGATGGGTTATATAAATACCGCATGTCAATATAATGACTCGTGAAATATTTTTTTTGCTCCCCTAAAAATAACCACGATCTCGCCAAACACAGCCGCAAATAGAAAAAAAAACATGAATTCGCTGGACACTTTTCCACGAATAGAGAAACAGTCGCATTTTATCACCGTGAATACGCGGGACCGCGAATAGCAGGGTCCGATGTATGTATGTATGTATGTATGTATATATATATATATATATATATATATATATATATATATATATATATATATATATATATATATATATATAGTATATATATATATATATATATATATATATATATATATATATATATATATATATATATATATATATATATATATATATATATATATATATATATATATATATATATATATATATATACATATATATATATACATATATATATATATATACATATATATATATATGTATACATATATATATATATATATATACATATATATATATATATACATATATATATATATATATACATATATATATATGTATATATATATATATATATACACACACACACACTACATGGCCAAAAGTATGCGGACACCCCTTGTAATTAGTGGATTCGGCTGCTTCAGCCGCACCCATTGTATTGCTGACAGGTATAGATAATGCAATCTCCATAGACAAACATTGGCAGTAGGATGGGCCGTACTGAAGAGCTCAGTGACCTTCAACGTGGCACCGTCATAGGATACCACCTTTCCAACAAGTCAGTTCGTCAAATTTCTGCCCTGCTAGAGCTGCGCCGATCAACTGCAGGTGCTGTTATTGTGAAGTGGAAACATCTAGGAGCAACAACAGCTCAGCCACAAAGTGGTAGGCCACACAAGTTCACAGAACGTGACTGTCGAGTGCTGAAGCACGTAGCACATAAAAAGATCGTCTGTCTTCGGTTGCAACACTCACTACCGAGATCCAAACTGCCTCTGGAAGCAACGTAAGCACAACAACTGTTCATCGGGAGTTTCATCAAATGGGTTTCCATGGACGAGCAGCCGCACACAAGCCTAAGATCACCATGCAAATGCCAAGCATCGGCTCGAGTGGTGTAAAGCTCGCCACCATTGGGATCTGGAGCAGTGGAAATGCGTTCCCTGGAGTGATGAATCACGCTTCACCATCTGGCAGTCCGAAGGACAAATCTCGGTTTGGCGGATGCCAGGAGAATGCTACCTGCCTGAATGCATAGTGCCAACTGTAAGGTTTGTTGGAGGAGGAATAATGGTCTGGGGCTGTTTTTCATGGTTCGGGCTAGGCCCCTTAGTTCCAGTGAAGGGAACTATTAACGCTACAGCATACAATGACATTTTAGGCGATTGTGTGCTTCCAACTTTGTGGCAACAGTTTGGGGAAGGCCCTTTCCCGTTTTAGCATGATAATGCCCCCGTGCACAAAGCAAGGTCCATACAGAAATGGTTTGTAGAGATCGGTGTGGAAGAACTTGACCGGCCTGCACAGAGCTCTGACCTCAACCCCATCGAACACCTTTTGCATGAATTGGAACGCCGACTGCGGGCCAGGCCTAATCGCACAAATTCAGTGCCCGACCTCACTAATGCTCTTGTGGCTGAATGGAAGCAAATCCCATCAGCAATGTTCCATCTATTGGAAAGCCTTCCCAGAAGAGGGGAGGCTGTTATAGCAGCAAGGGGGGGGACCAACTCCATATTAATGATCCATGATTTTGGAATGAGATGTTTGATGAGCACATGCGGGTGTGATGTTCGGGTGTCCACATACTTTTGGTCATGTAGTGTGTCTGTCTGGTGTATATTGTGTCCCAGAAAGAAAAAAAGTTCACTATGTGTATATTTAACAGTTTTTTGTCATTTTTAGCATACAAAACTAAATTCCACAGTTTTATCCAGACATGCCAAATATGGTTGCAGTATATCCCAATCTTTTTGATGTGTACAGTGTATTCCAGAAGATAGCATCACTGTGGAAATATCACAATTTCGAATTGCTCACCGCAGGCGGGACGAGATGGGCACTCTCTGGAGGGCAGAGTGTGGGAGTGCCGATTGCTAGTTTTATATCGTAAATACATGCACCTCAACTCAAAGAAAAAAAAGCGTGATCATACAATAAATGTTTCCTGTTTCTTGTGCAATTTTTTCTTTGATTTAAAAAAGTTAAGGAGGTTGTGGGAAGAGGAGGATGCAAACACGAGTACAAAGCAAGTATATTTCAGTCCATAGAGCAAGGTACAGTCATACATAGCTTGTCAAACTAATACACATGCACAATCAGTTTTATCACCTGGAAGTTGACAAAGGTATGCTAACAGCCATGGCAGAAAAGTAAAGCTGACGTTTTGGGAGGTAGCCCTTCATTGGAGAAAGTGCATTCAAACTGAAATACGGTATAACTTGAATTACTTGAGTTGACTTGCCTATTTCTTCCACTGCAAAGACAAGGCCTCCATCGTTACAGTCCATTCTTTTATATTCCCTTAAATTCCAGGCCATTTTAATCCAATTGCTTTTTTCAATTTTGGCTCTCTGACGTTCAGTGTTCCTATGTTTCTTCCAGGACCTTCGCCAGTTGCCAGTTGGTAACCATTATCCATCGGTTGTCTCTTTTTCATGCTGCGCATCCCTGCCCAGCTTCATTTTAGTTATATGATTATGATGACATCGGATCGAGTTTTCGATCTGATCCACTGGCTTGTCTTCTCGCCTCGTCTCTTGTTGTTAGGAACGAGACAACTGTGCATTTCAATCAATTTTGAAATCGATCATTATAATCATATAGCTACGATATAATAACGATGACAGTATTAATTTCCATTAGCTGAGATTTTATATGAAGTCGCAATACTCAGATGATATGGAGAATGACTTAAAGGCAAAAACCACAGGAGTCCAACCTAGTTGAGATTTTATTTGAGAACAAAGGCCTCAGAAGTTTGATCACAGAATGTCCTTCAGCTGGATTTCGCACGAAAGTAGGGCATATTTGTGAAGTCTTAATATTCCAATCACGGGAAATGGGGTGAGAATGGGGGGGGGAGCTAGGGTGGCATGCAGAGTGAGGTGAGGGATCGGGGGAATCCATAGGGAAGAGCTGGGGAAGAAAGAAGAGAAGAGGGAATAGGTAAATTATGGGCTTGACCCAAGCAGAGGCTTGCAAAACGGAAAAAAAGGCCAAGCCAAGCTTCAACCAAGCTTCTCTTCGAATTAATTATTTCTTTAGATTATAAATAAAGTTTATTCTTCTTCCCCAGATTGTCTCCTTTCTATGGGTACAATTTGTATGAGGGTGCGCATAAAGCAATGGTTTTCTTGAACATGCAAGGGCAGTTCAAGGTTGGTATGGAGTTCTTATGATAAAATACGTGAAAATAATACATCAATGTTATAATCTATCTATAATTCCACTAATCTCTGTGTGTATGTTTGTTTGTTACTTGCCGGAAAAATTTTCCGGCAAGTATGTTGATCTGTTCGTTTGTTACTTGCCGGAAAAATTTTCCGGCAAGTATGTTGATCTGTTCGTTTGTTACTTGCCGGAAAAGATTCCGGCAAGTATGTTGATCTGTTCGTTACTTGCCGGAAAAATTTTCCGGCAAGTATGTTGATCTGTTCGTTTGTTACTTGCCGGAAAAAAATTTCCGGCAAGTATGTTGATCTGTTCGTTTGTCTGTCTGTTTGTCTGTCTGTCTGTCTGTCTGTCTGTCTGTCTGTCTGTTTGCAGCACTGCGTCTACACCGTTGCACGGCGAATCGCCAAACTTTGCACACATATTGGTCTTGCCCTGGAATAGACTGTGCCCAATTGATGACGTCATCGGTGACGTGGTTCGGCCGCCATCTTGGAAAAACTGAAAAACCTTGCACCTCTATATCTCCGAAAGTACTGAACAGAAAAAATTGAGACATGGCTCATTGTAAAGAACTCTCCATGGGGAATAAAATATGTAAATGATGACGTCATCAGTCACGTGGTTCGGTCGCCATCTTGGAAAAACGGCAAAACGTTGCGCCACTATATCTCCAAAAGTGCTGAACAGAAAAAATTGAGACATGGCTCATTGTAAAGAACTCTCCATGGGGAATAAAATATGTTAATGATGACGTCATATGTCACGTGGTCGGCCGCCATCTTGGAAAAACGGCAAAACTTTGCACCACTATATCTCCAAAAGTGCTGAACAGAAAAAATTGAGACATGGCTCATTGTAAAGAACTCTCCATGGGGAATAAAATATGTTAATGATGACGTCATCAGTCGCGTGGTCGGCCGCCATCTTGGAAAAACGGCAAAACTTTGCACCACGAAATCTCCAAAAGTGCTGAACAGAAAAAATTGAGACATGGCTCATTGTAAAGAACTCTCCATGGGGAATAAAATATGTTAATGATGATGTCATTGGTCACGTGGATCGGCCGCCATCTTGGAAAAACCGAAAACCTCTGCACCTCCACATCTCCAAAAGTGCTGAATAGAAAAAATTGAGACATGGCTCATTGTAAAGAACTCTCCATGGGGAATAAAATATGTTAATGATGACGTCATCGGTCACGTGGTTCGGCCGCCATATTTGTCCTAAATGGCCGATAAAAAAGTACATTCCGGCAAGTCCTCGGTCTCTGACCGATTTTTCATTTGTCTGTTTGTCTGTCTGTTTGTCTGTCTGTTTGTCTGTCTGTCTGTTTGCAGCACTGCGTCTACACCGTTGCACGTAGAATCGCCAGACTTTGCACACATATTGGTCTTGCCCTGGAATAGACTGTGCCCAATTGATGACGTCATCGGTGACGTGGTTCGGCCGCCATCTTGGAAAAACCGAAAAACTTTGCACCTCTATATCTCCGAAAGTACTGAACAGAAAAAATTGAGACATGGCTCATTGTAAAGAACTCTCCATGGGGAATAAAATATGTAAATGATGACGTCATCAGTCACGTGGTTCGGTCGCCATCTTGGAAAAACGGCAAAACGTTGTGCCACTATATCTCCAAAAGTGCTGAACAGAAAAAATTGAGACATGGCTCATTGTAAAGAACTCTCCATGGGGAATAAAATATGTTAATGATGACGTCATATGTCACGTGGTCGGCCGCCATCTTGGAAAAACGGCAAAACTTTGCACCACTATATCTCCAAAAGTGCTGAACAGAAAAAATTGAGACATGGCTCATTGTAAAGAACTCTCCATGGGGAATAAAATATGTTGATGATGACGTCATCAGTCACGTGGTCGGCCGCCATCTTGGAAAAACCGAAAAACTCTGCACCTCCACATCTCCAAAAGTCCTGTATAGAAAAAATTGAGGTATGGCTCATTGTAAAGAACTCTCCATGGGGAATAAAATATGTTAATGATGACGTCATCGGTCACGTGGTTCGGCCGCCATCTTGTAAAAACTGAAAAACGTAGCAAATCCATATCTCCAAAAGTGCTGAATAGAAAAAGTTGAGACAAGGCTCTTTGTAAAGAACTCTCCATGGGGAATAATATATGTTAATGATGACGTCATCTATCACGTGGTTCGGCCGCCATATTTGTCCTAAATGGCCGATAAAAAAAGTACATTCCGGCAAGTCCTCGGTCTCTGACCGATTTTTCATCTGTTTGTCTGTCTGTCTGTTTGTCTGTTTGCAGCACTACGTCTACACCGTTGCACGTAGAATCGCCAAACTTGGCACACATATTGGTCTTGCCCTCTAATATACTGTGCCCAAATGATGACGTCATCGGTCACGTGGTTCGGTCGCCATCTAGGAAAAACCGAAAAAATTTGCACCTCGATATCTCAAAGTGCTGAACTGAAAAAATTGAGACATGGCTCATTGTGAAGAACTCTCCATGGGGAATAAAACATGTTAATGATGACGTCATCAGTCACGTGGTTCGGCCGCCATCTTGGAAAAACCGAAAAAATTTGCACCTCCATATCTCCAAAAGTACTGAACAGAAAAAATTGAGACATGACTCATTGTAAAGAACTCTCCATGGGGAATGAAATATGTTAATGATGACGTCATAGGTCACGTGATTCGGCCGCCATCTTGGAAAAACGGCAAAAAAATTGCACCGCTATATCTCCAAAAGTACTGAACAGAAAAAATTGAGACATGGCTCATTGTAAAGAACTCTCCATGGGGAATAAAATATCTTAATGATGACGTCATCAGTCACGTGGTCGGCCGCCATCTTTGAAAAACGGCAAAACTTTGCACCACTATATCTCCAAAAGTGCTGAACAGAAAAAATTGAGACATGGCTCATTGTAAAGAACACTCCATGGAGAATAAAATATGTTAATGATGACGTCATCGGTCACGTGGTTCGGCCGCCATCTTGGAAAAACCGAAAAACTTTGCACTTCTATATCTCCGAAAGTACTGAACAGAAAAAATTGAGACATGGCTCATTGTAAAGAACTCTCCATGGGGAATAAGATATGTTAATGATGACATCATCAGTCACGTGGTCGGCCGCCATCTTGGAAAAACGGCAAAACTTTGCACCACGAAATCTCCAAAAGTGCTGAACAGAAAAAATTGAGACATGGCTCATTGAAAAGAACTCGCCATGCGGAATAAAATATGTTAATGATGATGTCATATGTCACGTGGTCGGCCGCCATCTTGGAAAAACGGCAAAACTTTGCACCGCTATATCTCCAAAAGTGCTGAACAGAAAAAATTGAGACATGGCTCATTGTAAAGAACTCTCCATGGGTAATAAAATATGTTAATGATGACGTCATCAGTCACGTGGTTCGGCCGCCATCTTGGAAAAACCTAAAAACTTTGCACCTCCATATCTCTGAAAGTACTGAATAGAAAAAATTGAGACATGGCTCATTGTAAAGAACTCTTGATGGGGAATAAAATATGTTAATGATGACGTCATCAGTTACGTAGTTCGGCCGCCATCTTGGAAAAACCGAAAAACCTACCACCTCCATATCTCCCAAAGTGCTGAATAGAAAAAATTGAGACGTGACTCATTGTAAAGAACTCTCCATGGGGAATAAAATATGTTAATGATGGCGTCATAGGTCACGTGGTTCGGCCGCCATCTTGGAAAAACCGAAAAACGTTGCACCTCCATATCTCCAAAAATGCTCAATATAAAAAATTGAGACATGGCTCATTGTAAAGAACTCTCCATGGGGAATAAAATATGTTCATGATGACATCATCGGTCACGTGGTTCGGCCGCCATATTTGTCCTAAATGGCCGATAAAAAAGTAAATTCCGGCAAGTCCTCGGTCTCTGACCGATTTTTACTTGCCGGAAAAGATTCCGGCAAGTATGTTGATCTGTTCGTTTGTTACTTGCCGGAAAAATTTTTCCGGCAAGTATGTTGATCTGTTCGTTTGTCTGTCTGTTTGTCTGTCTGTCTGTCTGTCTGTCTGTCTGTCTGTCTGTTTGCAGCACTGCGTCTACACCGTTGCACGGCGAATCGCCAAACTTTGCACACATATTGGTCTTGCCCTGGAATAGACTGTGCCCAATTGATGACGTCATCGGTGACGTGGTTCGGCCGCCATCTTGGAAAAACTGAAAAACCTTGCACCTCTATATCTCCGAAAGTACTGAACAGAAAAAATTGAGACATGGCTCATTGTAAAGAACTCTCCATGGGGAATAAAATATGTAAATGATGACGTCATCAGTCACGTGGTTCGGTCGCCATCTTGGAAAAACGGCAAAACGTTGCGCCACTATATCTCCAAAAGTGCTGAACAGAAAAAATTGAGACATGGCTCATTGTAAAGAACTCTCCATGGGGAATAAAATATGTTAATGATGACGTCATCAGTCGCGTGGTCGGCCGCCATCTTGGAAAAACCGAAAAACCTAGCACCTCCATATCTCCGAAAGTGCTGAATAGAAAAAATTGAGACATGGCTCATTGTCAAGAACTCTCCATGTGGAATAAAATATGTTAATGATGACGTCATCGGTCACGTGGTGCGGCCGCCATCTTGGAAAAACGGGAAAAAAATACACCTCCATATCTCCGAAAGTGCTGAATAGAAAAAATTGAGACATGGCTCATTGGAAAGAACTCTCCAGGGGGAATAAAATAAGTTAATGATGACGTCATCGGTCACGTGGTTCGGCCGCCATCTTGGAAAATCCGAAAAACGTTGCACCTCTATCTCCAAAAGTGCTGAACAGAAAAAATTGAGACATGGCTCATTGGAAAGAACTCTCCAGGGGGAATAAAATATGTTAATGATGTCGTCATCGGTCACGTGGTTCGGCCGCCATCTTGGAAAATCCGAAAAACGTTGCACCTCTATCTCCAAAAGTGCTGAACAGAAAAAATTGAGACATGGCTCATTGTAAAGAACTCTCCGTGGGGAATAAAATATGTTAATGATGATGTCATCGGTCAGGTGGTTCAGCCGCCATATTTGTCCTAAATGGCCGATAAAAAAGTAAATTCCGGCAAGTCCTCGGTCTCTGACCGATTTTTCATTTGTCTGTTTGTCTGTCTGTCTGTCTGTTTGTCTGTCTGTTTGCAGCACTGCGTCTACACCGTTGCACGGAGAATCGCCAAACTTTGCACACATATTGGTCTTGCCCTGGAATAGACTGTGCCCAATTGATGACGTCATCGGTGACGTGGTTCGGCCGCCATCTTGGAAAAACCGAAAAACTTTGCACTTCTATATCTCCGAAAGTACTGAACAGAAAAAATTGAGACATGGCTCAATGTAAAGAACTCTCCATGGGGAATAAAACATGTTAATGATGACGTCATATGTCACGTGGTCGGCCGCCATCTTGGAAAAACGGAAAAACTTTGCTCCACTATAGTATCTCCAAAAGTGCTGAACAGAAAAAATTGAGACATGGCTCATTGTAAAGAACTCTCCATGGGGAATAAAACATGTTAATAATGACGTCATCAGTCAGATGGTCGGCCGCCATCTTGGAAAAACGGCAAAACTGTTCACCACTATATCTCCAAAAGTGCTGAACAGAAAAAATTGAGACATGGCTCATTGTAAAGAACTCTCCATGGGGAATAAAATATGTTCATGATGACGTCATATGTCACGTGGTCGGCCGCCATCTTGGAAAAACGGCAAAAATTTGCACCACTATATCTCCAAAAGTGCTGAACAGAAAAAATTGAGACATGGCTCATTGTAAAGAACTCTCCATGGGGAATAAAATATGTTAATGATGACGTCATCGGTCACGTGGTTCGGCCGCCATCTTGGAAAAACTTTGCACCTCGATATCTCCAGAAGTGCTGAATAGAAAAAATTGAGACATGGCTCATTGGAAAGAACTCTCCATGGGGAATAAAATATGTTAATGATGACGTCATTGGTCACGTGTTTCGGCCGCCATCTTGGAAAAACCGAAAAACGTTGCACCTCCATATCTCCGGAAGTGCTGAATAGAAAAAATTGAGACATGGCTCATTGTAAAGAACTCTCCATGGGGAATAAAATATGTTAATGATGACGTCATAGGTCACGTGGTTCGGCCGCCATCTTGGAAAAACCGAAAAACTTAGCAGCTCTAAATCTCCAAAAGTGCTGAATAGAAAAAATTGAGACATGGCTCATTGTAAAGAACTCTCCATGGGGAATACAATATGTTAATCATGACGTCATCAGTCACGTGGTTCGGCCGCCATCTTGGAAAAAAATTGCACCTCCATATCTCTGAAAGTGCTGAATAGAAAAAATTGAGACATGGCTCATTGTAAAGACCTCTCCATGGGGAATAAAATATGTTAATGATGATGCCATCGGTCTCGTGGTTCGGCCGCCATCTTGGAAAAACGGCAAAAACTTTGCACCACTATATCTCCAAAAGTGCAGAATGGAAAAAATTGAGACATGGCTCATTGTAAAGACCTCTCCATGGGGAATAAAATTTGTTAATGATGACATCATATGTCACGTGGTTCGGCCGACATCTTGGAAAAACCGAAACCTCCACATCTCCGAAAGTGCTGAATAGAAAAAATTGAGACATGGCTCATTGAAAAGAACTCTCCATGGGGAATAAAATATGTTAATGATGACGTCATCGCTCACGTGGTTCGGCCGCCATATTTGTCCTAAATGGCCAATAAAAAAGTACATTCCGGCAAGTCCTCGGTCTCTGACCGATTTTTCATTTGTCTGTTTGTCTGTTTGTTACTTGCCGGAAAAGATTCCGGCAAGTATGTTGATCTGTTCGTTACTTGCCGGAAAAAATTTTCCGGCAAGTATGTTGAACTGTTCGTTTGTCTGTCTGTTTGTCTGTTTGTCTGTCTGTCTGTCTGTCTGTCTGTCTGTTTGCAGCACTGCGTCTACACCGTTGCACGTAGAATCGCCAAACTTTGCACACATATTGGTCTTGCCCTGGAATAGACTGTGCCCAATTGATGACGTCATCGGTGACGTGGTTCGGCCGCCATCTTGGAAAAACCGAAAAACTTTGCACCTCTATATCTCCAAAAGTACTGAACATAAAAAATTGAGACATGGCTCATTGTAAAGAACTCTCCATGGGGAATAAAATACGTAAATGATGACGTCATCAGTCACGTGGTTCTGGCGCCATCTTGGAAAAACCGAAAAACGTTGCGCCACTATATCTCCAAAAGTGCTGAACAGAAAAAATTGAGACTTGGGTCATTGTAAAGAACTCTCCATGGGGAATAAAATATGTTAATGATGACGTCATATGTCACGTGGTCGGCCGCCATCTTGGAAAAACCGAAAAACTTTTCACCACTATATCTCCAAAAGTGCTGAACAGAAAAAATTGAGACATGGCTCATTGTAAAGAACTCTCCATGGGGAATAAAATGTGTTAATGATGACGTCATATGTCACGTGGTCGGCCGCCATCTTGGAAAAACGGCAAAACTTTGCACCACTATATCTCCGAAAGTGCTGAACAGAAAAAATTGAGACATGGCTCATTGTAAAGAACTCTCCATGGGGAATAAAATATGTTAATGATGACGTCATCAGTCACGTGGTCGGCCGCCATCTTGGAAAAACCGAAAAACCTAGCACCTCTATATCTCCGAAAGTGCTGAATATAAAAAATTGAGACATGGCTCATTGTAAAGAACTCTCCATGGGGAATAAAATATGTTAATGATGACGTCATCGGTCACGTGGTTCGGCCGCCATCTTGGAAAAACCGAAAAACTCTGCACCTCCACATCTCCAAAAGTCCTGAATAGAAAAAATTGAGGCATGGCTCATTGTAAAGAACTCTCCATGGGGAATAAAATTTGTTAATGATGACGTCATATGTCACGTGGTTCGGCCGCCATCTTGGAAAAACCGAAAAACTTAGCACCTCTATGTGTCCAAAAGTGCTGAATAGAAAAAATTGAGACATGCCTCATTGTAAAGAACTCTCCATGGGGAATAAAATATGTTAATGATGACGTCATCGGTCACGTGGTTCGGCCGCCATATTTGTCCTCAATGGCCAATAAAAAAGTACATTCCGGCAAGTCCTCGGTCTCTGACCGATTTTTCATTTGTTTGTCTGTCTGTTTGTCTGTTTGCAGCACTACGTCTACACCGTTGCACGTAGAATCGCCAAACTTGGCACACATATTGGTCTTGCCCTCTAATATACTGTGCCCAAATGATGACGTCATCGGTGACGTGGTTCGGCCGCCATCTTGGAAAAACCGAAAAACTTTACACCTCCATATCTCCGAAAGTGCTGAACAGAAAAAATTGAGACATGGCTCATTGTAAATAACTCTCCATGGGGAATAAAATATGTTACTGATGAAGTCATCAGTCACGTGGTTCGGCCGCCATCTTGGAAAAACCGAAAAAGTTTGCACCTCCATATCTCCGAAAGTGCTGAACAGAAAAAATTGAGACATGGCTCATTGTAAAGAACTCTCCATGGGGAATAAAATATGTTAATGATGATGTCATATGTCACGTGGTCGGCCGCCATCTTGGAAAAACGGCAAAACTTTTGCACCACTATATCTCCAAAAGTGCTGAACAGAAAAAATTGAGACATGGCTCATTGTAAAGAACTCTCCATGGGGAATAAAATTTGTTAATGATGACGTCATCGGTCACGTGGTTTAGCCGCCATCTTGGAAAAACCTAGCACCTCCATATCTCCGAAAGTGCTGAATAGAAAAAATTGAGACGTGACTCATTGTAAAGAACTCTCCATGGGGAATAAAATATGTTCATGATGACATCATCGGTCACGTGGTTCGGCCGCCATATTTGTCCTAAATGGCCGATAAAAAAGTAAATTCCGGCAAGTCCTCGGTCTGACCGATTTTTCATTACTTGCTGGAAAAAATTTTCCGGCAAGTATGTTGATCTGTTCGTTTGTTTGTCTGTCTGTCTGTCTGTCTGTCTGTCTGTCTGTCTGTTTGTCTGTTTGCAGCACTACGTCTACACCGTTGCACGTAGAATCGCCAAACTTGGCACACATATTGGTCTTGCCCTCTAATATACTGTGCCCAAATGATGACGTCATCGGTGACGTGGTTCGGCCGCCATCTTGGAAAAACCGAAAAACTTTACACCTCCATATCTCCGAAAGTGCTGAACAGAAAAAATTGAGACATGGCTCATTGTAAATAACTCTCCATGGGGAATAAAATATGTTACTGATGAAGTCATCAGTCACGTGGTTCGGCCGCCATCTTGGAAAAACCGAAAAAGTTTGCACCTCCATATCTCCGAAAGTGCTGAACAGAAAAAATTGAGACATGGCTCATTGTAAAGAACTCTCCATGGGGAATAAAATATGTTAATGATGATGTCATATGTCACGTGGTCGGCCGCCATCTTGGAAAAACGGCAAAACTTTTGCACCACTATATCTCCAAAAGTGCTGAACAGAAAAAATTGAGACATGGCTCATTGTAAAGAACTCTCCATGGGGAATAAAATTTGTTAATGATGACGTCATCGGTCACGTGGTTTAGCCGCCATCTTGGAAAAACCTAGCACCTCCATATCTCCGAAAGTGCTGAATAGAAACAATTGAGACATGACTCATTGTAAAGAACTCTCCATGGGGAATAATATATGTTAATGATGACGTCATCGGTCACATGGTTCGGCCACCATATTTGTCCTAAATGGCCGATAAAAAAGTACATTCCGGCAAGTCCTCGGTCTCTGACCGATTTTTCATTACTTGCCGGAAAAATTTTCCGGCAAGTATGTTGATCTGTTCGTTTGTTACTTGCCGGAAAAAATTTTCCGGCAAGTATGTTGATCTGTTCGTTTGTCTGTCTGTTTGTCTGTCTGTCTGTCTGTCTGTCTGTCTGTCTGTCTGTTTGCAGCACTGCGTCTACACCGTTGCACGTAGAATCGCCAAACTTTGCACACATATTGGTCTTGCCCTGGAATAGACTGTGCCCAATTGATGACGTCATCGGTGACGTGGTTCGGCCGCCATCTTGGAAAAACCGAAAAAATTTGCACCTCTATATCTCCGAAAGTACTGTACAGAAAAAATTGAGACATGGCTCATTGTAAAGAACTCCCCATGGGGAATAAAATATGTTTATGATGACGTCATATGTCACGTGGTCGGCCGCCATCTTGGAAAAACGGCAAAACTTTGCACCGCTAAATCTCCAAAAGTGCTGAACAGAAAAAATTGAGACATGGCTCATTGTAAAGAACTCTCCATGGGTAATAAAATATGTTAATGATGACGTCATCGGTCACGTGGTTCGGCCGCCATATTTGTCCTAAATGGCCGATAAAAAAGTACATTCCGGCAAGTCCTCGGTCTCTGACCGATTTTTCATTTGTCTGTTTGTCTGTCTGTTTGTCTGTCTGTTTGTCTGTCTGTCTGTTTGCAGCACTGCGTCTACACCGTTGCACGTAGAATCGCCAAACTTTGCACACATATTGGTCTTGCCCTGGAATAGACTGTGCCCAATTGATGACGTCATCGGTGACGTGGTTCGGCCGCCATCTTGGAAAAACCGAAAAACTTTGCACCTCTATATCTCCGAAAGTACTGAACAGAAAAAATTGAGACATGGCTCATTGTAAAGAACTCTCCATGGGGAATAAAATATGGAAATGATGACGTCATCAGTCACGTGGTTCGGTCGCCATCTTGGAAAAACGGCAAAACGTTGCGCCACTATATCTCCAAAAGTGCTGAACAGAAAAAATTGAGACATGGCTCATTGTAACGAACTCTCCATGGGGTATAAAATATGTTAATGATGACGTCATATGTCACGTGGTCGGCCGCCATTTTGGAAAAACGGCAAAACTTTGCACCACTATATCTCCAAAAGTGCTGAACAGAAAAAATTGAGACATGGCTCATTGTAAAGAACTCTCCATGGGGAATAAAATATGATAATGATGACGTCATCAGTCACGTGGTCGGCCGCCATCTTGGAAAAACGGCAAAACTTTGCACCACGAAATCTCCAAAAGTGCTGAACAGAAAAAATTGAGACATGGCTCATTGTAAAGAACTCTCCATGGGGAATAAAATATGTTAATGATGATGTCATATGTCACGTGGTCGGTCGCCATCTTGGAAAAACGGCAAAACTTTGCACCACTATATCTCCAAAAGTGCTGAACAGAAAAAATTGAGACATGGCTCGTAAAGAACTCTCCATGGGGAATAAAATATGTTAATGATGACGCCATCGGTCACGTGGTTCGGCCGCCATCTTGGAAAAACCGATAAACTTTGCACCTCTATATCTCCAAAAGTGCTGAACAGAAAAAATTGAGACATGGCTCATTGTAAAGAACTCTCCATGGGGAATAAAATATGTTAATGATGACGTCATATGTCACGTGGTCGGCCGCCATCTTGGAAAAACGGCAAAACTTTGCACCACTATATCGCCAAAAGTGCTGAACAGAAAAAATTGAGACATGGCTCATTGTAAAGAACTCTCCATGGGGAATAAAATATGTTAATGATGACATCAACAGTCACGTGGTTCCCCCGCCATCTTGGAAAACCGAAAAAATTTGCACCGCTATATCTCCGAAAGTACTGAACAGAAAAAATTGAGACATGGCTCATTGTAAAGAACTCTCCATGGGGAATAAAATATGTTAATGATGACGTCATCTATCACGTGGTTCAGCCGCCATATTTGTTCTAAATGGCCGATAAAAAAGTGCATTCCGGCAAGTCCTCGGTCTCTGACCGATTTTTCATCTGTCTGTTTGTCTGTTTGTCTGTCTGTCTGTTTGCAGCACTGCGTCTACACCGTTGCACGGAGAATCGCCAAACTTTGCACACATATTGGTCTTGCCCTGGAATAGACTGTGCCCAAATGATGACGTCATTGGTCACGTGGTTCGGCCGCCATCTTGGAAAAACCGAAAATTTTTGCACCTCGATATCTCAAAGTGCTGACAGAAAAAATTGAGACATGGCTCATTGTAAAGAACTCTCCATGGGGAATAAAATATGTTAATGATGACGTCATCAGTCACGTGGTTCGGCCGCCATCTTGGAAAAACCGAAAATTTTTGCACCTCCATATCTCCGAAAGTCCTGAACAGAAAAAATTGAGACATGGCTCATTGTAAAGAACTCTCCATGGGGAATAAAATATGTTAATGATGACGTCATCAGTCACGTGGTTCGGCCGCCATCTTGGAAAAACCGAAAAACTTTGCACATCCATATCTCTGAATGTACTGAATAGAAAAAATTGAGACATGGCTCATTGCAAAGAACTCTCCATGGAGAATACAATATGTTAATGATGACGTCATCGGTCACGTGATTCGGCCGCCATCTTTGAAAATCCGAAAAACTATGCACCTCCATATCTCCGAAAGTGCTGAATAGAAAAAATTGAGACATGGCCCATTGTAAAGAACTCTCCATGGGGAATAAAATATGTTAATGATGATGTCATCAGTCACGTGGTTCGGCCGCCATCTTGGAAAAACCGAAAAACTCTGCACCTCCACATCTCCAAAAGTCCTGAATAGAAAAAATTGAGGTATGGCTCATTGTAAACAACTCTCCACGTGGAATAAAATATGTTAATGATGACATCATCGGTCACGTGGTTCGGCCGCCATATTTGTCCTAAATGGCCAATAAAAAAGTACATTCCGGCAAGTCCTCGGTCTCTGACCGATTTTTCATCTGTCTGTTTGTCTGTTTGTCTGTCTGTTTGCAGCACTGCGTCTACACCGTTGCACGGAGAATCGCCAAACTTTGCACACATATTGGTCTTGCCCTGGAATAGACTGTGCCCAATTGATGACGTCATCGGTGACGTGGTTCGGCCGCCATCTTGGAAAAACGGCAAAACGTTGCGCCACTATATCTCCAAAAGTGCTGAACAGAAAAAATTGAGACATGGCTCATTGTAAAGAACTCTCCATGGGGAATAAAATATGTTAATGATGACGTCATATGTCACGTGGTCGGCCGCCATCTTGGAAAAACGGCAAAAATTTGCACCACTATATCTCCAAAAGTGCTGAACAGAAAAAATTGAGACATGGCTCATTGTAAAGAACTCTCCATGGGGAATAAAATATGTTAATGATGACGTCATCAGTCACGTGGTTCGGCCGCCATATTTATCCTAAATGGCAGATAAAAAAGTACATTCCGGCAAGTCCTCGGTCTCTGACCGATTTTTCATTACTTGCCGGAAAAGATTCCGGCAAGTATGTTGATCTGTTCGTTTGTCTGTTTGTTACTTGCCGGAAAAATTTTCCGGCAAGTATGTTGATCTGTTCGTTTGTTTGTCTGTTTGTCTGTTTGTCTGTTTGTCTGTTTGTCTGTTTGCAGCACTGCGTCTACACCGTTGCACGTAGAATCGCCAAACTTTGCACACATATTGGTCTTGCCCTGGAATAGACTGTGCCCAATTGATGACGTCATCGGTGACGTGGTTCGGCCGCCATCTTGGAAAAACCTAAAAACTTCGCACCTCTATATCTCCGAAAGTACTGAACAGAAAAAATTGAGACATGGCTCATTGTAAAGAACTCTCCATGGGGAATAAAATGTGTTAATGATGACGTCATCAGTCACGTGGTCGGCCACCATCTTGGAAAAACAGCAAAACTTTGCACCACTATATCTCCAAAAGTGCTGAACAGAAAAAATTGAGACATGGCTCATTGTAAAGAACTCTCCATGGGGAATAAAATATGTTAATGATGAGGTCATATGTCACGTGGTTCGGCCGCCATCTTGGAAAAACCGGAAAACGTTACACCTCCATATCTCCGAAAGTCCTGAATAGAAAAACTTGGGACGTGGCTCAATGTAAAGAACTCTCCATGGGGAATAAAATATGTTAATGATGACGTCATCAGTCACGTGGTTCGGCCGCCATATTTGTCCTAAATGGCCAATAAAAAAGTACATTCCGGCAAGTCCTCGGTCTCTGACCGATTTTTCATCTGTCTGTTTGTCTGTTTGCAGCACTGCGTCTACACCGTTGCACGTAGAATCACCAAAATTTGCAAACGTATTTGTCTTGCCCTCTAATATACTGTGCCCAAATGATGACGTCATCAGTCACGTGGTTCGGCCGCCATCTTGGAAAAACCGAAAAATTTTGCACCTCGATATCTCAGTGCTGAACAGAAAAAATTGAGACATGGCTCATTGTAAAGAACTCTCCATGGGGAATAAAATATGTTAATGATGACGTCATCGGTCACGTGGTTCGGCCGCCATCTTGGAAAAAACGAAAATTTTTGCACCTCCATATCTCCGAAAGTCCTGAACAGAAAAAAATTGAGACATGGCTCATTGTAAAGAACTCCATGGGGAATAAAATATGTTAATGATGACGTCATCAGTCACGTGGTTCGGCCGCCATCTTGGAAAAACCGAAAAACTTTGCACATCCATATCTGAATGTACTGAATAGAAAAAATTGAGACATGGCTCATTGCAAAGAACTCTCCATGGAGAATACAATATGTTAATGATGACGTCATCGGTCACGTGATTCGGCCGCCATCTTGGAAAATCCGAAAAACTTTGCACCTCCATATCTCCGAAAGTGCTGAATAGAAAAAATTGAGACATGGCTCATTGTAAAGAACTCTCCATGGGGAATAAAATATGTTAATGATGACCTCATCAGTCACGTGGTTCGGCCGCCATCTTGGAAAAACGGCAAAACTTTGCACCACTATATCTCCAAAAGTGCTGAACAGAAAAAATTGAGACATGGCTCATTGTAAAGAACTCTCCATGGGGAATAAAATATGTCATCGGCCATGTGGTTCGGCCGCCATATTTGTCCTAAATGGCCGATAAAAAAAAAAATTCCGGCAAGTCCTCGGTCTCTGACCGATTTTTCATTTGTTACTTGCCGGAAAAAATTTTCCGGCAAGTATGTTGATCTGTTCGTTTGTCTGTCTGTCTGTTTGTCTGTTTGTCTGTCTGTTTGCAGCACTGCGTCTACACCGTTGCACGGAGAATCGCCAAACTTTGCACACATATTGGTCTTGCCCTGGAATAGACTGTGCCCAAATGATGACGTCATTGGTCACGTGGTTCGGCCGCCATCTTGGAAAAACCGAAAATTTTTGCACCTCGATATCTCAAAGTGCTGACAGAAAAAATTGACACATGGCTCATTGTAAAGAACTCTCCATGGGGAATAAAATATGATAATGATGACGTCATCAGTCACGTGGTTCGGCCGCCATCTTGGAAAAACCGAAAATTTTTGCGCCTCCATATCTCCGAAAGTCCTGAACAGAAAAAATTGAGACATGGCTCATTGTAAAGAACTCTCCATGGGGAATAAAATATGTTAATGATGACGTCATCAGTCACGTGGTTCGGCCGCCATCTTGGGAAAACCGAAAAACTTTGCACCACTATATCTCCAAAAGTGCTGAACAGAAAAAATGGAGACATGGCTCATTGTGAAGAACTCTCCATGTGGAATAAAATATGTTAATGATGACGTCATCAGTCACGTGGTTCGGCCGCCATCTTGGAAAAACCGAAAAACTTTGCACATCCATATCTCTGAATGTACTAAATAGAAAAAATTGAGACATGGCTCATTGCAAAGAACTCTCCATGGAGAATACAATATGTTAATGATGACGTCATCGGTCACGTGATTCGGCCGCCATCTTGGAAAATCCGAAAAACTATGCACCTCCATATCTCCGAAAGTGCTGAATAGAAAAAATTGAGACATGGCCCATTGTAAAGAACTCTCCATGGGGAATAAAATATGTTAATGATGATGTCATCGGTCACGTGGTTCGGCCGCCATCTTGGAAAAACCGAAAAACTCTGCACCTCCACATCTCCAAAAGTCCTGAATAGAAAAAATTGAGGTATGGCTCATTGTAAACAACTCTCCACGTGGAATAAAATATGTTAATGATGACATCATCGGTCACGTGGTTCGGCCGCCATATTTGTCCTAAATGGCCGATAAAAAAGTACATTCCGGCAAGTCCTCGGTCTCTGACCGATTTTTCATTACTTGCCGGAAAAATTTTCCGGCAAGTATGTTGATCTGTTCGTTTGTTTGTCTGTCTGTTTGTCTGTCTGTTTGTCTGTCTGTCTGTCTGTCTGTCTGTCTGTTTGCAGCACTGCGTCTACACCGTTGCACGTAGAATCGCCAAACTTTGCAAACATATTGGTCTTGCCCTGGAATAGACTGTGCCCAATTGATGACGTCATCGGTGACGTGGTTCGGCCGCCATCTTGGAAAAACCGAAAAATTTTGCACCTCTATATCTCCGAAAGTACTGAACAGAAAAAATTGAGACATGGCTCATTGTAAAGAACTCTCCATGGGGAATAAAATATGAAATGATGACGTCATCAGTCACGTGGTTCGGTCGCCATCTTGGAAAAACGGCAAAACGTTGCGCCACTATATCTCCAAAAGTGCTGAACAGAAAAAATTGAGACATGGCTCATTGTAAAGAACTCTCCATGGGGAATAAAATATGTTAATGATGACGTCATATGTCACGTGGTCGGCCGCCATCTTGGAAAAACGGCAAAACTTTGCACCGCTATATCTCCAAAAGTGCTGAACAGAAAAAATTGAGACATGGCTCATTGTAAAGAACTCTCCATGGGTAATAAAATTTGTTAATGATGATGTCATATGTCACGTGGTTCGGCCGCCATCTTGGAAAAACCGAAAAATTTTGCACCTCCATATCTCTGAATGTGCTGAATAGAAAAAATTGGGACATGGCTCATTGTAAAGAACTCTCCATGGGGAATAAAATATGTTAATGATGACGTCATCAGTCACGTGGTTCGGCCGCCATATTTGTCCTAAATGGCCGATAAAAAAGTACATTCCGGCAAGTCCTCGGTCTCTGACCGATTTTTCATCTGTTTGTCTGTCTGTTTGTCTGTCTGTCTGTCTGTTTGCAGCACTGCGTCTACACCGTTGCACGTAGAATCGCCAAACTTTGCACACATATTGGTCTTGCCCTGGAATAGACTGTGCCCAATTGATGACGTCATCGGTGACGTGGTTCGGCCGCCATCTTGGAAAAACGGCAAAACTTTGCACCTCTATATCTCCGAAAGTACTGAACAGAAAAAATTGAGACATGGCTCATTGTAAAGAACTCTCCATGGGGAATAAAATATGGAAATGATGACGTCATATGTCATGTGGTCGGCCGCCATCTTGGAAAAACGGCAAAACTTTGCACCACTATATCTCCAAAAGTGCTGAACAGAAACAATTGAGACATGGCTCATTGTAAAGAACTCTCCATGGGGAATAAAATATGTTAATGATGACGTCGTCAGTCACGTGGTCGGCCGCCATCTTGGAAAAACGGCAAAACTTTGTACCACGAAAGCTCCAAAAGTGCTGAACAGAAAAAATTGAGACATGGCTCATTGTAAATAACTCTCCATGGGGAATAAAATATGTTACTGATGAAGTCATCAGTCACGTGGTTCGGCCGCCATCTTGGAAAAACCGAAAAACTTTGCACCTCCATATCTCCGAAAATGCTGAACAGAAAAAATTGAGACATGGCTCATTGTAAAGAACTCTCCATGGGGAATAAAATATGTTAATGATGACGTCATCAGTCACGTGGTCGGCCGCCATCTTGGAAAAACGGCAAAACTTTGCACCACGATATCTCCAAAAGTGCTGAACAGAAAAAATTGAGACATGGCTCATTGTAAAGAACTCTCCATGGCGAATAAAATATGTTAATGATGACGTCATATGTCACGTGGTCGGCCGCCATCTTGGAAAAACCGAAAAACTTTGCACCTCCATATCTCCGGAAGTGCTGAACAGAAAAAATTGAGACATGGCTCATTGGTAAGAACTCTCCATGGGGAATAAAATATGTTAATGATGACGTCATATGTCACGTGGTCGGCCGCCATCTTGGAAAAACCGAAAAACTTTGCACCTCCATATCTCCGAAAGTGCTGAATAGAAAAAATTGAGACATGGCTCATTGTAAAGAACTCTCCATGGGGAATAAAATATGTTAATGATGATATCATCGGTCACGTGGTTCGGCCGCCATATTTGTTCTAAATGGCCGATAAAAAGTACATTCCGGCAAGTCCTCGGTCTCTGACCGATTTTTCATTTGTATGTTTGTATGTTTGTATGTTTGTATGTTTGTATGTCTGTGACCGCTGTTTCTCGACAACCACGGGTCCGATATACTTTAAACTTGCCAGGTATATTGCTGGGGACCCGAGGATGTGCCTTTTCAAGGTTTGAAATTAATCGGACAAGTAGTTACCGAGCTATGGCGATTTAGCCGTTCGCCGTTCGCTTTGGCGGTGCGAATGGACCAAACCATTTCATGTAAATAGAGGGGGGGGGGGGTTCTGTGGTCGTTGCGAATGGACCAAACCATTTGATGTAAATAGAGGGGGGGGATTGTCACCGTACTCGCAAGCCGTTCGCCGTTCGCTTTGGCGTTGCGAATGGACCAAACCATTTCATGGACCAAACCATTTCATGTAAATAGAGGGGGGGGGGATTGTCACCGTACTCGCACCCACGTACCCACGTACCCACGTACGGGCATTGCACCCACGTACGGGCATGCCCTAGTCTATCTATAATTCCAGTAATCTCTGTGTGTATGTTTGTATGTTTGTATGTTTGTATGTTTGTATGTATGTATGTATGTTTGTCTGTGACCGCTGTTTCTCGACAACTACCGGTCCGATATACTTTAAACTTGCCAGGTATATTGCTGGGGACCCGAGGATGTGCCTTTTCAAGGTTTCATATTAATCGGAGAAGTAGTTACCGAGCTATGTCCAAAAAACGATTCAACCAATCAGAGAGCAGCGAGCTATCACGTGTGCCGAACGTGGCGAACAGACTCTGCCTCGGACGGCACATTTGAGAGCGTATTCATTTATTTCACGTTGGAAAACTATGTTGCCGTTAAACTATGTTTTAAAACTAATTAAAACTAATTTGCGATTCATCGTAACTGCGATTTGCGACCTTCCGGACAGTCAAATGAGGACGTCACTTCCGGACTTACGGATAGTCATAGTGACGCTGAACGTGGCGAGCAGACGCTGCCTCGGACGGCACATTTGAGAGCGTATTCATTTATTTGACGTTGCAATCTGTGTTGATTGTTGTAAGGTACGATCGATTGTAGTACATACATATTTATATTTTGTACATATTCATTACGGGCACGTCACGGGTACGGGTACGGTACGGGTACGGTACGGGTACGGTTCCGGGTACGGTACGGTTACGGGTACGCCACGTACGGGCACGTCCTAGTGTTATACAATTACATCATTTGGCCTGAACAAGTCATACAGGAAGTGATATCAACAAAAGTCAAACTAGAAAGCATCTGAAAATGCAAAGCCCGTCCCTGTCCGTTTGTATTCAGATGTCTTCTTCTTCTGTATGCTCAAAATAACGAAAACAGTTTTTGTTTTTTTTAAATACAAAATGAAAATTGATGATTTTATGCAACCTTGACCTTTGAGCTTTAGATCTAAAAAAAAAAATCAGATTCTAGCTTTTGATTTGTGAACCTATTCTGTGACCCAATATGCAAATTCTTAAAATTTGTCAATTGGAGGGAAATTGGTGATTTTACGCAACCTTGACATTTGACCTTTTGATCTAAAAAAAATTAATAAATACCTATTGACTTCTTGCTTTTGATTGGTGAACCAATTCTGCGACCCAATATGCAAATTCTTAAAAATTGTCAATTGAAGGGAAATTGGTGATTTACGCAACCTTGACATTTGACCTTTTGATCTAAAAAAAAAAAAATACCTATTAACTTCTTGCTTTTCATTGGTGAACCAATTCTGCGACCCAATATGCAAATTCTTAAAAATTGTCAATTGAAGGGAAATTGGTGATTTACGCAACCTTGACATTTGACCTTTTGATCTAAAAAAAATTAATAAATACCTATTGACTTCTTGCTTTTGATTGGTGAACCAATTCTGCGACCCAATATGCAAATTCTTAAAATCTCAGGTCAATCGATGAAAATTGACGATTTTATGTGACACCGACCTTTGACTTTTTAACCTTTTGATAAAATTATTAATTTGTCTTCTTCGTATTATCATAATAAAGCTTTGGTGAAAATTTGATGACAACACTTAAATGGTTTAAAAAAAAATTACGGCACCGGCACCGACATACACACACACACACACACACACACACACACACACACACACACACACACACACACACACACACACACGATTGCAAAACCCCATCTCCTGCTGCGCATATATCAATACTCTAGACAAAACCACGATGCACGGTCAACATTCAGTGCATCGTGGAGAGGTGCAGCATTAAGTTCCTTGTGAAAGAGAACGTCACAATATCTGCACAATATGGTGATGCATGTCTTTCATGTAGTTGGGTGTTTGATGCATCGAGTTCAACAATGGCCATTAATTGGTTAGAGATCTTGCAGAGCATTCTCACTTGCAACTAACTACAGTTTTCCAGGCAAACACTATACATGTCAGCAAACAAATCGGGTCGTTAGGAAGGGTCGTTTGAAGTTTCAACCACTGAGTGTCCTTCATCCTTATCACGAGACAAATGCCAGACGCGTGTTCTGCGTTCTTATAGCCTTATTCCAAGGGGAGAAAGGAAGGGGGAAATGAACATAACGGTAACACGCAGATATTCTGATAGTGAGACCAATAAGTGAACATTTCATCATTTCCTCACCTGTGTTTGAGTGGGTGTGTCAAATCTCCATTTTACGATGTTAATTAATGGGAAGAGGGAGGGATTAAAAAAAAAAATTCTATACATAGGGAGAGGGGGGGGGTACCCAGTGCTGCCCAGCTTGTTTGAGCTTTTTCTGGCAATGGTTTCAGGACGTGTTGGACATTGAAAAGCTATCGAGTTATTATCCTCAAGGTAGTTACCTTTTGCCCGCAGGCCAGGAGCAGCACTGCCTGACTCCACATCCCAATATACACTTCATAGCCACCTTCGATGGCCTCAAAATGGATGCCAAGGCCAACGTATGGTAGCTTAAAACCTTGCCCAGATTCTTAAGGAGCTACACCCATTATTTGGGGGCTCTAGGTCATACGATTCGGCCATGAACGAGTAACAGACAAATGCAGAAACACTTAAAATAATTTACAAGATTTTAAATGACCTCACGAAAACACACAACCTATCACACAATGTGTACCTTAGTACAAACCAGAGTATGGCGTAAATCCTTGTAAGGATTACTGATGTGAAAAAAAAAATTAAATTAGTTTTTAGTTTTAAAATGAAGATACATCGGGAATAAGCAAAGAACTGCGTGTTTTGTGTATTTTTCATTATTTGAGACATAAGAGTGAAAAAATAAAAAATCTCATTGGTCCTGCCCCTAAACCCATGACAAAACCTTTAACAAAAACCCATGAGCTCGGGGGGGACCTTAACCTCTCATTGTGACATCATTGTATAACTAGAACGGCACTCAGTAGAAAGCATACCTCCACCTGGTTGGCCATATTACTCAATGGTGAAGAACCACTTAAAAATTATACTTGCTGGATCCGGATCAGGATCTTCACCAAATTTGAATCGATTCTTCCTCGTCGATTCTTCCACACACAACCTGTCCAACAAGTTTCGTCCAAATACGTCCACAACTTTTTGAGATATCCTGCTATGTATCGTTTTTGGCCCTATCTCCCAATGGTGAAGAATCACTCAAAAAATTAAATAATTCCCATATACAACAACAACAACAACAACAACATGCATTTTAAAGGCAATTTTCCCTGCTAGAGCGGGGGTTAGCCTTGCGGTCCCCATGACAATCTTCTCCATTTTGCCCTATTTTCTGCATCTCCCCTTGTTAACCCCTTGCCCGCATTTCTTCTTCCACCATCTTTAGCCAAGTCTTTCTCGGTCTTCCCCGTCCTCTACTTCCTTCTACATTCATTTCCATCACTCTTCTCAACCAGTCACTTTCATCCTTCCTCAACACATGACCAAACCATCTCAACCTGTTCCTCTTCACAGCATCAATCACAGGCTCTATTCCCATCATCTTTCGCAATTCATCATTTGTCTTCCTCTCTCTCAACGATACTCCGCACATCCATCGAACCATTCGCATTTCCACCCTTTCCAACCTTCGTTGCTGCTCTACGTTCATTACCCATGTCTCGCTCCCATAAATCATATTCATAACACTTCTCACACATGCAGCATACACCTTTCCCTTCAGCTTCAACGACATTCCCCTCCTCATCAGCGTGCCACTCAGTTCCCGAAACTTCTTCCATGCACATCGCACTCGAGCAACCGTTGCCGAGTCTGATCCACCTTCTCCATTCAGCATGTCTCCGAGGTAGCAAAATGTTTTCCCACCTTCCAGCTTCACGCCGTCTCCAAGATCCAACTCAACATTTCCTCCATCTGCAGCTCCCTCTGTGCACACCTTACATTTGAATGTAGCTGCCACACTGGTTAATGACCCTCTCAAACCACTACATTTTTGATGAACCCACTCAGCGCACATTGTACATTGAATGGAATTCACTCCGACACCCTTCCTACACACAGCACAGGGCCACTTCCAAGTTCTTTCCACCTCACCACGTGCTTTACCACTTGCCATCACCTTCGTCTTTCCGAAATTCACCTTCAGACCTTTTGTCTCCATACATTCCTTCCACTCTCACCCCTCCTCCTCAAAGCGTCCTCCCCGCTTCTTCCCCCTTCCAACTCTCACCTTCAGCTCCCTCAACCTTCTGCCTCACTCTTCCCCCTCCTCAAACAACACCTCACTGCGCCTCACCCAATCACCATCAAACCTTTTGTCCACCCCATACTTCCCTTTCTCCAAGCTGTTCTGAAATCTCTGACGCACCTTCAACAGCTCTCCCTACCTCTTCCTCCTCTTCCACATCATACCGTACCACTCCCCCCCCCCCCTGTTCTGTATCCGATGCTCCCCCTTCCTCTTCTTTAACAGTATGGACCTCAAACATCCGGGGCCTTCGCTCAAACTTGACTGATCTCTCCATACAGGTTGCTTCAGACAAACCAGACGTGATCTGCTGAACAGAAACTTTCCTCCTTCATGATGTCTCTGATTCCTTGGTATCTCTCCCAGGTTACTCCCTCCTCCGGTATGATAGACCTGAGCCTCGTCCAGGAGGGGGGGTTGCTATCTTTATAAAAAAACTCTCTTCCTCACTCACCCTGCACTGCCCTCTCTCCACCTCACCCCCAGGAATACCTTTGGCTATGGCTTCCCCTTCGCTCCCACCTTTTGTTCATATGTGTGTTGTACCGTCCACCAAACAGTGATGACTCCATCTACATCTCGCTGTCTGATAACATGGACCAACTTCTATCTACCCATCCCAACTCCCTCTTCCTCATATGTGGTGATTTCAATTGTCACCATGCCAGTTGGCTGGGTGTGGGTACCTCTCTCACCAGCAATGGCTCTTCAGCAAAGGACTTCTGTGACTCACTGGGACTGACACAATCTGTCAATTTCCCGACCCGGATCTCAATCAATGGAGCATCTTCTCTTCTGGATTTGGTTATGACTAACTTCCCTGAAAATGTCTGCTGCTCTTCTTCTGCTCCAATCGGCTCATCTGATCATGTGCTTGTTAAAGTGGACATCTCTCTGACCATTCTCAGAGAGCCTCCTCAGCGTCGACGAGTCTGGCATTTCACTCAGGCCAACTGGCATGGTCTTCAAGCTGCCATCAATCATCTGGACTGGTCTCCCATCTCTACCGCCTCTGACATCAACTCATCCTGGGAATTCTTCCAAAGTAAACTGCTCTCTCTCATGCACAGATTTATCCCATCTCGTCTTCAGTTGTCATACCCTTCCTCCCGTCCATGGTACACGGAATCTTGTGGTGAGGCTATTGCCCAGAAACAACTTGCTTTCGTCTCCTGGAAAGCAAATCCAACGGAAGGAAATCTCATTTCCTTTCACAAAGCCCGAAACAAGTGTGTGTCCACCCTCAGGAGAGCCAGGAAACAATATCTCTCCGTTCTCAGGACAGAACTCTCTTATCTGTCTCCCTCTTCCAAATCATGGTGGCGTCTGGTCAAATCTGTTTCTGTTGTTTGTTCCCCCTCCATCCCCTCCCTCACCTCAAACGGCCACACGGCTGACTCCGCGCGTGAAAAAGCTGAATGCCTCAACTCTGTGTTTGCCTCTAAATCTTGTGTCCCAAACCCATCCCTCTATGTACCCACCGTACCCAGACTCTGTGTCCTTTCCTCCTGACAAGGTGGAAAAGTTTCTGTCAACCCTCGACTCTGATTCTGCAACTGGACCTGACGGCATCAGCCCACGGGTCCTAAAATCTTGTTCTTCCGCTCTTTCACTCCCTCTCTCTGTGCTCTTCACACTCTCTTTTGCTCAAGGTCATCTGCCATCTGCTTGGAAATCTGCCAACATCACCGCATTGCACAAAAAAGGTGCAAAAACAGATCCCAGCAATGACAGACCAATCAGTCTTCTCTCAGGTATCAGTAAAGTCATGGAATCCATCATTGCTTCAGATATGAAATCTTTCCTCTTCTCCAATGGCTTGATCTCTGATCATCAATTTGGTTTCAGACCTGGTCACTCTACTCTGGACATGCTGCTTCTGCTTTCTCAGCAATGGATGGAGGTCCTCAATGCCAAACAGGAAATTCGAGCTGTCTCCCTTGACATATCACGTGCCTTCGATACGGTCTGGCACCCTGCCCTGCTCACCAAACTCTCCTCTGTTGGTATCCATGGAAATCTCCACGCATGGCTGGCGGACTTCCTCTCTAGTCGTAGTCAACGTGTGGCGCTGAATGGGTTTCTCTCATCTCCTCTTCCTGTTCAGGCTGGAGTTCCCCAAGGCAGTGTTCTGGGCCCTGTGCTTTTTCTGGTCTTCATCAATGATCTCCCCGACTCTCTTGAAAATCCTCTCTATCTCTTTGCTGATGTCTCTACTCTCTGTCGCTCAATTCTTCATCCCTCAGATCGACAGTCTGCAGCCTCCTCACTCTCTGCAGACCTGGACAAAATCACAGACTGGGCAAACAAGTGGAACATGTCTTTCAATCCTGACAAATCTCACACTCTTACAATGTCTCTCCGAAAAGACCGACTGGACAACCCTCCCATCTACTTTCTGAATAATCCTCTCCAAGAAGTTCTGTCACTCAAACTTTTGGGTCTCACTATCTGCCATGATCTTTCCTGGGAAAACCACATTTCAAATCTGGCCTCCAAAGCCAGTCGCCGACTGGGCATCCTCCGTCGTGCGAAGTCCTTCCTTGGCACACCTGAGCTCCTCACCACGTACAAGGCTTTCATCCGCAGCTCAATGGAATACTGCTCTCCCCTCTGGGCTGGTGCTCCTGCCTCACACCTAGCTCGTCTTCACGCTGTTGAAAGCAAAGCATTCAGAATCATTGGAATCTCCCGCGATGAAGCTAACTCCAACGGCCTTTCACTCACTCACCGCAGGCAGGTTGGTGGTCTTTCCGTCTTCTACCGACTCCTCTCTGGCCTTGCCCCCCCAGCTCTCTCTGGGCTCTGTCCCGCAAATATTCCTACAGGTCGCACAAGATCTGCCTGCAACCCTCTTATGGTTAAACTGCCAAAATCAAGACTGTCTGCTCACCTTCACTCCTTCATTCCTCTTTTCTCCCGCCTCTGGAACAAACTCCCTCACTCTCTTCAATCCCACTCCACCCTCCAGGTTTTTAAAACAGCTGTTCACCACCATCTCTTATCTTCCCCCATCCAAAACCTTGATCTTTTCTATCCCCGATAATTTCACCCCAATTCCACTTTTTGAAATACCAACTTCTGACCTGGAAGTCCTTGGTGTCCTTGTGTTTTATACTTCTCCCACCCCCCACCCCCCCCCCCACCCCTTCCCACGCCTCCTCCCCCCGAGCCCTCTCCCTCCCACACATCTCCCTGCTCTCAAATGTTGTGTGCTCTCAAGTGTTTGTGTGCTTCCCATTCTCTTGTCTTCCGCTCCCTCTTTTTATATATTTTGTTTGTCTGGTTGATTTGTTTGTGAAGTAAATGTCATGGGGGGTTCTGGAATGTCAGCTCTTTCACGAGCCTCGATTCAGTATACAAAAAAAAAAAAAAAAAAAAAAATTCTTGTTCATCTTTTCCTTCAGTCCATCCATACTTTCCGCAATCAACACCAGATCATCTGCATACAATAACTCCCACAGTAAACCCTCCTTTACATTCTGAGCCAGCACCTCCATCACAGCTACAAATAGTAGTGGACTTAGTACCGACCCCTGATGCACTCCCACCTTCACCTCAAACTCACCACTGTTCCCGTCCTTCGTCTTGCAGCTGTGCGCACTCTTTTGTGCATTGCCATCACTACTCTGATCAACCATTCCTCCACTCCTAACTTCCTCAATGCCCATGTGAATACTTTGCGTGGAACCCTATCGAATGCTTTCTCCAGATCAAGAAACCCAAGAAACAACTTCTTCCCCTTCTCCATGTACTTCTCCTGCAACTGCCTCACAATGAAAAGCACGTCTGTCGTTCCTCTTCCTGGCATAAATCCAAACTGCATTTCGTCGATCTTCACTTTCTTCCTTATCCTCCTCTCCAACACCTTTTCCAATACCTTCATTCCATGCTCCATTAACTTTATCGCTCGGTACGAGCCACACTCTAGAGGGTCACCTTTCCCCTTGTATAGAGGGAAGAGGGTACTCAGTTCCCAAGCCACTGGAATGCGTCCTTCTTTCACCACCAGATTACAGATCTCTGTCATTCTCTACACACCCCAACTTCCTGCTGCCTTCAACACATCTCCCACAACTCCGGTCGGCCCTCCCACTTTTCTACTCTTCATTGCTTTTATCGCTTCCTCAACTTCCTTCTCAGTTATATTCTCTGCCGGTCCTAAAACTGGGTTACTCTCTATGTTGCCATCCCATTCATTCTTTGTATTCAACAGCATTTCCATATATGTTTTCCATCTTCCTTGAATTCCATCTGGGTCGACAATGATTTGTCCCACTTCATCCTTCAAGCAACTCACCCCCATCACAGCACACCTCTCTTTCGCTATGTGCTTTGTAATCCTGAATACCGCTCTCTGACCCTCTTTCGAATCCAAGCGTTCTCCGAACATTTTCCTACATGCCTCCTGCGCCTTTGCTACCTCTTTCTTTGCAGCCTTCCTGGCTGCCTTCTAACTTTCATGCTCTGCTGTTTCTGCTCCCGTACCCCTCGCCTTCTTCCACTTCTTGAACTTCTTCCTCTTGTCGTCAATCTTCTTTCCAACTTCATCATCCCACCACCATGTTTCCGAGTGCCTCGGTGGTCCTTTTGTCCATCCACATACCTCACCAACGGCTCCCAACAGATGAGCTTTCATTGACATCCAACCACTTTCAAGCTCAAGCACATCATCCTCTTCCCTACTCAGCCTCTCTTTTAATGCCTCCCTTACTGTCACCTCTTTCAACCTCCACACCTTCATTCTCGGTTGGTACTTCACCCGCCGAGCTCTCCTCGCACCTTTCACCCTTATGTCGCAGACAACCAAGTGGTGCTGTGACACAGCCTCCTCCCCCGGGATCACCTTTGTGTCCCGGAGGTGCCCCCTATCTCGCCTACACACCATCAGGTAGTCAACGGTTGTCGTCGACCCACCTGACGTGTATGTAACAAGCTTATTATCCTCTTTCTGGAATTGAGTATTACAAATCAACAAATCAGCTCCATCAGCAAACTCCAAAATCCTTTCACCTTCTCCATTTCTCATACCATATCCGTAACCCCCATGAACTCCCTCAAAACCATCCATACTCCTTCCCACATGTCCATTTAGGTCTCCTCCTACCACAACAACTTCCTCATCTTTCACGTTTTCCATCAGCTTCTCTATCGCACACCAGAACTTGTCCTTCTCTTCATCGCTCCGACCAACCTGTGGAGCATATCCCGAGATGACGTTCACCAAGAGCTTTTCAATGATCATTTTCACCATCATCAACCTATCACTCACTCTAGTCACACTCACCACACTGTCTACAAACTCCTCAGAAAACAGGACACCAACACCATTCATGCCCTCCGGGCACCCTTGCCACATAAACTTGTATTTCTGTCCCTGCCTACCCTTCACCATTCTCACAACACTTCCCTTCCATCTCGTCTCTTGCACACAACATATGTCCACTCTTCTTCTGACCAATACTTCCACCACTTCTCCTGATCTCCCTGTCATTGTCCCTACATTCCATGTCCCAAACCTCAGAAACCGATCTCCACTTCGGGCTGTACCCTGCAGGGCCCGGCCCTGCCCATATGTAGTTGTAATTGTCATGGTTCTCTTTTTGAGGCAATGTTTTTATAGCCGGATGCCCTTCCTGACGCCAACCCTCTTAGTCGTCGCTTACGACACGCAGGGATACGGTGTACCTATTCTAATCCAGGGTACACACTGGGAAACGTTTAAAACATGGAAATTCTGGGGGGGGGGGGGTGGGGGGTGGAGGGGAGGAGGCCCATATCCGAATCCATATTCAGATCTTCACCAAAATCGAATCGAATCATCCTTGTCAGACAACCAACCGGTCCACCAGGTTTCGTCCAAATACGTCCACAACTTTTTGAGATATCCTGCTATGTATCGTTTTTGGCACGATCTCCCAATGGTGAAGAATCGCTTTAAACATTCCAGTAATCCGAATCCAGATCTTCACCAAAATCTAATACTTTCGTCCTTGTCACATACGCTACATCTCTGCGAAATTTCGTCCAAATCTATCCACAACGTTTTGAGATATTTTGTTCACAGACAAACGGACAGACAAACAGACAGGGGTGAAAACATTACCTCCATCCACCTTTGGTGGCGGAGGTAAAAATTCAGCAGATTACGCATGAGCTTGTGTTTCACATGTGTGGAATGGCAGGGCCGACATAAGGTGAATTTAACTGTATTCTTAGAAAAAGACATCAGATTCTGGAGGTCAGGTGGTACATAATCTCATAAAATGGCAGTTTCTGGGGGGGGGGGGGGGGGGTCGAGCTGGGGAAGCAGAAAACTCAAAATTATAATCTTCAACTCAAGATATACTTTCGTGAAAAAAATACCAAAGCAGTGATTTTATGTAAAATTTAAAGAAAATTAAACAAAAAACTTTAAAAAGTCCCGAATTTAGTAAAGCTTTAAACCTCCAAGCAAAAGTGTTCCAAAACCCATTTCATCCTGACTGCAGCACCCATATACAGTAGACCACCGATTGCCTAACACCATTATTATTCTCTCCCACATGCCCAACTACTATTTTCTCATTTTGAGATGCAGGAAATAAAGAAATGCCATCAGTAGACAAGAAAGACGATTTGGAAGGACCAGACCATGCCGTCCTCACACATTCCTTCAATTGTTCCATTTTAACCCTCCTTTAATTCCCTCCCCTCCGCAAACAGTTCCTTGTTTTCCCCCCTTGTTTGCAATATTGCAAGTTGACAGAAAAATAAGATATTTTACATGGTGTTTTGGTAGTTCTCAAATATTTACCATTCGGATATGTGGGAGACAAGCCGAATGTGGTACAATGTCGGGTGTAAAATATAGGTGTAAAACTAGAGTTTTTATTGTTATGACACTGCCATCACAGGTACACCAGTTACAATCACAGGTACAATTGTTACGGATCGCGGATTAGATGTTATTTACCGAGCGGTGGTATTGCCGCGACCTAACAGTTCCCCCGATTCTTCCCCAACTCACCCGATTCCACCCGACGTTGACCAAATCGCGCTATGCTAAATCAGTGATTGGAAAGGACACAACGACTGGGATAAATGAAACGACGCAAGGGGGTACAGTTCTCAAGACCTCCGGAGGAGGATATAATTAGTGGTGGAGAAAAGGGGTAGATTACAAGGTAATGAGGTAAAGACACAGAAGAGATAGGCACTTAGACACAATCTTATCTTATCCCAGACAGACCACAGACAAACGGAACAAGACTGACTTACACAGGGATTGATGGCAGGGAAGGACAGGTCGGTCGATAGCACAAGGTGCACCTTGGCTCAGGGACAGGATAAAGCACGGTCCAGTCCAGAGATGCGGGGAGGTGTCACAGCGCTCGGAGGTGGCGTCCTTCTCTCTCCAAGCTCAGGGCGCATCTGACGTCACCTCCCTCTTCCTGCGCATGCTCAGCGGGGAGTCACACGCCCTCGGCTCGTTGGCTCCGCCCCAGATGGGACCGGTCCGCCGCTTCTATTGGGTGCGGGGGTTACCGGGCTCCGCCCTTGACGAGGAGCTGACAGCGAGCCCCTACTTGGTATGACTATAACTATAACATAACCGGTATGACTATAACTTTCTTCCGAGATACTGAAAGCATGGCATTTCGTATCATATCGTACTCGAAATAGCCTCGTATCATACAGCTCTGGGTCTTATGAACTACAACACTTCCTCAGTGTGTCTCACATCCCGATGAAGGGGATTTCATTCAATCCCTATCATGACGGGGGCAGCAATGTTCCAGGCCGAAGAGACTGTGACCTATTTCCCTGGCGGCTGGTTGTCTGGCTCTGAAAAACGGTTGACAATTTCCCATGCTTTGGCCTTGGCAAAACATTCTTTCCTAATGAGGCTTATTCTGCCTTGTCAACTTGGGACGTTGTTTTGAGTTCTTTGATCTTTGAGGGAAGAATATTAAGCCGACTACGGGTTGTGGCTCGCTGAGATGTTGGGGCCGGCTGTGTGAGGACCATGATGTCACTGTGATGTGGTGTTACTAGCTTACACGCCACACCAATATCTTCCATTCATGTATTCTTATCTATAATAAATCTCTTGTACACTCTCCGAGTTCTACAAGGTGCTTATAACTGGGGAAGGGATCCAAACCCGCGACACCCACACTTCCTAGGAAAGCCATTGTTATCAGTTATCACTACATCCATCCCCCTCATGAAGAAAATGATGCACCGCTATGATATGCGCTAAGGCCTACTCGTTGCAGACTTATAGAGCACAGTCTAGAACACTTCAGACTTCACAATTTAGATGTTTCTCTGGCACACTGATACCATGGAGTCATCATTGGGGTGCACTACCTTCCTGCTCTGGGGGTTATTCTGGACATGTGCGGGCTGTGAAATGGTGCGATTGACGAGACCTTCACAGCAAGACATCCAGGTCTAGTACAGACAGTTCCTTCAGACCAAGGTGATGCGGTACCGGGTTGGTGGCCGTTCGGTTTTGTTTCCCCTTGGCGGTTCACATGGCCGGTCAGGCAAAGGTGGTCTACAGAGGTAATGCTGTCAGGATGACTAAGGTTTATGATAACTTTATGCCATGGCTGACCAAACAGGTTGCACAAGTGACTCTTGTTTCTTGTTCTGGTGCCATTTGGTGATGCAACATGTCCAGAGAGACGGCCCTGATCTCATGTCCGAGAATAAGGGCTGCCATCCATTGATGGGAGAGTAGAAGCAGCTTGTTCAATGTTGAAGGACCAGGTCTGAAACCAAACTGATGATCTGATCTGACTGATGAATGTGCATGTGGTTAAGAGGATCAATTTTGCATCAGTTTTTGTTTTGCAGTGATGTTGGCTAACTTCCAGACAGACAACTGATGCAGAGAGAATGATCGATTGAACAGAGCAGAAAGAAGATGAGCAAGAGCAGTAGAGTAGGATTTTTATGACACATGCACTGATGTCATCTGGGCCTGTTGCAGAATCAGAAATGAGGTTTGTCAAAAACGTTTCCACCTTCTCAGGTGAAAAAGAGACAGTGTTTATTGGGTACGAGAATGTAGTCTGGTTGTATGGAGTGACGGGTTGGGTACACAAGATTTGGAAGCCAACACAGAATTGAGGTATTCGGCCTTATCACGAGAAGACTGGGCTGTGGGACATTTGAAGTGAAGGAAGGGATGCAAGAGGGGGCAAACACCACAAACACACTTGATGAGGTGCTACCAGATCTTTTAAAAAGAGACATGTTTGAGTGTTCAGCCATGAGGTTTGGCACGAGTTGTTTTCTGGCTTTCCTCAGAGTCGACACACGCTTGTTCCAGTCTTTCTGGAATGATCTGAGGCTGCCTTCGTTCAGATTTGCCATCAACGAAGAGAAGGCAAGTTGTTTGAAGGCAACTTCCTCACCACAGAATTTTGTGTACCAGGTACGAGAGGATAGGTATGATAACAGTAAGTGCAGATAAGAATCTTTACATGAAGGAAAGCAAGCTTGTGTGGAAGGATTCCCAGGCAGTTTTGATTTCAGGATAGGTGCAAATGAAGGATCAGTCGACATGAGAGGGCAGCTTGCAATCCCCGTCAGTCAGCCTGAGTGAACTGCCAGGTTCTATGGTGCCGGGGCACCTCTCTGACAATAGCCAGAGAGATGTCAACTCTCCACCAGCACATGATCAGATTAACATATTGGAGCAGAAGAGAAACACGGGACATCAGTAGGAAAGTTCATCATTTCAAAGTCCAGAAAGGAAGAAATCTGGGCGAGGCCCATGGAGTCACAGAAGTCCTATGCTGCAATGCCTTGGCTGGTTGAAGAGGTACCAAGACCCAGCCAATTGGCATGGTGATAGTTTAAATCACCGCATATGAGGAAGAGAGAGTTGCGATGGGTTATATGATCCATGTTGGCAGAGAGGAAAATGTAAATGGAATCATCCCTGTTAGGAAGAAGGTACAGCACACAAACAAACAGGAGGTGATTGCAAAGGAGAAAGCGCAGTCAAATATACTCCTGCGGGGATAGGAGAGCGAAGGGTAGTACACGGAGAGTGGGAAATTGAGTTCTTGAAATAAACTGCAACTCCACCACTGGAATGGGGTTCAGGTCTGTCAAACCGGTAAAGACAATACCCAGGGAGAGACACAGAAAAATTAGGGACATCCTGTAGGAGAAAAGTTTCTGTTCAGCAGATAATGTCACATTTACCAGTGGCAGCTGGAGGTCTATAGAGTTAGGGATGGGGGAGGGAGTGATGTGGGCAGTGAGGGGGAAAGATGTGAGGGAGTGGAGAGGCGTAGAGTGGGGAGGCAGGAGGATGTGGAATGGGGAAGCAGAAGCAGTGGGGGAAGCGTATGCTGGGGAAGCGGTAGGGGCAGAGCAATGGTGAGATGAGAACAGGGCAGGGTGCAAGGGGACGTGACAAAGAGGAGGGTGCAAGGGGCCGGGATGCAGAGGGAGAAGAGGAGGCCGGGACGCAGAGGGAGAAGAGAGGGCCGGGACGCAGGGAGAGAAGAGAGGGCTGGGACACAGGGGGAGAAGAGAGGGCTGGGACGCAGGGGGAGAAGAGAGAGGCTGGGAAGCAACGGGTGAGAAGAGAGGGACCGGGAAGCAACGGGTGAAAAGAGAGGGACCAGGACGCTGGGGGAGAAGAGGGGAGGTGGGACACAGGAGGAGAAGAGAGGAACTGGGAAGCAGGGGGAAAAGTGAGGGGGACTGAGAAGTAAGCGAAGAAGAGAAGGGGAAGGAAGCAGGAGGAGAAGAGAGGGGCCAGGAAGCACTGGGAAGCAGGGTGAAAAGAGAGGATCTGGGAAACAGGGGTAGAAGAGAAGGGGCAGAATGCAGGGGGAGAAGACAGGGGCTGGGACACAGGGAACGGGATGCAGGGGAAGCACGGATGATGCGGGCATGAAGAGGCAAGAAGGGACTGATAGTGAAGAAAGCAAGTTTGGTTCTGACCTTGGCCGAGTCATACCAAAGACTTTTAAATGGTAATTGCTGCTTCCTCCATTGATGCTAAGCATTTAGAGGAAAAGGATGGACAAATCCCGTGGGTTATAGCATCCCATGGTGGGTGGTGGTGGAGGGGGTAAGGGAGGAAGGTCGGGGGGGGGGGGGATTTCTACGCAATTGCTCTGTTGACTGCAGAAAGAAAAGAGATGTCACAAAGGCGGCGTCAGCTGGCACAGAGAGTGTCCCAGGAAGTTGTGTTACTTCCCCTCGAGACTGTTTTTGTCTGAAGTCAAGTCCAGTGTTAGCCAAGGTCTCTGTCTGCATCTCTGTGTGTGATTGGTGTAGCAGCTCCTCCATGAGCCTTCGACCATGAGCCTTCGTAACAAAGAAAGTCAATGCATGTGCCCATTGAAACAAACTCTAACATAGAAATGATTTATTGAAAAAGTGCGACATGTGATTAGATCTGGATCGACATTTCACACAAGAATGAAATAAATATGTGGAACTCAGGGGCACATCCGGACCTTCAATTTAGGGGGAAGGTGGTCAAGGTAATAACCCAGTGGGTATAGAGCACAAGCTATCACAGTATAGCAGTTAGCAGCGTGTTGTATTAATCCTGGTGGGGGCCCAGGGGACTGACTTCACTTCCCCGCGTGCCATGCTAGCGCTTCTCACTTGTTTCCTCCTCTACCCCTTGTAGCCACGAGTCAATCATGCGCCGCAAATAAGGATTTACTCTGCAGATCAAGCACCAGGGGTTACACAAGGATACATAAGTAATTTAGATGTAGAAGGGGGCCGTTCGGCACATCATGCCTGTGCAATATCAACACCAGACCAATTTATATAAAAAAAGAGAAATGCAAAATGGGTTTTTTTTTGTAGTTTTTCTTTTCTTTCTTTCTGGGAGGGGGGAGTGTGTGAAGGTGGTTCTTCGGTGAGAAACACACATAAACTGCACACCACACCTTGACGAGACCCTGACAGACGACACTCCGCACAGGTGCACAAAATCACCCATCCATGCTCAAGCTACCTAAAAGTCCTGCCAACATCCCTATACCCCTCTATCTCCAATACCTCCAGGTACCTACCTAATTTCAATTTAAACTTATCCACTGTTTCTGCTGCCACTACTTTTCCAGGGAGACCATTCCATGCATTAACTACCCTCTGAGTGAAAGACCCCTGCCTCCCTACCATCTGGACTTATTCTGCACTTATTTTGTCTATACTCTTCATTATCTAAAACATCTCAATCATATCCCCTCATAACCACCTCCTTTCTGATGTATAAAGCCCTAAATGGGTTAGCCATCTTGTATATGCTGCATTGTACATGTTCTGTGTGATTACAATTTGATGCGAAACGAAACGGAGGCGAATAAATCCTTCCAAACTAGCGCAGCCGAGATTACTTTTCTTCTTCTTCTTCTCTACATCCCCCCTTTTCACTTTTTTGAGGGGGCCAGGACTCCTGTGCAACCACACCCCTGGATCCACTGGTGGGATTTCTTCAACCGGGAGAAAACAAAAAACATGCCATCAATTACCACATTTGCTTTGCTTCCCAAGTCAACGCCAGTGCCAGGTTTTTCTGGTGCTGAGTGCAGGTCGAGTCAGTGTCGAATAATCAGCATGGCTGCCGAGTTTATCTGGTGCAGGACCATTACATCAGGGCCAAGCATCAATGTGTACGCCATCCCTGGGATTGACGTTCAACTGGTTCTCCCTTCTGCCAGCATTAGTTGGTGGACGTTAAAGATCCCACGGTGTTTTTTTTGCAAAGAGTGGACGTGTCGTGACTTTCTGGTGTCGGAGTGTGGACCCGTCCAGGATTGTAACTCCTCAATATCATCACATCCACTCTCTAACAAGCAATTGCATTTCTCTGCTCCATCATTATTACTACTAAACAAATGAAGATTCTTGCTGAGCATATGATTGAAACCAAGAACATTGCTGTTTGGCATTACGATCTGAGGAAAGGCCTCATGATGCTTGGATCATCGGTTCAAGTCCCATTGTGTACATTCTCTGCAAATGTTATTATGCTTCATGCAAATGCACAGTGATGTCTCCAAATGTCCTTCTCCTGCAAGTAATGTGCGGTGGCAGGATAGCCTAAATGTACGTGCATTCGTCTGAGCTCTCCATCCTGGGTTTGAATCTTGTCCCAGCTATAAACGGTCACTCTGGTATTTCACACAGGAAGGGCAGGGCAACCATGTGTGTGCCCTCCCTCAGATGGATGTTAAACTGGATATCCTGTCTGCTTGTATTAGTTGGTGGACGTTAAAGGTCCCACTGTATTTTTTAGCCGCGTCGCAGACGCTGGTCATAGAGTGCCCTCTGCTGTTGTTGTTGTTCTTCTTGTTCTTCTTCTTCTTCTTGTTCTTGCAGAGAAGACAAAACCTCAAAGCTCCACCCATTCTGGGAACCATAGCTCCACCCATTCTGGGAGAGGCTTCATATAAACAAATATCCACCATTTTATTAACTCGCATAGCTTTGAGGCCTGTTTTGTAGGCCCGTGGTGTCTTCCTCTCTCACACAGTTTTATTTCAAATCAAATTCGATATATCATTTCATTTTTCACAGTCGCCAACATAGTTTTAGACTCGGTTGAAAAAAAACGGGAGGAAAATCCGATGAAAGTTGCCCTTTATAGAACGAAATGAATTCTCAAAGGCCTGTAACTTCAAGTCCATTGAGATATTTTTTTTTTAAATCGCGGCATGGTCAGTCATACACCGCCCGAAATAACAGACGGGAAAATGCCGAGATATATATATATATATTGTTTAAATCGCGGCATGGTCAGTCATACACCGCCCGAAATAACAGACGGGAAAATGCCGAGATATATTAAAAATTCGTCGCCACACACGGGAAATTGCCGAGATATATTTTCACTTTGCACAAAAATAACATCAAGTAATCGAATCAATAGGAATGTCCTGTGCCTATAACATCGACGTTATAGGCACAGCTGCATCTAGGCATTGTGTAACATCGACGTGGCTTTTGTTTTAATTAAAACTTTTTGTACTTGTTTTTAATAAAGAGTAGGCCGTCACCCCGAACAAATTAATATTCCTGCCTGGATTGTGCAAAGCAAATGGTCTGCTCTTCTTGGAGGTTCCTTGGCAAGTTACACTGTTTGCTATCTCAGGTGTGGTTACTGTCTGGGCAGCAGTTGATGATCATGTGGTTTGTATATTTCATGTGAACGGCTTTCTTTGAGTTTGAAGTGTAACCAACACACATGAAATGTATGAGCAATCTCTTCCACGAGCTTTAGATCACGATAGAGAGAGCGCGCACACAAGGACATACATCACAATGGTAGAGCTCAACAGCATGACAAATACTCAAACTCACAATATGTGGCAACTAAATACAGCCATGCATAGTCATTCAGGCAAGCAACAACCATGATATGCATCCGAATGAGTTAATAACAATGGCATCATTAATTATAGATAGATGCCACGCTTGCCAGAGTAAAAGCACACTTAAGACATTTAAATGACTAAAGTTGCCCATGCCCACATGCGATTTAAATTACTAACAGGTTGCCCATGCCCACATGCGATTTAAATTACGAACAAGTTGCCCCTGAGCACATACAATTTAAATGACTGGCAAGTTGCCCATGCCCACATGCGATTTAAATGACCAACAAGTTGCCCATGCCCACATACAATTTAAATGACTGGCAAGTTGCCCATGCCCACATGCGATTTAAATTACGAACAGGTTGCCCCTGAGCACATACAATTTAAATGACTGGCAAGTTGCCCATGCCCACATGCGATTTAAATGACCAACAAGTTGCCCATGCCCACATACAATTTAAATTACAAACAAGTTGCCCATGCCCACATACAATTTAAATGACTGGCAAGTTGCCCATGCCCACATGCGATTTAAATGACAAACAAGTTGCCCATGCTCACATACAATTTAAATGACTGGCAAGTTGCCCATGCCCACATGCGATTTAAATGACCAACAAGTTGCCCATGCCCACATAAAATTTAAATGACTAACAAGTTGCCTATGCCCACATGCGATTTAAATGACCAACAAGTTGCCCATGCCCACATACAATTTAAATGACTAACAAGTTGCCCATGCCCACATGGGATTTAAATGACAAACAAGTTGCCAATGCACACATACGATTTCAATTACAAACAAGTTGCCCATGCCCACATGCGATTTAAATGACCAACAAGTTGCCCATGCCCACATACAATTTAAATGACCAACAAGTTGCCCATGCCCACATGCGATTGAAATGACCAACAAGTTGCCCATGCCCACATACAATTTAAATGACCAACAAGTTGCCCATGCCCACATGCGATTTAAATGACAAACAAGTTGCCCATGCCCACATGCGATTTAAATGACAAACAAGTTGCCCATGCCCACATGCGATTTAAAAGACAAACAAGTGGCCCATGCCCACATACAATTTAAATGACTGGCAAGTTGCCCATGCCCACATGCGATTTAAATGACCAACAAGTTGCCCATGCCCACATACAATTTAAATGACTAACAAGTTGCCCATGCCCACATACAATTTAAATGACTAACAAGTTGCCCATGCCCACATGCGATTTAAATGACAAACAAGTTGCCCATGCCCACATAAAATTTAAATGACTAACAAGTTGCCCAAGCCCACATGCGATTTAAATTACAAATAAGTTGTCCATGCCCACATGTGATTGAAATTACTAGCAAGTTGCCCATGCCCACATGCGATTTAAATTACTAACAAGTTGCCCATACCCACATGCAATTTAAATTACGAACAAGTTGCCCATGCCCACATGCGATTTAAATTACTAATAAGTTGTCCATGCCCACATGTGATTTAAATTACTAACAAGTTGCCCATGCCCACATGCGATTTCAATTACAAACAAGTTGCCCATGCCCACATGCGATTTACATTATTCACAAGTTGCCCATGCCCACATACAATTTAAATAACTAACAAGTTGCCAATGCCCACATGCGGTTTAGATGACTAACAAGTTGCCAATGCCCACATACAATTTAAATGACTAACAAGTTGCCCATGCCCACATGCGATTTAAATTACAAATAAGTTGTCCATGCCCACATGTGATTGAAATTACTAGCAAGTTGCCCATGCCCACATACAATTTAAATAACTAACAAGTTGCCAATGCCCACATGCGGTTTAGATGACTAACAAGTTGCCAATGCCCACATACAATTTAAATGACGAACAAGTTGCCCAAGCCCACATGCGATTTAAATTACAAATAAGTTGTCCATGCCCACATGTGATTGAAATTACTAGCAAGTTGCCCATGCCCACATGCGATTTAAATTACTAACAAGTTTCCCATACCCACATGCAACTTAAATTACGAACAAGTTGCCCATGCCCACATACAATTTAAATGACTAACAAGTTGCCCATGCCCACATGCGATTTAAATTACTAATAAGTTGTCCATGCCCACATGTGATTTAAATTACTAACAAGTTGCCCATGCCCACATGCGATTTCAATTACAAACACGTTGCCCATGCCCACATGCGATTTACATTATTCACAAGTTGCCCATGCCCACATACAATTTAAATGACTAACAAGTTGCCAATGCCCACATGCGGTTTAGATGACTAACAAGTTGCCAATGCCCACAAACGGGGTAGGGATGGAAACGGGAAAAATGCAAACGGCGTCTTCTGCCATCGAGCTGGTAAGCTGGGAGCAACAATTCACATTTATTGCCGCATCTGATGCAATTTAAATGCTCTAATGGTGGCGAGGTGCTCCATTTGAAACCGTTTGTTCGATATATGTAGCTTTTTGATGCCTAGGGTCCAAAATAAAAACTAGTATTGGTGTCTTTTTTATTGTTAAAAACAAAAAACAAAAATCCTTTTTTTTTGGAAAGAAAATGCCAGTGAGCAACTGCATATTAATAGAACGAATTAGGATACTCAAACAAGGAATATTTTGTTTTTGAAAACGGCGGAACAAAGAAAAGTACACAAAATGCCAAAATAATACATTGGTGAGGAGTCTACAATGTCCAGATAGAAATTGTTTTTTTAGAGTTGAGCTTTAATTACACAAATATACAAAATGGTTGATAAACAGTTACGAAAACCAGGCTCACATTCTAGCATTATAAAACAATCAAATAAACATGGTTAGCAAGAGCAAGTCTATGTAACTGCATCGATAATGAAATTCAACAAAAAAAAACCCAGTGTTTATTATAATACACACTAGAACGGCACTCAGTAGAGCATACCTCCACCTGGTTGGCCATATCACTCAATGGTGAAGAATCACTATAAAAATTATACCAGCTGGATCCGGATCGGAATCTTCACAAAATTGAATCGATTCTTCCTGGTCACACACAACCTGTCCAACAAGGTTCGTCCAAATCCATCCATGACTGAGATATCCTGCTATGTATAGTTTTTGGCCCTATCTCCCAAAGGTGAAGAATCAGTTAAAAAATTCTAGTAGCCGGATCCGGATCCTGATATTCACCAAAATCTAATCAATTCGTCGGTGTTACATACGCTACATCTCTACAAATTTCGTCCGAATCTGTCCACAACTTTGAGATATTTTGTTCACAAACGGACAGACAAACAGACAGACAGGGATGAAAACATAACCTTCATCCACCTTTGGCGGCGCAGGTAAAAATGGAATTTAAAATTGCCAAGCTGAGCCAATCAATTTTTTCATTAAAAAGAGAAAACTGTATTAAAGTGAAAAGTATATACGTTTGAAAGGAAAATGGCAGAAAACCGAAATAATATGTGCCTGTTTAGCTATGGATTCTTAGCTAACTATGTTAGTAAATATCTGAATCTATGGATTGTGATGCTCTGAAACCAGGTTCAAATCCCATATACAACGTGCATTTGCTTATTGTCTGCTAATGTCTTTGTAACTCACAACTCAAGCGAAATCGACCATCGCAGACGCCCATGCTTCCCACCAAAAGCAAAGTTGAAAAATAGCAAAAAAAAAGTTCCACTTGGAATGACTCGATATCAAATTTTAGGGTCACGGAGGTCAAAACGGAAGATTTTTTTTTTTTTTTTTTATATACTTTAAGTCCCCTCCCACCTCCTGAGGCAAGAAATAGGGGTCAATTTTAAAAAGTCGTTACATATTTCAATGGAAGTTAAATACTATTTGGGTCAAGCAATCATGATATTAATTAATCGTGTTATTTGATTATTAAGCAATTAACAAGGTCTGAGAATGGGGGCATTATAGTGAGCTCCAACTGACCATCCGACCGAATATTTGTCCACGTACTTTGTACATTTGTCGTTTGTTTGTACACGTTTGTACATTTGTCGCACATATTTGTCCAACTTAATAATTACTTTTGTGTATGCAATATTTAAAAAAAAATTTGAGCATTTAGCTTTCATATTGCAGATATCTATTCCTCATGTTATTCTAACCTGATTAGACCATGGCTGTAATTGGCTGAATTATGTTGCCATGGCAACCATCTCAGTAACTTGGCTTGTGCACGCGATATTTGAAAAACCGTTCAAGATTTACCTTTCATATTACAAAGATCAATACCTCATACCACCCAAAAGGCGACGGACTGAGAGTATCAGCTCCGAGGGACCTCTTCTTATTCGTCTTCCCCTCTCCATCAATTTAAACCTTTTTAAACAGCAAAATGTTTAATTTTCCCACATACTTGCTTCCAAGCACTTTTCCCCCAGTCTGCTTTGCATTCTCCCCTCTCTCTGCATCGCAGGACGACTCGTATACTCATGCCTCACCCAACATCGTGTTCATAGAGCGCTGTCTTACTTTGTGCCTTTAATCATCATTGCCATCCCAATTGTGGTCTGTCTCCATCTTTTTGCCCTTTGAATTCTGAAATCCAACCTTTTTGGATTCGTGTGTGGGACTATGATGTCAAACCCCCTCAACGTCAGGACCCTCCCCCCACGTCATCTTCACACCCGGGTTCCCGCTCCAAGCTCACCCATCCCACCTCTGCTAGGCGTCCCCTGATTACGTGTCCATCCGCCGCATGCCCTCCACCTCCTTGTTTCCTCCACGCCCTACCTCTTCATTGTTTCTTTCACCTCCCACCACCTCCTTGCTTCCTTCACAAATCCAGGCTCACTGCTCATCTCCATTCATTTGTTCCTCTTTTCTCTTACATGTGGACCCAACTTCCCCAGTCTGTTCAATCCCATGAGCCAGCTGTTCACCCACCCATACCTCAGGTTATCAGTTATTCTCCCCCCCCCCCCCCCCCCCCCGATCCATACTCATGATCTCTTCCACCCCAAATGAATCTACTCCCAAAGTACTCAGATGAAAAAACATGGCTCATATGAAAAAAAAAAAATGAAAAAAAAGGGCTTATCCTTGGTCAGCCGCTGTCACTTCGCTGGGATCTCAAGCCACTTTTTTGTTTCGGCCAAATTAAAATGCCTTGGCAATTCTCCACCATGACCCCTCATGGACTAATTAAAGTATATAATCGAAATCTGTCTTCAGATTTGAAGATTAGAGCAGTTGGACTAAATAACTGTTTAAATCTGGAGTGAAATCTGGAGTGAAATCTGAAAATTTTAAGATACTACCGATTTTTATAACTCAGCATATAAGCGTATTTATTTAAGGAAGGGTTGGGAGGAGGGAAGGGAAAGGAACCGGCATTCCCCAGAAACATTTGCTTTTACTCAAACCCCCTCCCACGGTCCCACCCCCACACAATCTCTTAAACCTCTTCCTCGATTATTCAGCCCTTCTTCTCTTGCTCCCAACCCCATTCTCGCACCCCTCCCTACTATAGGGTATGGCGACATATGGTGAGGGGTCACTCTCCCCCTTCCCTCGCTCTCCCCACCCTTCCTAGCTCCTCCCTCCCCCCCGGCCCCACTTTCCTAGACTCCCCTCTACTCTCTACCCACCTTCCCTCCTATCTTTCCCCTCCCCTCTCTCTCCTCTCCTCTCCCTCTCTATCCCTTATCTTCCTCACTGCCACCTCCTTCCCATTCCTCAATCCCCCTTCCCTTCCTCCATCCTTGCTCCCTCCTCCCTCCCTCCCCTGCCTTCCCTCTCCACCTCTCTCTCCCCACACTCCCTTTCCAATATCTTAGTATTCCCGTTAGCGAAGCGACGGGTGGTATATGCTACTAAAAAATAAAATATATATAACTGACATTTCAAACGGAAGATACAGAAAAATGAGTAAATTAAATAAAATGTGAAGCTGTGCTAATTAATTTACTGGGTGAAGTAGAATGCTATCAGTTCAATCTATAAAACACAACAGAAGTGCAGTAAATCCAGGAGTCGGGAATCAAAGCCTTTTCATTGATGAAGGATCAACAAAAGTTCAACAAAGATATAACAAAAGAAAGATATAAAATAAATAAATAAATAAACAAAAAAGGGCAACAATGGATGCATTGGCTTTACTAACTCAGCTGAATGCAGCAATTATAAAAACACACGAGATAAGTGTAAGGAATAATGGAAATAACCAATGGAATATGAAACGATAACACCAATTGAGAGGTGTGAGAAAGTGGATTGATCGACGATGAATCTTGGGACGGAAAAGTTAACACTTTCAAACGAATTCCGCTTGGAGTTTCGTGTTGTAGAGTGAAATGTTCATGTTATAAAGGGGTTGTTTGGGTTGTAGGATTTTGAGAGGGTTTAGGTTGTGAAGAGAAAAGAAGAAGAGAAGAAAAGAGGAGAAGAGAAAAGGACTGAACATTTAATGAGATATTCTCTCGGTCATGCTGAAATGGACATCACAGAATGAACCCATTTATCATTTAAAGGTAAAAAAAAATTAAATGACACGTATTCAACTATTCATTGTTTTCGATGTCAAATCCTTTACATTGCTGAAGAACATATATGTACAACACGGTGCATATATCACAAAAGAGGAAATCACTTTCTCATCTGGGATTGGAGAATAGCCGAACCTGATAAGACACCTGCTATGCTTCTTCTCACCTCCGCTGGAAATATTTCCAACCTTCCCGAGTCTTCTGAGGTGGAAGTTTCACCTAAGTATTTCACGAAGCAAGTGGCCAGGCTTGACGTTCAATTGAAGTCGATTGGGGCAGGAATTTGCGATTCGTTCAGGGTTTTTTTTTTTGTTTTGTTTTTTTTGTATACTGAATCGAGGCTCGTGAAAGAGCTGAAAAGAGCCGGTGCCGGCGAGAACTCGCATTCTCTTCGTGAAAGACGTCACCGTGGGGGTCTTTGACATCCATCGGGACACAGAGTCTATTAGAGGGACGGCGGACTTTGCGATGCAACGCCCTGCCTGCGAAGCACCAATCTGACGGGAATCAAACCTAGGCCAAACAGCTCAAAGGTAAGTGCCCCACCTATGTGCCATGCTGTCGGACTGAAACCCAGATAAGATTATTTAGTACAAGTCTTGCGGAGTCATCGCACATTTACACAATTGTTACGCGATCACGCCATCATACAGTCGTGGCCAAAAATATTGGCACCCTTGCACTTTTTTCTAATAATGCACCATTTCTTCCAGAATATTGTTGAAATTAAATAATATTTTGGTATCCACATTTGTATTTCTTTGGTTTGCAGTGGAACAAAACAAAAAAGGCTGAAATAATTACTAAATCTTAGCTTATTCAACACAGAAATCCCAAAATGGCCTGGACAATATTATTGGCACCTTTTATAAGTCGTTAGAAATCATTAGATTTCAAGCAGGTGATTCTCCTTCATGTTGGAATTGAACTCACCTGTAGCGAGTTGCAGGTGCCTGCAATATAAAAATCACCCATTCAACAAGTTTGAATGGAGAAAAGGAGTCATTCTGCCGTGTTGTGTCACTGTGTGTACTGCAATGAGCATGGAGAAAAGAAAGAAAACCAGAGAATTCTTTGCGGAGGTCAGACACAAGATTGTAGCCAAGCATGGACAATCTCAAGGCTACAAGTCCATCTCCAGAGATCTTGATGTCCCTGTGTCCACTGTACGTAATTTTATCAGGAAGTTTAAGGCCCATGGCAATGTAGCCAACCTCCCTGGACGTGGCCGCAAGAGAAAACTTGATCGAAGATTGCAGCGAAGGATTTTTCGAATGGTGGAGAAAACACCTCAATCAACTGCCGAACAGATTCAAGCTGACCTTCAGACACAAGGTACGGCAATTTCAACTCGCACCATCCGTCGCCAACTCAATGAAAGGGGGTTCTGTGGTAGGAGACCCAGGAGGACCCCACAGCTGAGAGAGATATATAAGAGAACCCGACTGGAGTTTTCCATAACACACCTGAAAAAGCCAATATCCTTCTGGGAGAATACTCTGTGGACAGATGAGACCAAATTTGAGCTTTTTGGTAAAGCACATCATCTCTAAGTTTACAGAAAACAAAATGAATCCTTCAAAGAAAAGAACACCTTCCCGACAGTCAAACATGGAGGAGGTCCAGTGATGTTTTGGGGTTGCTGTGCTGCCTCTGGCAATGGGTGCCTTGAATGTGTGCACGGCATCATGAAATCAGGAGATTACCAAGCCATTTGGGAGCGCAATGTTCAATCCAGTGTCAGGAAGCTGGGTCTCTGTCGAAGGTCATGGGTCTTGCAGGAGAACAATGACCCCAACACACACTTCAAAAAGCACCCAGGAATGGTTCAAGACAAAACGCTGCACTGTTCTGAAGTGGCCAGCAATGAGTCCAGATGTAAATCCCATTGAACACCTGTGGGGAGATCTGAAAACAGCAGTTGGGAGAAGGTACCCTTCAAATCTGGGAGAACTGGAGCAGTTTGCACAAGAAGAGTGGGACAAACTGCCAGTGGAGAGGTGTAGGAAGCTCATTCATGGCTATAGGAAGCGCTTGACTGCAGTTATTTTGTCCAAAGTCTGTGATACCAAATATTAATTCGAGGGTGTCAATAATTTTGTCAATGCCATTTCTTTTTATTTTCTGATTCAAAAGGATATATTAAGTTCTGAATCAAAAACAAAGGTTCTGTAATATTAAGTGAACTCAAGAATTGTGGAGACAAAATACTTTCGTCAATTTCAAATTATTTTTCAAGAAAATTGTTAGTCATTTGAAAAAAAGTGCAAGGGTTCCAATATTTTTGGCCACGACTGTATATCATGTGCCATTGTTCCTGTATTGTATTTCCGACTTCATGTGCTGGATGAACCTGTGCAGATGTTGATAAGAAGAAGAAGAAGAAGAGGAAGCAGCAGGAGAGGTGATTGCCTCGCGAGGGGTCCCCGTTGACCCATCGGTGTTCAAATCTTTGGGTGGCGAGAAGAAAGGCAACATGAAGAGCAATCCGCACGACATATTGTGAATTTTTATTATTATTAATATACAAATCGATCAATCACAATCAAATGTTTGCAGCACAAAATGTCGAAGCTCATGCACAGAGCAATCCAAGGAGACAATAAATAATGGAAGAAATCATAATTCATTCATCGGTCGTCGTCATCCAGGACACTCAAGACGACCAAGTGGGGGAGAGTGTTCAAAACCCAAGAATCATCATCATCATTGACAAAACGAGGAGTCGAGCGATGCACGAGTGAGCCATGAGCAGACAGAGACAACCTGCCTCGAAAGACACGAGTAGACAGACATGCCAGACAGACAGACAGCGCGGTGGTTATTTTATAAGATTTTATTTTTAACCAAATGCGAAAGCGACGCCGTCATCTCGTCGACATGGAGACAGCACCGGCAGGTATAAAGCGCGAAACACAACGGCAAAGGTTGTCCTTGTATTTAAATTATAATGAAGAAAGGTTAAAAAGAAATAAACAAACCTGCAAATCTCGCCCGGCGCCGACGATCTGTGAATCCGCGGAGAGAATTATAGGGAGGGGAGTGGAGGAGGAGGAGGAGGAGGAGGCGGTCGGAAGTCGGAGAAGGGTGGTTGAGGGAGGAGGCGTAGGAAGGAAAAGCGATGGAAGAGGAGGTGCAGGGGAGATATACGCTGGGCAGAAGGGGCGTTGTAAATGAGGAGACGGGAACAAATAAGACTGAAAGGGTGGGCGTGTCCCGGGAGGAGGAGCGAGCGCGGAGTGGGCGGGGAAAGGGGAGGGGATTAAAAATGGGCGGGAAATACGAGGGCTGAGAATAAAGGAGTCAGCTGCTAATGCTTGGGATTGGGAGGGGAGACGAAGGGGGCGTGAGATTCGCGGCGTTAGACATACTTATTGTGCAGAAAAAAATTAATTAGTCTATATAATTACATCGCACGTGTGATATCGCATATCACATTGTCTGGACGACGTCAGACACACGACGTGTGCCAAAAGCAACTCGTAAATAAGGAAAAGGTAATAATAATATTGTGACTTTTACCACTTCTGAAACCAAAAGATAAACCTTAAAATAATTCGGAATACAACGCAATACAATCGAATACAACGTAATTGGTGAATGTATAATTCGTATCATATATTACAACAACAATACACCAGTGGGTGGCGCAAGGCTTAGTGTCGGCTGCGAGTCTTGGAGATCAGCGGTTCGAATTTCGACCGAATCAATACCAAATGTCATTAATAACGAGTGAGCTGACAGACGTCTCTTGGGGTTGTCGTTCAGGCCTCTGCTGATTTGGGGCCCACCTGGGAGCCCCCCATCCATTGGGAGCCCCCCCCCCCCTCCCCGAACCGAAATCGAAAAATCTATTACCGAGCAATCCTGCGGGCCATCGAGTACAAGAGCACTAACAGGTTTCAGAGCAATCAATTGGTACATAAGGGACGAGGAGTGATCCGAAGGCTTTTTTGGAAGGGGGGGGGGGGGGAGAATTTTTTAACCCACACATCCCCCCCACCCCCCTCCCCCGTGGGAGCCCCCTGAACCAAAAATCGAAATATCTAAAACCGAGCAATCCTGTGGACCACCGAGTAGAAGGGCTCTTTCGGGTTTCAGAGGAATCAATTGGTAAACTAGAAGGGCACTCAGTGGAGAGCACACCTCCACCTGGTTGGCCATATCACTCAATGGTGGAGAATCACATAAAAAAATTAATAATTCTCATATCCCAATCCATATTCAGATCTTCACCAAAATCGAATCGATTCTTCCTCGTCAGACACCCAACCCTTCCACCAAGTTTCGTGCAAATCCGTCCACAACTTTTTGAGATATTTTGTTCACAAACAAACAGACAAACAGACAGGGGTGAAAACATAACCTCCACCCACCTTTGGTGGCGGAGGTAATAATGGACGAGTGGGGATCCAATGTTTTTTTTGGGGGGGCGTGGTTTGGGGGAGGGGGGGGGTAACACACAGCCCCTCATGGGAGCCCCCATGATCCGAAGTCGTAAAATCGAATCCGAGCGATTGTGCGGGCTACAGTCTTGTATTCATGTGTCGAGTTTCAGAAAAATCAGCCACGTGATAAGGGAGGAGGAGCATAAAATAGCAAAAGTTAACGGACGGGCGGACAGACGGATATCCGGACATCACGACTAATATTATACAAGTTCATCTCTTCGACATCGAGATTACCCAAAAGCGTACGGGCTGTTTCCTTGCTTGATGCTCAGCATTTAAAAATAATATAGCACGGATAAGCAGCCATAGGTTGGCAGCCATTGCACACGTTTTGATTGGCGGAATGGACTTCCTTCCAAGGGAACATTAACAAAACTTCCGAAAAGACTATTTAAACACAACAACAAAACAAATGAAGAAATAGTTAATTTTGTAAAGTCCATTATGCTTGCCATGCGAATCATGCAATAATACGTGGTGAGAAAAATGGCTTTTACCAATGTAATCATACTTTACAGTAAACGGATGTGAAACGTCGTGAAATATTGAACAGTTATAGGGATCGACACGCGCAGGGAAAATGGAAGAAAAAAAAGTTTTGAAAGATTAAAATTACTTGTTTTTTGGGAGACTTGTGGCTTCATTAATCACGCAAAAATATCAAGGGTGTGTGTTTGTTTGTGTGCGTGCGTGCGTGTGTGTGTGTGTGTGTGTGTGTGTGTGCGTGTGTGTGTGTGTGTGTGTGTCAAACGGAGTGCATGGTTAACCCCAATAATCGACCGAGCCACGGGGATCTATAAATATGGAGACACGTTCTTGTTTTACATTCCAAAGTGAATACCATTACCGGCTGCATGGAATATATAACGGTAAATGCTATAGGGGATGAGAAGGTGAAACATACAGGTACCGGGTTACTATGGCCGTGGCAAGGTAAATACATGAAGCTGACATCTGGGGAAACTACAGGGAAGACTAGGGTAGAAGGAAGGTGGGCAATCCACCAGGTAGCTGCATGTGCAAAATATTATATTTACATATTCATATTAATATAAATATATATTACAAATTTAATACTACATACGTGTGCACCAATGAATGGGTGAGCAACACAGGTACTGACTGCATCCACCCACGTACAGTGCATTCAGAAAGTATTCAGAGCCCTTCACTTTTTTCACATTTTGTTATGTTGTAGCCTTATGCTGAAATCGTTCAAATTCATTTTTTCCCTCATCAATCTACACTCACTACCCCCATAATGACAAAGAGAAAACAGGATTTTATAAAGTTTTGTAAATTTATTAAAAAGGAAAAACTGAAATATCACATTGACATAAGTATTCATACCCTTTGCTATGACACTTGAAATTTAGCTCAGGTGCCTCCCATTTCTCTGGATCATCTTTGAGATGTTTCTACACCTTGATTGGAGTCTACCCGTGGTAAATTCAATTGATTGGACATGATTTGGAAAGGCACACACCTGTCGATATGAGGTCTTGTGGCGGGCACAAGGGGCAATAATTCCGCGCACCAGTGGGTGGCGCGAGCGCCCAGGCGGGGACCGATGGCACATGCCCCGCCCTTCGACCGATCGGCCACGCCCGGGGACTAGGCGTGGCCTCGGCACATATATGTGGGCTCTAAGCTCGAGCCCGCTCAGTGCTGCAGTTCGAGCATTCGAAATAAAGACTTTTGTTTTAACAAACGCATTGTGGCCTACCTCTTTGGCAAGCAAGTTGTGTGTGCGCAGCACCACACTTCACTGGTGACCCCGATTGGTTCAGCCGTTGCTGACCACCGAACGCGCCATGGCCACCAACGCCGTCGCAGTAAAACTCCCAGAGTTTTGGCCGACGGCCGACGTGTGGTTCGTGCAGGCCAAAGCGCAATTTCAGCTTCGAGGCATAACGGCGGACGAGACCCGTTACTAGCACGTGGTCGCCACCCTCGGGCCCGGCACTGCCGCCCGAGTCGTGTCCATCCTGTGGCACCCGCCGGTCGACCACAAGTACAAGGTGCTCAAACGTCTCCTCATCGCCACGTTCGGCCTCACGGAGATCGAATGGGCCGACCGCCTCCTGGACCTTCCCGAACTCGGCGACATGGCGGGTGACCATCCGTGCGGATGGATTTTATGCTGTCGCTGCTGGGTGACCAAGCCCCGGATTTCTTATTCGGGGCGCTTTTCCTACGCCAGCTACCTCTACATGTACGCCTCGCGCTTCCCGGTTCCAAGGCCGACAAGTTTTTCGCGGCTTGAGATACGCGGTCGAGTTATGATGCTGCCATCGTGGATCCCGGGGCAGAGGCTACAGCGTCCCTCGTGGCCACTGCGGTGCCCCACCCACCACCACCGCCGCCGAGAACACCGCAGCCACCGCGGCCCCCGCCACCGCAAGCCTGGTGCTATTTCCATGCCAGGTTCGGCCACAAGGCTAGGACGTGTCGCCCGCCATGCTCGTTTGACAAGTCGGGAAACGACCGGGCCGACGCTCATTAGCGGCCCTGAGCGTCGGCCATTCCGGCAGCCTCCTGTTCATTATGGACACCTTGTCCAGGCGCCGTTTCCTCTGCGATACAGGAGCGCAGGTAAGCGTCATCCCCGCCTCCACGTCCGACAAGCGAACCGCGGGCCCGGGGCCCCGCATTGCTTGCCGCCAACGGTACACCGATCCGCACAATCAGGAAGCGCTGCCTCTCCCTGCGGTTCGGAGTGCAGCGCTTTCAATGGTCGATCGTGACCGCCAGCGTGCCAATGGCATTGCTTGGTGCGGACTTCCTATGTGCGAATGGGTTGTTGGTCGACGTGAAGCGCAGACGGCTCGTCCAGGCCGAAACCTTTAGCTCACTCGCTTGTTCGCTGAGCGGCTCGTTGAGCGGCTCACTGAGCGGCTCACCGAGCGGCTTGCCAAGCGGCTTACTGGAAGGTTCTGTCCTGGCGTGTTTAGTTTGCACGCTTCCGGTAGCGGACGACTTTACCCGCCTCCTCGCCAGTTTCCCGGCCCTCACGCGGCCCACCTTCTCTGCGGTGGCCGCTAAACACGGGGTAGAGCACCACATCCCCACGGTCGGGCCGCCGGTCTATGCCAGGGCACGCCGACTCGAGCCCACGAAGCTCGCCGTGGCGAAAGCGGAGTTCGCCACGCTGGAGCGGCTGGGGATCATACGGCGCTCCAACAGCGCTGGGCTTCTCCGCTGCACATTGTGCCAAAGCCCGGCGGGGGATGGCGGCCATGCGGGGACTACCGCCGGCTCAATGATGCCACCACCCCCGACCGCTACCCGGTCCCACACATTCAGGATTTTTCCACCCGGTTGGCCACCACGACCGTGTTTTCTAACGTGGACCTCATCCGGGGCTACCATCAGGTCCCCGTCCAACCGGACGATGTCCCGAAGACGGCCGTCATCACCCCTTTCGGCCTCTTCGAATTCCTTAGGATGCCCTTCTGGTTGAAGAATGCGGCCCAGGCGTTCCAGCGGCTTATGGATAGCGTCTTGCGTGACTTACCTTTCCTGTTTGTCTACCTGGACGACATCCTAGTCGCGAGCGCGTCCCAGGAGGAGCACCTGCTCCACCTCCGCACGCTTTTCGAATGCCTGGGCCAGCATGGCCTAATCATCAACCCCGCCAAGTGCCGTTTCGGCGTCGCCACCATCGACTTCTTGGGGCACAGCATCACCGAACATGGGGCCGTCCCTTTACCGGCCAAGGTGGAGGCGGTCAGGGATTTCCCACGGCCCCGCACGATCAAGGGGCTCCAGGAGTTCCTGGGCATGGTAAACTTTTACCACCGTTTCGTGCCCCACGTCGCCCGGCTCCTCCACCCTTTGCACGAGGCCCTTCGGGGCACGCCGGGCAAAGGTGACATCGCATGGTCGGAGCCGATGGCCGCGGCGTTCGCGGGCGCAAAGCTGGCTCTGGCCGACGCCACCATGCTGGCGCACCCGGCACCCGATGCACCGATCGCCCTCACCACCGACGCGTCGGACTATGCGGTGGGCGCGGTGCATGAGCAATGGGTGCGTGGTGCTTGGCAACCGCTGGCGTTTTTTAGCCGGCAGCTTCGCCCGCACGAACGCCGGTACAGCACCTTCGACAGCGAGTTGCTCGGGCTCCACCTGGCGGTCCGACACTTCCGCCATCTGCTGGAGGGCCGCCCGTTCACGGCCTTCGTTGACCACAAGCCCCTTGTGTTCGCGATGGCCAAGGTCGCCGAGCCATAGTCGGCACGGCAGCAGCGCCACCTCTCTGCCGTGTCCGAGTACACGACGGACATCCGTCATGTGGCGGGTAAGGACAACCCGGTGGTGGATTGCCTTTCCCGGTGCGTCATGCACGCGGTCCACCTCGGGGTCGACTATGCCCGGATGGCGGAGGCCCAGACCGCCGACCCCGGCGTCCAGGCCTTGCGGACCGCCATCACGGGCCTCCGCGTCACCGAGGTGCCGTTCAACGCCGCGGGCACGGCCCTCCTATGCGACGTCTCCCTCGGCCGGCCTCGCCCATTGTGCCCGCTGGCTGGCAGCACCCAGTGTTCGACGCCATCCACGGCCTGTCCCACCCTGGCGTGAAGGCATCGCAGAAACTCATAGGGGCGAAGTTCGTCTGGCATGGCCTCAGGGAGGACGTCCGCGACTGGGCCAGGACATGCCACGCAGCGCGCAAAGTTTCACCGCCACACCCAGGCACCGTTGGCCCCATTTACGGTGCCCGAGCGGCGGTTTGACCACGTGCACGTTGACTTGGTGGGACCTCTGCCCCCCTCGCGAGGGTTCACCCACCTCCTCACCATGGTCGACCGCACCACACGGAGGCCGGAGGCCGTCCCCTTGGAGGCGATGTCTGCGGCTGAGGTGGCGCAAGCCTTTATCGCCACTTGGGTTGCCCGGTTCGGTGCCCCCTCGGACATCTCGTCTGACCGCGGCCCCCAGTTCACCTCGGAGCTCTGGGCCGCGGTGGCGCAAGGACTCGGGGTGAAACTACACCACACCACGGCCTACCACCCCCAGGCCAATGGCCTGTGCGAGCGCTTTCATCGCGCCATGAAGGCCACGCTCCGGGCCAGCCTCCGCGACGGCGGCTGGGTCGACAGGCTCCCCTGGGTCCGGCTGGGCCTCAGGACGGCGCCCAAGGACGACCTGCGTGCGTCCTCGGCGGAGCTGGTCTTTGGGCAACCACTGCGGGTACCGGGTGAATTTATCCCCGACTCCATGGCTCCTTGGTCCGCGGCGCAACAGCGCTCCGCCCTTCAGGAGACCGCCCGGAGGTTTCGCCCCGGTGCCAACGGCACACCACGGTTGCCCGCCTTCCCACGTCGCCCCTGAGCTTCGCACGGCAACGTACATGTTCATCCGGCACGACGCCCACCGGGCACCGCTACGGCCCCAGTACGATGGGCCCTTCCGCGTGCTGGAGACCAGGGACAAGTTTTTCACAGTCGGCATTGGCGGTGCCCCGGATCGCATTTCCGTGGACCGCCTCAAGCCGGCCCACCTCGATCCGGACCACCCCCCGCCAGCTGCGCTGCCTCCGCGTCGAGGCCGCCCCCCGGCGGTCGGACCCCGGACCCCCTCCAGCAGCTCTGCCTCCGCGTCGAGGCCGCCCCCCAGCAGTCGGACCCTCGGCACCCCTCAGCCCCACCGGCCCGTTACCCCCCAGCCCTGCACCCATCGCCAGGGGGCGTTTCGGCCGGGTCATCCGGCTTCCCCGCAAGCTCACCCTTCAGGTGCGCGGGAATTCTGGGGGGGCGCGTGTGGCGGGCACAAGGGGCAATAATTCCGTGCACCAGTGGGTGGCGCGAGCGCCCAGGCGGGGACCGATGGCACATGCCCCGCCCTTCGACCGATCGGCCACGCCCGGGGACTAGGCGTGGCCTTGGCACATATATGCGGGCTCTAAGCTCGAGCCTGCTCAGTGTTGCAGTTCGAGCTTTCGAAATAAAGACTTTTGTTTTAACAAACGCGTTGTGGCCTACCTCTTTGGCAAAGAAGTTGTGTGTGCGCAGCACCACACTTCAGTCTCACAGCTGATAATGCATATCAGAGCAAAAACCAAGCCATGAGGTCAAAGGAACTGCCTGCAGAGCTCAGAGACAGGATTTTATCGAGGCACAGATCTGGGGAAGCCTACAAAAAATTTTCTGCTGCATTGAAGGATCCCAAGAGCACAGTGGCCTCCATAATTCTTAAATGGAAGAAGTTTGGAACAACCAAGACTCTTCCTAGAGCTGGCCGCCTGGCCAAACTGAGCAATCGGGGGAGAAGGGCCTTGGTAAGAGAGGTGACCAAGAACCCGATGGTCACTCTGGCTGAGCTCCAGAGATCCTGTGTGGAGATGGAAGAACTTCCAGAAGGACATCCATCACTGCAACACTCCACCGATCTGGGCTTTATGGTAGAGTGGCCAGACGGAAGCCAAACAGTTCAATCTTGGTTTCATCAGACCACAGAATCTTGTTTCTCACAGTCTGAGAGTCCTGTAGGTGCTTTTTTTGCAAACTCCAAGCGGGCTTTCATGTGTCTTTCACTGAGGAGAGGCTGCCGTCTGGCCACTCTGCGCCACACAACTGGCCACACAACTCTGTGTGTTGTTGGTTGTTATCTCCAAATGCGGGTTTCAGAAGGTGGAACAGAGCCATCCCAGGTTTTGATGTATCCACCTTTGTGTGTGTATATGTGTTTGTATATGTATGACTGTGTGCATGTGTATTTGTATGTGTATATATGTGTGTGTGTGTGTGTGTGTGTGTGTGTGTGTGTGTGTGAGTGTGTGTGTGTGTGTGTGTGTGTGTGTGTGTGTGCATGTGTGCGTGTGTGTGTGTGTGTGTGTGTGTGTGTGTCGAGGCCACTCGCACTGGAATGAGTCACCAACAGACTTCAAACTGATACAGAGGAATTTATTCAGAGGTTGTGTACACGGAGAGATAAGCATCTACGTAAACAATTATTAATATATATGCAACCCTGGCAGATCTCTGAAGAGATGGTTGTAAAGCAGTCACATTTATACAAAGCACATTATGCTGGTAAAATTCACTCAGGATAGGAATGCAGTTCAGCCCACACCTTCTCACCAAAGTTGCACACAAAGCATGTCAAAAAGGAAACATGAACCAGGTGGCCAACCTTGAATTTGTTCCTAGCAGATATAAAGCGCTTTTTGCTCGTCAACAGGAAGTTCGCTTGTGGACAAAAGCCCATTCAATGCTCCCTTAATTAAAAGCCTTTAACCACGTGAGTACCATAATCACGTGGTTCCATAAGTCCTGCTTTCCTGATTGGACAGGAGTGACAATCATTATTTAACCCACTTCTACACGTGTGTGTATGCATGCAAGTTGTTTTTTTTTTGCCTGCTATCCCCACACGTGAATGGGCCTCAGGAAATGGAACGGAGATCTACCGGGTCTCAAAGTATCCACTTCTGTTAGCGTGAGTGTATGTGCATATGTGTGCCGGAGTGTCTCCTCTAAGGAAGGATGACAAGACCTTTATAATGTTACGTGCTCCTCCCCAAACCCCGGTCACGGTGTACCTCCGAGCCCCGAAAGGAGTCACGGCAGAAAGATGTGCTATTATGTGTGCCAATGACCAATGGTGAAACCACACCAATCAGTTGTTACCAAAAACGAAGTATTGTATTAAGATCACACAATAATAGCAACTTGCACAAGTACAATAAAATCTCAATTGCACAACAAATACCATATAATTCCTATGATGGTACCACCAGTTTCTTAACTCAATAACTCATGGTGCTCCACATGAGCGAAATGTAACACCCCCAAAGTCACTGTCCCGGCACCAGGCCAAAGTCGATCCACGCTATGGTGATCACAAGAAAAAGGTCGTATTGAGACCGGCACCCAGGTCGGCTGACAGTCGATGCTGCCGAAGAGCCGCTGGGTGGGTGTCGGGCCGACGTCAGTCAGGCAAAAGTTCACCCAAAAGGCGACTGGGAATTCACACCTTCGGTTCACCAGACAATGGCGCTGATATGAACAAGCAGTGGCTCCCCAAGCGGAAAACCACGAATTCCCCAAACGAAATCCATGACACACACGCGAACCAGGCTAACGGCTGGGGTGCGGTGAAATGGCTGGAGCGAGGTGAAATGGCAGACGGGCCCATAATGGAGGCGTACCTGCTCTCCAACAATGATTCACTTTTGGAATCAACCGCAAAACCCGACACGCAGGTTTATCTGCCACAGCGATATCGACTCTGTCACAGGAATCCCTTTTCCGGGGAAACCAATATTCGCTCGTGACCAATGTTCGCCAGCGTCCGCTCGATACCTCAAAGCAGATCGGCCTTTCTCTCCCGACCTCACTTGCTCTGCTTCAGCCTCCTCCACCTCTTCTGCCGGTTTCTCCCGATCCATTTCGTTTTTCTTTTAAATCACTAATTTTTCCTTTTGAAGACAGTTATCTCCATTTCACCCAAACTATAACAATAATAGTACATGAAACTAAAAATGCTTCCAGTGGATGAAAACCACAAAGACGGAAGTGACGAATCCATAACACTCCCCACCCTCAAGAAAGTTTGAACATAGTGAAAACTTTCTTTTCATGCAAAAACCCTTTTTAACAAACAAAAGTAAAACTCACACCCAAATGATCAACTCACGTGAGCAACAATAATTAATATTCCCTAGAAGAAAGCAACAACACTTTCAAACAACCGACAGGAATTTTCAAAGTTAGCTCACTCTGGATAAAGCATCGGCCACGACATTGTCCCTGCCCTTTACATGGTCAATTTCCAAGTTGAACTCCTGCAAAGACAAACTCCATCTCATCAACCTCTGATTTATATTTTTCATTTTTTGAATGAAGGTTAAGGGGTTGTGATCAGTGAAGACTTTTATAGGAAAGGTAGTAGTTCCTAGATACACCTTATAATGCTCAAGCGCTAGCAGGAGAGCAAGGGTCTCTTTTTCCATGGTTGCATAATTTGCCTGGTGTTTGTTAAACGTTTTGGAATAGTAGCACACCAGGTGATCCACTCCATCCTCATCTTCCTGTAATAGAACTGCACCTGCCCCCACATCACTTGCATCAATGGCCAACTTGAAAGGTGCTTGAAAATCCGGCGCTGCTAGGATAGGAGAGCTCATTAATATTGCTTTGACGTGGGCAAAGGCAGCCTGGCATTTGTCCTCCCAAACAAACTTGGTCTCTTTCCTCAGCAAATTCGTTAAAGGGGCTACCACATCAGAAAAATTCCTGCAGAACCGCCGGTACCAACCAGCCATACCCAAGAATCTCATAAGCTCCTTCTTCCCTTTTGGAACTTGGAAGCGATCAATGGCTTCTAGCTTGGCTGTCACCGGTTGCACCTGACCCTGACCTACTACATGGCCTAGGAACACCACCTGTGCCTTTATAAACTCACTCTTAGATAAGTTGATGGTCAACCCTGCCTCGGTCAGTTTCTTGAAAAATGCATGGATTTGTTTAATATGATCTTCCATGGTCAATGGTGTCGATGATGACATCATCCAGATAAGCCTCCACCCCCTCAAGGTCTGCAATAAGCTTATTAATCAGCCGTTGAAATGTAGCAGGCCCGTTTTTCAATCCAAAGGGAAGAACCTTGTACTGATACAACCCATTTGGTGTGACTAAAGCCGAGATTTCCTTGGCTCTATCAGTAAGAGAAATCGGCCAATACCCTTTCAGCAAGTCAAATTTAGTTACAAATTTAGCTGGGCCTATTCTATCAATGCAGTCATCAATCCTCGGGATGGGATATGAGTCGGTCTTGGTCACTGCATTAACCCGTTTTAAATCCATACAACAGCGAAAACTGCCATCGGGTTTTGGAACCAACACACATGGTGAGCTCCATTCACTGCTGCTGGTTCGATGGTGTCATTCTCCAACATATACTGAACCTCCTTCCGAAGATACTCCATCTTCACAGGGTTCATCTGATAGGGGAGTTGCTTCACAGGAGTGGCTTCCCCCACCTCAATATCATGATATACCAAGTCAGTACGACCAGGTACATCTGTGAACAAATGTGCAAACTCAAAGATTAGGCTGGATAGTTGTCCTTGTTGTTTTCTCCTCAAATTACCTAATTTCTCATCTGAATGACTCAACACTTCTGTGTTCGTCAATCTGGGACAAGCCTGGTCATCAAAGTTATCAAACTTCACACCGGCCTCAACCTCTGGATTCTCTTGCACCGGACTACAGGCACGAAAGGTGAGACAGGAACCATTTCTTCCACAGGCTTCCTCTCATAATATTTCTTCAGTCGGTTTACATGACACAGCTGCTGCTTTTTCCGTCGGTCGGGAGTTGTCACCACATAATCTGTTTCATTAACCCTCCTTTCGATTGCATAGGGACCAAAATACCTAGCCTGCAGTGGCCCACCTGGAACAGGAAGCAACACCAACACTCGGTCCTCAGGACTGAAATTTCTTATCTGACATTTCTTGTCATGTCTCACTTTCATTTTATCCTGTGTCACTTTCAAGTTTCTTCTCGCAACTTCACAAGCCTTTGCCAATCTGTGCCTAACCGTTGGCACATACTCCACCACTGTTGACTGTGACTCCTCCTGCAGCCACTGTTCTTTCACCAATTTCAATGGTCCTCGCACTGCGTGTCCAAACACAAGTTCAAAAGGACTGAATCCCAATGACTCCTGAACAGATTCCCTCGTAGCAAACAACAATAAGGGTATTCCTTCATCCCAATCCTTGTCACATTCAAAACAATACGTTCTGATCATATTCTTCAATGTCTGGTGAAACCTTTCCAAGGCCCCTTGGCTCTCAGGATGGTAAGTACTTGATCTTACTTGCTCCACTCCCAACAGGTGTACCACTTGCTGAAAAAGTGTTGACATGAAATTGGAACCCTGATCAGACTGGATGACCTTAGGGAGGCCAACCAAAGTGAAAAATTTAATCAAGGCCTTCGCAATAACTGCCGCAGTAATTTTCCTAAGAGGCACTCCTTCTGGGAACCTCGTGGGTGCGCACATTATGGTCAGCAAATACTGATGTCCAGCCTTTGTTTTAGGTAAAGGGCCTACAGAGTCAATAATGACTCGGCTGAATCGCTCTTCAAAAACTGGAATTGGTTTTAAAGGTGCAGAAGGGACTTTCTGATTAGGTTTTCCCACCAGCTGGCAAGAATGGCAAGATTTACAGAACTCTGCCACATCACGTCGCAATCCTGGCCAGAAAAAATGCACCAATATTCTGTCACATGTCTTGTTCACTCCAAGGTGCCCAGCCAAAGGTGTCTCATGTGCCAAACTCAATATCTCCTTCCGGTACGGCGGTGGCACCACAATTTGGTAATGAACTTTCCACTCATCATTTCCTGGCACCTCTGGTGGTCTCCATTTTCTCATGAGAATTTCCCCTTTCATGAAGTAACCAACAGGTATCTTCATGGCCTCTTCCTCTGTAATGGCTTTACCAATCAAACTCCGGAGCTCCGAATCTCTGTGTTGTTCTTCAACAAGTCTCTTTCGGACAAGCACCGTTTGTTCAGCCTCGTTCCCAGATGTCTCCGACGGACACTCCATTTTCTCTTTTGGTCCAGATGCCACCTTTTCCTTAGGTTCCTTGATGTCACTCCCTTGCCTATTACGTCTTCCAGACTTTTCCTCCAATCTATCTATGGAACCCAAATCCACATCACCTTCCTTCTCCTTCTCTTCAGAGCACTACCTACCCATAGCACGAGTCACTGCACAGGATGGAAAGATACCCGGAATCTCCTGCTCTAACTGTGCTGTGTTATTTTCTATACTGGGCTTTTCAACCAACATCGGATTACCAGAAACTCGACCACCGGCCAAATCATTCCCAATAATAAAAGAGATTCCCTCTACAGGAAGAGTGGCTTGTAACCCCACAGTGACCGGTCCTGACACCAAATCAGACTTCAAATGGATGACATGAAGAGGAGCTTTACCATAGCCACCAACCCCCTGTAAAAGAACACTAATCCCAGTTGCCGTCTTCTCCGAAAATGGCAAAATGCCCTCAAGCATCAAAGATTAATGTGCTCCTGTGTCCCTCAATACCCTAACAGGTCTCTGGTTAGTTAAGTCCCCATCCAGTGACACAAACCCCTCGGAAATAAAAGGCTTGTAACCCTCTTAGACAAGGTCATTCTGTGATGCCGTAGCTTTGGCATGGGAACCTTCACAAGGCACTGTCATCCAAGGACAATTTCTCGCATTGGCCAACGCATTCGGAGTTGCACTAGTCTGACTCCGCTCCTGATTTTTCCTTTTCAGGGCATAACATTAGGACATCAATTGCCCAGGTTTCTTGCATATAGCACAAGTAGGCCCAGAGGAAAAACTCGTGGTCTGCCTCGCCCCCCCCCCCCCCCCCGGAAGATAGGTCTGCCTTGGAACTGCAGTCTTCTGATCCCTAAAAGTCAGATATCATATTATATCATATTATATCATATCATATCATATCATATCATAATCATATCAGATTTGTCCCCATAGTCCTCTTTAGGCCGCCTCCATGAAAATTGTTCTCCGAACTTGATTTACCATAACTCCCCTGGCTAACTCGAGGCGGGAAGTTAGGTTTGTGGATCCCCATCCAGTGTGTCAAGGCATAGTCATCTGCCACTGTTGCTGCCTCATACAACTCCGGTAACTTTTTTTCATCCAGATGCACTTGAATTCCTCCACCAAGATCAATTGTCGTAAAAGGTTGAAGTCTTTCCCAATCTCCTTCGAGTCACACCACCTATGAAACATAGTTTCCTTCATTCTGGCAAACTCCACATGGGTCTCACTCTCCCTCTTCCTGGCATTCCTGATTTTTTGTCGGTAAGCTTCAGGGACCAATTCATAGGCTTTGAGAATGGCTTTCTTCACTATCTCATAATCTGCACATTGGTCAATCGGTAAAGCCGAATAGATATCTTGAGCTTTACCCACCAGAACACTTTGTACTAACATAGTCCAGGACCCCACAGGCCATTTTAACATTTGAGCCACCTTCTCAAAGTGTAAAAAGAACTTGGCTACCTCCTTTTCATTGAAGGGTGGAACCAGCCTCACATGCCGAACAACATCCCAAGAGTTCTGAATGGTTGTCGAACTAGCCGGCATGGATACTACTTCTCTCCGCTCCCCCAGTAATTCAAGCTCCTTGAGTTTAAGTTCCTTCTGATACTCCATATCCCGTTCCTTTAACTCCCGTTCAGCTCTCCTTTCCTCTGCTCTTTCCTTTGCTCTTCTCTCCTCGAGTTTCTTTTCTGCTTTCCTTTCCTCTGCTCTTTCCTCGGCTCTTTCCTTTTCTGCTTTCCATTCCAACTCTTTTAACCTTTCCTGACTCTGCAGTTGCATCTCCATTTTCCATAACTCCACATTTCCTTTTTCCTCTGGTAACCAATCCAAGGCTACCTCTTCCAATGTTCCTTGGCCCACTAGAGATTCTACCACCAATGTCTGAATCTCTGCTTTCTTCATACTAACTCGGACCTCCAAGTTACAATATTTGGCCAATATCATGAGTTCCGATCTTTTTAATGCCTGGACCTGTGCCTCGTTAGGGGATGTAGCAAACTTTTCTACGTCAAACACCATGGTGACTATTAGTTACCACCTGTTAACCTTCACACGAATTTTTTTTAATTTTCAGAAAAATTTGGGAATGTTAGAAACTTCCAAATTTGGGAATTTTGGGAATTTCGGGAATTCAATCCCGGACGAGCCCCCAATTTCTGTTACGTGCTCCTCCCAAAACCCCGGTCACGGTGTACCTCCGAGCCCCGAAAGGAGTCACGGCAGAAAGATGTGCTATTATGTGTGCCAATGACCAATGGTGAAACCACACCAATCAGTTGTTACCAAAAACCAAGTATTGTATTAAGATCACACAATAATAACAACTTGCACAAGTACAATAAAATCTCAATTGCACAACAAATACCATATAATTCCTGTGATGGTACCACCAGTTTCTTAACTCAATAACTCACGGTGCTCCACGTGAGCGAAATGTAAAACCCCCAAAGTCACTGTCCCGGCACCAGGCCAAAGTCGATCCACGCTACGGTTATCACAAGAAAAAGGTCGTATTGAGACCAGCACCCAGGTCGGCTGACAGTCGACGCTGCTGAAGAGCCGCTAGGTGGGTATCGGGCCGACGTCGGTCAGGCAAAAGTTCACCCAAAAGGCGACTGGGAATTCACACCTTCGGTTCACCAGACAATGACGCTCATATGAACAAGCAGCGGCTCCCCAAGCGGAAAACCACGAATTCCCCAAACGAAATCCACGACACACACGCAAACCAGGCTAACGGCTTGGGCACGGTGAAATGGCTGGAGCGAGGTGAAATGGCGGATGGGCCCATAATGGAGGCGTACCTGCTCTCCAACAATGATTCACTTTTGGAATCAACCACAAAACCCAACACGCAGGTTTATCTGCCACAGCGATATCGACTCTGTCACAGGAATCCCTTTCCCGGGGAAACCAATATTCGCTCGTGACCAATATTCGCCAGCGTCCGCTCGATACCTCAAAGCAGATCGGCCTTTCTCTCCCCACTCTCACTCTCACTTGCTTGATCTCTCACTCACTCTCACTCACTTGATCTCACTTGATCTCTCAGTTCAGCCTCCTCCTCCTCTCCTTCCGGTTTCTCCCGATCGATTTCGTTTTTCTTTTAAAACACGAATTTTTCCTTTTGAAGACAGTTATCTCCATTTCACTCAAACTATAACAATAATAGTACATGGAACTAAAAATGCTTCCAGTGGATGAAAACCACAAAGATGGAAGTGACGAATCCGTAACAATAATTACTGGATTTTTTATTGAAGAGTCGTATCTACGGAGAGAAAACACGATTGCGAGGCTGCAAGCAAAATCTCTGAATCTTACTCAAATACAGCACCAAATTTATACACGAAATGCTCATCATACAGGGCAGTAGAAAAAGGCTGAAAAGGAATGCAATATCCTCCCACACTTGCACAATGACACTTACACAATGTTCACTCGATGATATTGTCCAGGCTACAATTCTTGAGAAAAACATGTTTACTACTGCGGTTCAGTGCAAGTTCAGCCAAGCACATTATTCCTCCGGCCTCGCTAAACTAGATCACATGATTCCTTCCTTGCCCAGCAAGCACTTGGCCATCACTGCCTCTCATTAGTCCAGAAATGGCAATATACATTACCACTCCTACATGTGTCTGTGTGTGCGTGTGCATGTGTGTATGTGTGTGCATGCATGTGTGTGTGCATGTAAATGTGTGTATATACGTATGTGTGTGTGTGTGTGTATATATGTGTGTGTGTGTGTGTGTGTGTGTGTGTGTGTGTGTGTGTGTGTGTGCATGTGTGTATGGAGTGTTGTGTGTGTGGGTGTGGGTGTGTGTGTGTGTGTACATGCACACGTATGGGCATGCTTGCTTGTGTACATGTGTGTGTGTACACAAAATATGTGCAATATGTCATACACACTTCACATGTGCACACCAAACCACTGTACAACATGTCACACAACATGTGTGGACACAATACCACATGTGACAACATGTACACTACCGGTAAAAAGTTTTAGAACACCTCAATTCTTCCAATTTTTATTGAAATTTATGCAATTTAATGTCCAGTGAATAATCTGAAATGGTACAAAGGTAAGCAGTAAACTGCTCGAGGTTAAAAAAAAAGTTTAGGTTAGCAAAAACGGGAAAATAATGTAAATTGCAGTTATATTGGAAAAAAAAAAAAAAGCCTTCTTCAGGGAACAGGTAATGGGTTAACAACTTGCAGCTGTTCTGCAGCAATATAAGTAAATTAAGCCTCAAAAGTTGATGCAAACAATTCCTACAAGTGTCCCAATCTCTGCTGATTTCTTGATTACAAACCCCCTGTCTGTATAAAAGCAGTATTGGAACAGACTGTTATTACACCCTAAGCATTATTTGGACAATATTGCACTGCAAGAAGTAGTACCGGTATATTGGAAACTGGAGGAAACTCTGACAGGAAGAGGTTTCGCAGACCCAAAGCCACAACAGAATCAGAAGACAAGTTTCTGAGAGTCAACAGCTTGCGTGATAGGTGACTCACAGGACAACAGCTTCAAGCACAGCTTAACACTGATCGAAGTAAGCAAGTCTCAGTTTCAACTGTGAAGGGAAGACTTTGAGCTGCAGGTTTGACAGGTCGAGTGGCAGTAAGAAAGCCATTGCTAAGATGGCAAAATAAGAAAAAGAGGCTTGCCTGGGCCATGAAGCACCACCAGTGAACTACTGAATACTGGAAGAAGGTCTTATGGACTGATCTATCAAAATTTGAAATCTTTGGTTCATCATGCAGGGTTTTTGTACGTCATCGAGTAGGTGAAAGGATGGTTCCTCAGTGTGTGACACCAACTGTCAAACATGGAGGAGGAAGCGTGATGGTCTGGGGCTCTTTTGCTGGATCCAGAGTCGGCGACTTGCCGACTTGTCTGGCAACCTGAACTCATGCGGTACTCATGTCTGGCAACCTGAACCAAAAGGGCTACCACAACATTTTGCAGCGCCATGCAATACCCTCTGGTATACGTGTTGGTGAATGAATCCAAGGTCCACCACATTGAAGAAAAAGAGTAACAGAATTTATTAGTGAACCAACACGATCGTGGAGAGAAGTCAGAGATTTACAGAGCTCTGAGGAGCCAAAATAATTCTCAAACAAACTCTCTCTTTTACAAGCCAGGAGTGTGTTTATATATAAGCCGAATCAGATTATTCTCAGCGAGCCAAAGACAGTTCAAAGGAAACGGGGGAATTTCATCAATAGCCCCATCCTCTATCCTATCAGTCCGAATTTGCTGAGCCAAGCCATACAGACTTGTTCTAAGGCTATTTGCAACATTCCCCAGCTCATCTGAGTTCCCAGATGTTGCTTCTTCGCCATACTCAAATCTTATCATTAAAAACAAATGGTGGAGCTGTTGTTCCCTTGAGTTCAACTGACCTCGGCGTGACATGGGGTAATTATTTGTTTTTAATACAAAGTGAAACTAAAATAGGATTTTCAAAGTATATAAGGCTAAAGCAAATCACAATCATAATGACACAATATCCACATTTCCCTCCTCTTTACTCTATTGAGACAATGTATCAAAGAGGCAATTTAGTGTCAGCATGTAGGCATTTATTTGTACTCGGTAGTCCCTCCTCTGTACACCCGAGCGCGCCCGAGGAAATCTCCAGCTCACCCTTGCCGCAACATAGGCCTCTTGCCTTCGACAACCTCAATCGTTGGACTGAGAACGCAGGATTTAGGAAAACTGAGACAAAGCTACACCCACAATGCTTAATCTATCGGTAGTAAATTGTCACCAATCAACCCCTCGTGGCCGGCCTCTCCCTTCTCTGCATCTCCACATTGTAATTGTAACAGTTCTTTTTTGGCAGCCAGTCCTGAAGCTAGATCGATGGGGATTAGACTCACACTGAGAGCTTGAAATACATAAAAAGAAACAGGAACCGACATTTCCTGCATCCGCAGGGGATTTTGTAAAAAAAAAAAATCATCACAATCACTACAGTCACCGAAATCATATTCATTTGGGACATTGGGGAGACATACATGGGGAATTAGCCGATACTAGTTGGGTGAGGTTTGGGGAAGAGCAATCATTGCTGTCTAATGATTCGTCGTCCATGTACTCATTCCGATCGGCAGACAGGAGCATAATCTTTGCCGGCGCTTCCTTCGACGTCCATCCTGAAAAGTATTTCCGAACGCACATAAGCACAAAGGCTTTCATTAGTGCCCCCCAAATTACTACCCCAATTACCACCACAAGTGTGGTCAACAACCACTTAACAATCGTGCCTGTCCATTCCTTGAACCAATCTGCGATCCATCCGACATTCCAAGAGTTTTGACGTGAGACGCGATCAATAGTCAGCGCGTGACTCGTCTTTCTTAGTCTTGCTATCACAGCTGATATGCCATCGGATGGATCCGGTATGTATGTGCAACACTTTTCTTCTACTACCCCGCATACCCCTCCTCTCTCTGCCAATAGCATATCCAAAGATACCCGGTTCTGCATTAGTATCGTGCGCATGTGAACTACTGTATCCAATAATTCGTTATGGGCTGTAGTGGTGTCATTAACTACTTTTTCCAAAACTAAAGCCCTCTTCAATATACTCATCCAACTTTTATCTACTCATCCCAACTCTCTCTTCCTCATATGTGGTGATTTCAATTGTCACCATGCCAGTTGGCTGGGTGTGGGTACCTCTCTCACCAGCCATGGCTCCTCAGCAAAGGACTTCTGCGACTCACTGGGACTGACACAATCTGTCAATTTCCGGACACGGATCTTAGTCAACGGAGCATCTTCTCTTCTGGACTTGGTTATGACTAACTTCCCTGAAAATGTCTGCTGCTCTTCTTCTGCTCCAATCGCCTCATCTGATCATGTGCTTGTTAAAGTGGACATCTCTCTGACCATTCTCAGAGAGCCTGCTCAGCGTCGATGAGTCTGGCATTTCACTCAAGCCAACTGGCACGGTCTTCAAGCAGCCATCAATCATCTGAACTGGTCTCCCATCTCTACCACCTCTGACATCAACTCATCCTGAGAATTCTTCCAAAGTAAATTGCTCTCTCTCATGCACAGATTTATCCCATCTCGTCTTCAGTTGTCATACCCTTCCTCCCATCCATGGTACACGGAATATTGTGGTGAGGCTGTTGCCCAGAATCAACTTGCCTTCGTCTCCTGGAAAGCAAATCCAACGGAAGGAAATCTCATTTCCTTTCAGAAAGCCCGAAACAAGTGTGTGCCCACCTTCAGGAGAGCCAAGAAACAATATCTCTCCGTTCTCAAGACCGAACTCTCTTATCTGTCTCCCTCTTCCAAATCCTGGTGGCGTCTGGTCAAATCTGTTTCTGGTGTTTGTTCCCCCTCCATCCCCTCCCTTACCTCAAACGGCTACACAGCTGACTCCGCACGTGAAAAAGCTGAATGCCTCAACTCTGTGTTTGCCTCTAAATCTTGTGTCCCAAACCCATCCCTCTCTGTACCCACCGTACCCAGTCGTACCCAGCTGCTCCTGGACTCCGTGTCCTTTCCTCCTGACAAGGTGGAAAAGTTTCTGTCAACCCTCGACTCTGATTCTGCAACTGGACCTGACGGCATCAGCCCACGGGTCCTAAAATCCTGTTCTTCCACTCTTTCACTCCCTCTCTCTGTTCTCTTCACCCTCTCTTTTGCTCAAGGTCAACTGCCATCTGCTTGTAAATCAGCCAACATCACCGCTTTGCACAAAAAAGGTGCAAAAACAGATCCTAGGAACTATAGACCAATCAGCCTTCTCCCAATTATCAGCAAAGTCATGGAATCCATCATTGCTTCGGATATGAAAATCTTTCCTCTTCTCCAATGGCTTGATCTCTGATCATCAATTTGGTTTCAGACCAGGTCACTCTACTCTGGACATGCTGCTTCTGCTGTCTCAACAATGAATGGAGGTCCTCAGTGCCAAACAGGAAATTAGAGCTGTCTCCCTCGACATATCACGTGACTTCAATACGGTCTGGCACCCCGCTCTGCTCACCAAATTCTCCTCCTTTGGTATCCATGGAAATCTCCACACATGGCTGGCGGACTTCCTCTCTAGTCGTAGTCAACGTGTGGCCCTGAATGGGTTTCTCTCATCTCCTCTTCCTATTCAGGCTGGAGTTCCCCAAGGCAGTGTTCTGGGCCTGTGCTTTTTCTGGTCTTCATCAATGATCTCTCTGACTCTCTTGAAAATCCTCTCTATCTCTTTGCTGATGACTCCACTCTCTGCCGCTCCATTCCTCATCCCTCAGATTGGCAGTCTGCAGCCTCCTCACTCTCTGCAGACCAGGACAAAATCACAGACTGGGCAAACAAGTGCAACATGTCTTTCAATCCTGACAAATCTCACACTCTTACGATGTCTCTCCGAAAAGACCGACTGGACAACCCTCCCATCTACTTTCTGAATAATCCTCTCCAAGAAGTTCTGTCACTCAAGCTTTTGGGTCTCACTATCTGCCATGATCTTTCCTGGGAAAACCACATTTCCAAGCTGGCCTCCAAAGCCAGTCGCTGACTGGGCATCCTCCGTCGTGCGAAGTCCTTCCTTGACACACCTGAGCTCCTCACTACATACAAGGCTTTCATCTGCAGCTCAATGGAGTACTGCTCTCCCCTCTGGGCTGGTGCTCCTGCCTCACACCTAGCTCGTCTACACGCTGTTGAAACCAAAGCGTTCAGAATCAATGGAATCTCCCGTGATGACGCTATCTCCGAGGGCCTTTCACTTACTCACCGCAGGCAGGTTGGTGGTCTTTCCGTCTTCTACCGACTCCTCTCCAGCCTTGCTCTCCCAGCTCTCTCTGGGCTCTGCCCCCAAATATTCCTGCAGGTCGCACAAGATCTGCCTGCAACCCTGTTATTGTTAAACTGCCAAAATCAAGACTCTCTGCTCACCTTCACTCCTTCATTCCTCTTTTCTCCCGCCTCTGGAACAAACTCCCTCACACTGTTCAATCCCACTCCTCCCTCCAGGTCTTTAAAACAGCTGTTCACCACCATCTCTTATCTTTCCCCATCAAAAACCTTGGTCTTTTCTACCCCCGCTAATTTCACCCCAAATCCACTTTTTTGAGGTGCCGACTTCTTTCCTGGAAGTCCTTGGTGTCCTTGCGTTTTATACCTATCCTGCCCCCCCCCCCCCCCAGGCCCTCTCCCTCCCACACATCTCCCGATGTCCCTGCTCTTAAATGTTGTGTTTGTGTGCTTCCTCCCCTTCTCTCCCCATCTTGTCGACCGCTCCCCTTTTTATATACTATGTTTGCTTGTTTGTTTGATTTGTTTGTTTGATAAATGTTAGCTCTTTCACGAGCCTCCACTCTGTATACAAAAAAAATCCAAAAAAAATCTTATCTATCCAGAAGCTATTCATAACGGTACCTGCTCCCGGGAAGAAAAACCCTAACACCTTTTCCCATCCTGCTCCATGTAATTTAGTCATTCCATCTTCGTTCCAAATTGCTCTCTTGCCTCGTCTATTTTGAGGATTTGCATCTAGATCGTCTAGTATCTCGACATCGGGGAATACTGATCCGAGATAGCTTGTGCCACCCCAATTATCTGGTAAGTATGGGTATGCTTTATCATCGCATATGAACATCATCCCATGGGGCGGAATCAGGTGGGTGGATAGACACTGAATTCCCGTCGTCATCCCATTGGTCCTACTGACGCCCCTAGAGAATGTTATAGCCGTTATGTTGTGGGTGTGCTTGTCTTTTAGCATCACTCGTAGTGTAATCCCGTTTTTCCCTTTTCTCATCTTCCCTGGGAGAGTGTATGCACATTCTGATTCTCCCATACATAAATGGCCAGAGCCCTGGAGGCAAACTACCCTCTTTTGTGGTTTAACCCAGATGCGGGAGGGCCTCTCAGCCACATGAGCAGTCACTGGAGGTCGATAATTAAACGGCCTATTACACACCCGGTCATTGTTAACACCCTCTCTTTCTAAAGTGGTAACCAAACATGGGTAATCGATGGGCTGGGAGCAGAGATCATTAAGGGACAAGGGTAAAACTATCATTTGTATCCCAGCATTGCTGGTCTGGGGAAATTATCATGCATGACAAGCACTGAGTCCTGTTCTGAATTGCTGCCACCTCTATGGCTACCTTCCAATATGTGTTCTCATCATTTCTCACTCGGGCTTCATCCCGTGGATATGGTTTGATTATGATTTCGAAATTTGCTTTTAATCGGCCATCCCTCATTCCCAATTTCCACCATCCTTTACACATAAGCTTCATGAACACGCCTTCTTCCAAGTGTGTGCGCATCCGTATCCTTAAATTGGCTGACCCCCATTTGTATCCCAGCTGTTCTTCCACCTGAAGAGTGGTTACCCCCCAATATGATTGTACATGAACCTTTTTCAATACCTGTTTGAATATACTTCCATTCAATGACGCTTCCCAAGTTACGGTTCTCCACACACTATCATGGCCCCATTTGGATTTTTCACGGAAACATGGTAGTGATATTTCCTGGTCTAGCGCTACGGCGAGTTGTCGTGGCAACAATCTTTCCCAGATGCACCCCTTTTCGCCCCCCCCCCCCCCCCCCCCTCAGCGCTACCAATGGATGATCCGCCTCCCCTGACGCATGTTATTGTTGCTATGAGAAGCATCATTCCTGTGGTTAACAACGTCATTACTGTGTTGTGGTGTCTGATGCTTGGATGGCCAACTTACAATATGTGGCATGGATCCAGGAGGTTTTATCTTTGCAAAAGACTGCAGTCGGTGTAGTCAATAATACCTGGAATGGCCCAGCCCACCTTGGTTCTAGGGCGTTCTTGCGAGTGAAGTGCTTCACAAGCACCTGGTCTCCAGCTTGAAAGTCGTGGATGGCATGGTTCGTTGGTTCGGGCAACGCCTGTCGTACTCATGCGTGTATGCTGCGCACCACATTGGACAAGCCTTTGCAAAACTTTAAAAGCATGTCATCCATCACGGGCAAATCAAATTTCGACATGTCCACCGGGGCCGAAACAGGCAAACTCATGGGCCGCCCCATTAATATCTCATGGGAGGAAAGGCTCGTGGTGCCACTGGGGTTTGATCGGGTGCTCAATAACGCAAGTGGAAGAGCTTCCAGCCATTTCAAACCCGTGTCCGCCCAAATCGTTGCCACCTTGAGTTTCAGGGTCCCGTTCGTCCGTTCCAACTGTCCCGATGATTGTGGATGCTACACACAATGGAAGGATTGTTTTACACCCAACGCCTTTAAAATGCCTTTAATTACGTCTGCCGTAAAATGTCCACCCTGGTCCAAAGATATCGTTTGGGGGATCCCGAATCGGCACATGAAATCCCACACGAGGCGCTTGACTACTGTCGGGGCATCTGACTTGACGCATGGATAGGCCTCGACCCATTTTGTAAACATGTCTACAATCACTAAAATATAGTTGAACGACATGCTAGGCTTCATGTTTATGAAATCAAATTGGATGTGTATGAATGGCCCCCAGGGTTTGGGGTGGCCGGCGTCATGGGCGTGCTTCGGCGGTGTCCCTCTATTGTGTTGTTGGCAAACCACGCATGACTGGCATACGAGGGATGCAATAGGTGACAACCCCGGTGCCACCCAGGTGTATCTTACCTGCTCGATCACCCCCCTCTTGCGCACATGGTCATTGGTCATTCTGGTGTGCCATGCGTGCAAGCCAGGGCAGTAGTTCCTTAGGTGCTATCGGTTTCCCTTCTTGGGTCCAGATCTTACCTTTCCTGGGCCGTGCTGCCCCCCTTTTTACCCAATCGTCATGTTCAGCTGGCGGTGCTGTTTCTTGCAGCCTCAGTACGTCGTTATTGTCCGGTACGGCGTCTGGGCTTGGGGTCGGTGCTCGGGCAGTCTGCGCGAGCGTTCGTTTTAGCCCGCGTGACCACTGGCATGTTCCATCCTACGTGTTGTTCAGCTGCCGTACCTGCTGCCGTGTCCGCCCTGGCGTTGCCACGAGCAATGTCCATGTCCAACCTCTGGTGAGCGTGGCATTTTGCCACTGCGATAGCGCGGGGAAGCGAAATGCTTTGAAGTAAGTTCTTAACCAAATTGCTGTTCTTTATTACCGAACCTGCAGATGTGAGAAAACCACGCATTTTCCAAATTGCACCTTTATCGTGAACTACCCCGTGGGCGTAAGCCAAATCTGTGTAAATGGTGACGGCAAGGCCCGCAGCCAGGGTGCATGCTCTAGTTAGGGTGAACAGCTATGCCTGCTGGGCTGAAAAGGTAGGTGGAAGGCGTCCACTCTCTATTGTCTCGTTGTCGGTGAACTCCGCGTACCCAGACAGCAAAGAACCATCCCATGCGCGCCTAGCCGACCAGTGCACATAAAACACACAGTCGGGATTGTCAAGGGGGGTATCCCTCAAGTCCAGGCATACCGTAGACACCTGCTGCACCACCTCAAGGCACACATGGGGGTCACCTTCCTCAGGTGCGAGCATGAGTGAGGCTGGATTAAGAGTAGTGCAACTTAATGGTGATGTTCACCGCGGTGATCAATGCTGTTTCATATTGCATCAACCTAGTGGATGACAAATGTTGCGTTTTCCGCTGTAGTAGCAATGAAGTAACGCAGTGCGGCACCTGCAGTGTTACCCGGTGTCCCATAACAATGTCCGCTGTCCTTTCCACAGCGTACCTGGCTGCCGCCACGGCCTGCAGACATACCGGAAGTCCTTGCTCGACCGGGTCTATCTTTTTACTGAAGCAGGCTGCAGGTCGTTCCCTTTCCTCATGAGTTTGAGTTAATACAGATTGTGCAAAGCCCGCATGAGTGTAAAGGGTGAACAGTTTTGTGTAATCGGGGAGCCCCAAAGTTGGTGCCGTAGCCAATGCTCTTTTCATGCCCTCAAAACAGCGGATCATGTCGTCCGACCAAACTATTTTGTTCGGGGCCTCCAGTTTGGTAGCTTCGTACAGTGGCTTGGCGAGTAGCGCATAGTCGATTATCCAAGTGCGGCAATAACCTGTCATCCCTAGGAAATGCATCATTTCCCACGGTGTGCACAGTCGCGGCACTTCCATAATAGCGGTCACTCACTGCGCGTCCAATTCTCGTTTGCCGTGTGAAATAGCATGGCCCAAATATGTTACGACCGGCTGTACCAACTGAAGCTTATCTCATCCCACTTTGTGTCCCTTCTCTGCGAGTGCTTTGAGCAAGGTCACCGAGTACTTCTCGCATGCTTTCTTCGTCGGGGAACGCACAAGTAAATCGTCAATATATTGCAACAGCACCGACCCCCCCAATTTCACATTTTTTTTTTTTTTTTTTTTTTTTGTATACAAGATCGAGGCTCGTGAAAGACCGAACATTTATCACACAGAAAGACAAACCGACAAACCGACACATAACCGACAAACCGACACATAAAACAAATAACATCGGGAGCGGTAGACAAGATGGGGAGAGAGGGGGAAGGACACAAACACAACATTTGAGAGCAGGAACCGAGAGACATGGAGACATCGAGAGATCTGTGGGAGGGAGAGGGCTTTGGGGGGGAGGCATGGGAAAGGGGGTGGGAGAGGCATAAAACATATGGACACTGCCAGGACTACCAGGAAAGAAGTTGGAATTACAAACAAGGTGGATCTGGGGTGAATTAGTGGGGGTAGAAGAGATCAAGGTTTTGGATGGGGGAAGATAAGAGATGGTGGTGAACAGCTGTTTTAAAGACCTGGAGGGAGGAGTGGGATTGAAGGGAGTGTGGGAGTTTGTTCCAGAGGCGGGAGAAAAGAGGAATGAAGGAGTGAAGGTGAGCAGAGAGCCGAGATTTCGGCAGTTTAACCATCAGAGGCTTGCTGGCAGATCTTGTGCGACCTGTAGGAATATTTGGGGGACAGAGCACAGAGAGAGCTGGGGGAGCAAGGCCGGAGAGGAGTCGGTAGAAGACAGAAAGACTACCTACCTGCCTGCGGTGAGTGAGTGAAAGGCCCTCAGAGATAGCTTCATCGCGGGAGATTCCAATGATTCTGAAAGCTTTGGTTTCAACAGCGTGAAGCCGAGCTAGGTGTGAGGCGGGAGCACCAGCCCATAGGGGAGAACAGTATTCCATTGAGCTGCGGATGAAAGCCTTGTATGTGGTGAGGAGCTCAGGTGTGCCTAGGAAGGACTTCGCACGACGGAGGATGCCCAGTCGGCGACTGGCTTTGCAGGCCAGCTTGGAAATGTGGTTTTCCCAAGAAAGATCATGGCAGATAGTGAGACCCAAAAGCTTGAGCGACAGAACTTCTTGGAGAGGATTGTTGAGAAAGTAGATGGGAGGGTTGTCCAGTCGATCTTTTCGGAGAGACATAGTAAGAGTGTGAGATTTGTCAGGATTGAAAGACATGTTCCACTTGTTTGACCAGTCTGTGATTTTGTCCAGGTCTTCAGAGAGTGAGGAGGCTGCAGACTGCCGATCTGAGGGAAGAGGAATGGAGCGGCAGAGAGTGGAGTCATCAGCAAAGAGATAGAGAGGATTTTCCAGAGAGTCGGAGAGATCATTGATAAAGACCAGAAAAAGCACAGGGCCCATCTTTGAGATCTCGGTGCAATGCCCGTGAAAAGAGGGTGGGGCTGTCTGCAAACCCCTGAGGCAACACAGTCCAGGTTTACTGGCGGCCTCGATAGGTTAAGGCGAATAAATGCTGTGACTCAGGTGCGATAGGCATAGAGAAAAATGCAGAACACAAATCAATGACAGTAAAATGTGACGCAGCCGGCGGGATAGATGTCATGAGGGCCTCCGTGTTTGGTACTACCGGGTGTATGCTCTGTATTACCTTCTTTATCTTCCTCAGATCCTGGACAAATCTCCATTTGTTTTTCTTCGGTTTCTTTACCGGCAGTATAGGCGTGTTACATTGGCTGTGAGTTTCTACAATTATCTTCTGTTTTATCAGGTACTCGATCACCGGTGCAATACCTGCATCAGCCTCAGGTCGTAATTTATATTGTCTCACCTGTGGGAGGGGTATCCCAGGTTTCACTGGTATTACCAGATAGTACAGCGGATAACAACAACAATTGTGCATTTTATGAGAAAAGCATGAAATTTCTAACATAGTTAGTGCATACCATAAGGTTTCTTTTCAGATGTGGAGGGAAGTCAGATTTGACCTCTGTCAAGCTTTCGGTACATAGCTGTTCACGAAATGGTTGCCACATTGAATCCAACACAGTGTCTGACTCTCCCAATCTTTCACGCTTTCACCGGGTGTGATACTGTATCTGCATTCATTGGCAGAGGAAAGAAGACTGCCTGGGAAACTTGGAAGTCTTTCTTAGAGGTGAATGTAATCTTAGAGGTTAATAACCTGTATGAAACATTCCAATCTGGATTCCGCTCCAACCACAGTACTGAAACTGCTCTCCTCAAAATCACCAACGACCTTCTCCTCTCCTCTGACGCCGGCAACCTCAACATTCTCATCCTCCTCGACCTCAGTGCCGCCTTTGACACCATCGATCACACCATCCTCCTCACCCGACTTGAAACCACCTTTAACATTACCGGCACTGCCCTCTCTTGGATCAAATCTTACCTCTCTGACAGACGCCAGTTCATCTCCATCAATAACTGCAAATCCCCCACTGCTCCCCTCCCCCAAGGTGTCCCCTAAGGTTCAGTTCTCGGCCCCCTCCTCTTCATCCTGTACCTGTCCCCCCTTGGTTACTTAATCCGCCATCATGGTCTCCAATTCCACTGCTTCGCCAATGACATCCAGCTTTTCATCTCCACTAAGTCAATCTCCACCGCCACCCACTCTATCCTGACAAACTGCATCACTGAAATAAAATCCTGGCTTCAAATTAACTTCCTCAAACTTAACTATGATAAATCTGAAATAATCATCATTGACCCAAAAACGCTCACCAAATCCACCCATAACTTTGCCCTCAACATTGACGGTTTCCCAGTATCCACCTCCCCTCACATCCGGAATCTTGGCATCATCTTTGATCAAACCCTCTCCTTCGACAAATACACTAAACAGATCACAAAGATAGCCCTCTTTCACCTGAAAAACACTGCCCGTCTCTGTCCATCCCTCTCCTCCATGGCTGCAGAAACCCTCATCCACGCCTTCATCACTTCCCGTCTGGACTACTGCAATAGCCTCCTCTATGGTTCACTCTCAATAATCATCAATAAACTCCAATACATTCAGAACTCCGCTGCCCGTCTACTCACCCATTCCCGGACCCGTGACCTCATCACCCCCGTCCTTTATAAGCTTCACTGGCTCCCCATCCCCCAGAGAATCCAGTACAAAATCCTCCTCTTGACCTACAAAGCCCTCCATAACCTGGCCCCATCCTACCTGACTGACCTCCTCTCCAGACACACTCCCATCCGCAACCTCCGCTCTGCTGGCGCCAACCTCCTCACCCCCCCCCCCCCCCCATCCAGACCAAATTCAGATCCTGGGGGGACAGGGTCTTCTCCATCGCTGCTCCCACCCTCTGGAACTCGCTACCTCACACCATCAGAGACTCCTCCTCACTCACCACATTCAAAACATCACTCAAGACCCACCTTTTCAACACTGCATTTAACATTTAACCCACAGCATTTAACCCCTGACTATCTCTTCTCCTTCTCCTTCCTTTTGCTTTGATTATTTACCTATTTTTGTCTTTTTGCACTTGTTTTTTGTACTCTGTCAAAGCGTCTTTGGGCTTCTTGAAAAGCACTATATAAAATAAATGTATTATTATTATTATAATGATGCTTTCAATGAACCCCTAGGCATGCCAAGTGAGGTCAGTGAAGGCTCAATGAATGTTACTACTGGAGTGATTTGTGGTGCTGATGTACGACCAAACCAGTGAGAGCACGGAAGTGAATGATGCCAGGAAACAGCTCTTCACACAAAAGTGTAGAACTCTAGAGAACATTCCTCCAACCCAGGCAGCACTCAAGCAGCACATCAAGCATACTTGCTACCAGGCCAACTGTTGGAACCAGGCATTGGTCATGGATCCACAGATGCCAGACCCATCTGACTGGGGCTGGACAAAGGAGACAACTGGGTGGCAGCCTCTTTGGAGCACTCTCCCTGACCTGAAGCATCAAAATCGTGCCAAAATCGATCCACTGTGGCTGCAAGAAAGGGTGCACTGGACGCTGCAAGTGCCAAAGCTGCACTCAAGTGCACTGCACTGTGCTTCTGTTCTGGAGACTGTTAGATTTTGATCATTACCAATTTTCATCATTGCACTTGATTTAATGTAAGCTTTGGTGGACATACTTGGTTAACTACAGTTATTTTTTCAGGGGTTATTGCATCATTCCTTGCAGTGTAAACACTTTTTTTCATCATTTCTGGTCTTTGGGTGTTCTGTACCTATCCCTCCCTGTACCTGAAAAAAATTAAGTTTTTAAAGTTCAAATGAACTTTTTCCAATAGCAGTTCCAACTGCAGTATCATAAAAATAGATATTTAACGTAATTTGACCTTGACCTAAATGCATGTCCTTGAGTTCTGGCGATCTCAAAAGTATCACCAAATGAATGGGCATCCCCAATTTAGTTGGAAATGACACCTATAATGTTTTTCTACACTGCTTGGTTCCAAAATTAAGCACGTTAGAACATTAGACCCGGTGGACTGGCGGCCATTTTGGATTTGACCTCTCACGGTCCTCAGAGGTCAAATCTGACTTCTCTCCACATCTGAAAATAAACTTTATGGTATATACTGTTGCGGATATGAGGATTGTGTTTTTTTTATTGTGTGCTTTATTATTACTAGGACGTGCCCGTACGTGGGTGCCCGTTCCTTGCCAAAAAAAAAAAAAAAAAAAATTTGTGTAGGGGTGTGTGTGTGTAAACATCCTAGGGCGTGCCCGTACGTGGGTGCAAAAAAACATGCGTGCAAACAACAACAACAAAAAAAAACTTTGAAACCACGTGGCAGTAACGACCACAGAACCCCCCCCCCCCCTCTATTTACATGAATGGTTTGGTCCATTCGCAACGACCACAGAACCCCCCCCCCCCTCTATTTACATGAAATGGTTTGGTCCAAAGCGAACGGCTTGCGGAGTTTGGTAAAGAAATCGCCATAGCTCGGTAACTACTTGTCCGATTAATATGAAACCTTGAAAAGGCACATCCTCGGGTCCCCAGCAATATACCTGGCAAGTTTCAAGTATATCGGACCCGTGGTTGTCGAGAAACAGCGGTCACAGACAAACACACAAACACACAAACACACAGACACACAGACACACAGAGATTACTGGAATTATAGATAGATTATTGTTTATTCTGCGCCTCCTGCCTCCGGAGTTGTGTAAAGGTAAAAAGGGCGTCTCGGTAATTAGTCCATAAAGCATCCACGTCAGCCAATCATAGAATACCCCTGTTCGATAGCTTATATCTTATTATGTGTCTTAGGGTAAGGCTGTGTCTCCCATTAACTTAAATACTCCATTGTACCAAGTGAAATAAGAATAGGTCCCCTTTCATTTCATTTCGATGGCCAACTGCATTTTGGGCGGTTTTCTCTTCAACCACCATTGGCCACGAGGCAGGGTTGGGGAAGAAAGGCGGGTCCCCACCTCGTCAGAGAGGGGAGGAGTGAGCCAGCCCCACTCGACCAACCATGAACAAGGGGTTTGGCTAGAGAGGGCGGAGGAAGAGCGATCGGGGAGGTTCGCAAAGGTTGAGGGGCGGGGCCTATATAACCCGCCGGCGGGGCGTTCCCCAAGTAGTTGAGTCCAGGAGATGAGCTTTGACAGAGTTGAGACAGGAGGGAGGAGACAAGAGCTGGGTCGTCAGAGCTGAGCTACAGCAGCTTGAGCCACAGAAACTGCATCTACAGCAGCTGGAGCCACCGAAACTGCATCTACAGCAGCTCGAGCCACCGAAACTGCAGCCACAGCAGCGTGGGGCCTGGACGGCAGTTTGGAGCAGGGCCGCGAAGGAACGGCGGCTGCCCAACGAGCCGATCGTGCTGCAGGACCAGTTGGACCTCTCTATCCCGCCAGCCATCCACCTGCCATCCCTATCATCATTCCCCGTGTAACTGTGTTCGTAGTCTGTCTTTTGTCTTGTCCCTGGGAATAAGTTAAGTCTGTATAAGCTAATAATTTTCACTGTGTCACCTGTGTCTCATGTCCCTGTAAATAATCGTGACTGCTCCTTTTTGCTTGTGTGTAAATAATAATAAACCCAGTTCCTCTTCTGTACGTCTTCTTCCTCTTTGCATTCGGTCGCTTTAGAGTTTTCCAGATTGAGCAGCTGCGGTGCGATACGGCCAACGTTTGGGTTGAATCGGGATTTTCGGGGAATAACTGTTCGGTCGCGGAGCCTCCGCTCGGCAAATATAACATCTAATCCGCGGTCCGTAACAATACTAACTATGCTAGAAATTTCATGCTTTTCTCAAAAAAATGCACATTTTGTTAAAATATGAGAGCTTATCCGCTCTACTAAGAGGTTTAGCGTCCCGAATTCGACCGACATCGTTATCATGTTTAGTCCACACATCGGCTGGTACATCTTTCAAAATTTCATCAGATTTTTCCGGGGTCTTGGGCATCTCCTTTACAACATTGGATCCTTTAGGTGGCAGACCTACTTCTTCCAATTCCCCATTCTCCATTTGTAGTGGGGTGTCGATTACAAACCCTTCCCCATTCCCTAGCGTTCTTACTACCCAGTGGCCAAACTGCCGAGAGGCGGTAGTCTGGGCCCGTCGTAGACGTCCCATCATCCAGCCCACACTCTCCGGTGGCCAACCTTGAGCAGTAGTGATGGTGACGTGAGCTTCTACTCCGTCGGGGTAACGGGATTGCGCATGTTGCTCTGGTGTCAGGTTTACCTCGATCCCCTCCCCCTCGCGGCCAATCCATACTCGCGATAAATGCACGTTCGAGGTCTTGCCCAGTGAGTCTTTAACTAACTCCCGATATTCCTCGTCGTCCCCCTTTGCGTCGTAGTAGGCTGTACAGTGGGGTGGGTCGTATCTTACGTCCGTCGTGATTCGATTTACTTGTAACCAATTTCGCAGTTCCTCACTTTTGGAACATACCATATCAATTATTTCTATCAAATTTGTCAGAGCCCTTTCGCCTAGCCTCCACCAATACACGGTAGGGCCAGCGCGGGACAATGCTGCCATCAATAGGTCACGTTTAGATTCTGCAACATCTAAAAATCATCCCTTGCTTTGTACATGAAATTCGGCAGCCTAATCGACACAGTAAATCCCGTCCTAACAAGTTAATTGGGGCGGTGGTGGTCATTAAGAAAGCATGTTTAGCTTCTAGCGGGCCGCACACCACTCTCACCTCTTCCGAAACTGGGAGCGCTTGGGGTAAGCCCGAAACGCCAATTATTTGGACATTCTTATGCGTGGGGCGCAATGATAGTAATTGCCCCTTATTAATAGTACGTTGGGTCGCCCCCATGTCCACAAGGAACTCTATCTGTCATCCGTCCACGTCCAGAGTCAGAGTCGGCTCCTCTGTAGGTGTCATTGTTACAAGGGGACATTCTTCAGGCGACCCGTCCTCGTTCCATCAATAGGCCGCTTGGTTGCCTGGTGGAGGGTGTCCATGGGGCCCCTCGCGGATCCGTCGGCAGTCGCGTTTCCAATGTCCTATTTTTCCACAGAGGAAGCACGCTCCTTGTGGAGCCGGCGGAGCTGAGGGTGCGGAGTGTCCGCCGTTATTACACGGTCCCTGTCGTCTCGGTCGTCTAGCTGGCTGCTGGTTCGGTTGTCTCTATTGTTGCGGCCAGGATGGTCCCCGTGGTCCCTTTGTCTGCATAATGACTTGTCTATCACCATCATCGTTAAAGTCGTTTTCGTCATCATAGTCCCAATTATCTTGGGGAGTTGCCCTAGCGTTCCAGTTCTGGGTGTGCCCACGCTTTCGGTTTCCCCCCTTTATGATTGAATTGGGCCCATCATTCTTGTATCAGCATTTGCAGTATGTCCTCCTTTACATCGGCTTTTTCTCATCACAGTCACTACATTGGTCGGCTGCTTCACATAATTCGTCGGTTATGGCATTCGTCCACCCAAGTTTGACTAATTGGATGCACTTCTTTATTGCGGGCCTCATTCCTTCCACTAGGAAATTGTTCACTATAGCCCTGGGGAGGTCCTGTGTCTGGGGAAACCCTCCCCATTTTACCATTGCTCTTTCCACTCTTTCTCTCCAGTCCGCTGTTGCTTCGCCTTGTTTCTGTTTTAGGGCGAATATTTTGTTCCAGTTGGGTCCCGCGGCTCGCATTAAAGCGGTTCGTACTCCAGCCAGCAGTTGGTCGATGGTATTGGCCCACACCGCAGGTGCTTGGGGTGGGTTTGGGTCCGCATTTGGCCAATGTGCATGTATTTTCGCATGTTCCCATACCCGCGTGGGCAATATAGCTTTTCCCATATGGCAGATGTCTCGCCAATCCGCCTGCGAATTTTGTATCCACATTCGCATAAATTCGGACACTTGATTAGGCCGATCTTTTATCAAAGTTTTTACCCATTCTTCCATAGCAGTCAGGTCGGATTCCCTCCATGGCATCCTAGCCGTCACCATCTGTGGTGCGCCTCCCTCAATTGCTAGCTTTAAACCTTCATGTTTTAACGGGAACATCCCTGTCATAATCTGTGGGATCTCATTCCCCGTAAGCCCTGCCAGTAAGGGGTATAGTCCTTCCTGTCCTATCGGTGGCAGGAACCCTGGAATGTCCGTCCCCTCATCTTCCCCATTAGCCCCTTTTCCTCTGAACGGGTTGCCCAGGCTAAGGTAGTCCTGGGGAACAGCTGGTCGGGTTCTTCGAGGGTATTCTCCATCCCTCTGAGTGCCCCCCCTCCATTCCCAGTGCCTGGGCGGGATACCAACATCCGTTTTGAACGTACGTACGCTGGAAGGACCCATTGTCCCTGTGTCTCGTCCCATTGGTGGGCTGATGTTCCGTCCTTTGGGGGTCCGTGCGTTGGTAACAGGGGTGGGGGCAAGGAGGGTGGTGCCTGGAGCCCGGGGACAGGGCCCAGGTCTTGGGACGGTAGGTGTCTGGTAATTATCTCCCCTGACGCGGGGTCTCTACCCTGAACCAGCGGCATCAGTCGCTGTTTCATCTGCTTAACTATTTCCTTGATCGTTTTCTCCTGAGCTTTATCCGCTTGCTTCCTTTCTCCTTGTAGCTTCAATACTTCTCCTGCCAGGCTAGCCTGTTTCGATGCTGCCTGCCTTTTCATCACTTCCTCTTTCTACCACCCGTATACCTTCCAATAGTTGGGCGGGAAATGTCTCTTCTCTTTCTCCAGCTTGTCTAAAGCTCCATACAGCGCTCCTAGTTTCTCTAGCGCAAATGATCCTTCCTCTGGCCAGGAATCACTTAGGTCCTTCGTTAGCACGGCCCATGCTTTCCCTGGTCTAACAGCGACATAGCTATGTTTATTATACATAAAATATGCCGGGGTCTTTCTGAGGGGTACCCCCTCCTTTCCTGATTTGTTCCCCATCCTGTCTGTCTGGGCTGCCTTCCTGGGATGATCTCGGTCTACAGGTGTCGCCCCACGCTCACCTGGCCTCACGATCCCCCTTCCTGCTAACTGTCACCCTACCCTTGGTAAATCAATAAATTCGTTACTCTGGGCAATCGCAAGTACTTACAATTTGTTAATGGCCCAAGCTTGAATCAGCGAAGGGAGGGACGGACGAAACCCGGAGCGAGGAGCGAAGTATGTAATTTGGGATAACTTTCAGCGCAAAGGCTCACCTTAATCAAATCGGATGCTGGCCAGCCTCTCCTCTCGATCCCTCCAGGGTCCGTCCCTCCTCCTGTCCGACTTCAAAATGGAACCCCACTCCTGGTGCCAAATGTTGGTAAATGAATCCAAGGTCCACCACGTTGAAGAAGAAGAGTAACAGAATTTATTAAGGAACCAACACGATCGTGGAGAGATGTCAGAGATTTACAGAGCTCTGAGGAGCCAAAATAATTCTCAAACAAACTCTGACTTTTACAAGCCAGGAGTGCGTTTATATATAAGCCGAATCAGATTATTCTCAGCGAGCCAAAGAGAGTTCAAAGGAAAAGCGGGGATTTCATCAATAGCCCCATCCTCTATCCTATCAGTCCGAATTTGCTGAGCCAAGCCATAAAGACTTGTTCTAAGGCTTTTTGCAACATTCTCCAGCTTACCCGAGTTCTCAGATGTTGCTTCTTCGCCAGACTCAAATCTTATCATTAACAAGTACAAAAAGTTTTAATTAAAACAAAAGCCACGTCGATGTTACACAATGCCTAGACGCAGCTGTGCCTATAACGTCGATGTTATAGGCACAGGACATTCCTATTGATTCGATTACTTGATGTTATTTTTGTGCAAAATGAAAATATATCTCGGCAATTTCCCGTGTGTGGCGACGAATTTTTAATATATCTCGGCATTTTCCCATCTGTTATTTCAGGCGGTGTATGACTGACCATGCCGCGATTTAAAAAATATATATCTCGGCAATTTCCCGTGTGTGGCGACACGTGAACGAAGCTATGCTCCTCTCTCCACATTATTGTGACGACGTATAAATTAAATATTTCATCGTGACGATTGTCATCAAATGGACGAATTTTTAATATATCTCGGCATTTTCCCGTCTGTTATTTCGGGCGGTGTATGACTGACCATGCCGCGATTTAAACAAAATATATATATCTCGGCATTTTCCCGTCTGTTATTTCGGGCGGTGTATGAATGACCATGCCGCGATTTAATAAAAATATATCTCAATGGACTTGAAGTTACAGGCCTTTGAGAATTCATTTCGTTCTATAAAGGGCAACTTTCATCGGATTTTCTTCCCGTTTTTTTTCAACCGAGTCTAAAACTATGTTAGCGACTGTGAAAAATGAAATGATATATCGAATTTGATTTGAAATAAAACTGTGTGAGAGAGGAAGACACCACGGGCCTACAAAACAGGCCTCAAAGCTATGCAAGTTAATAAAATGGTGGATATTTGTTTATATGAAGGCTCTCCCAGAATGGGTGGAGCTATGGTTCCCAGAATGGGTGGAGCTTTGAGGTTTTGTCTTCTCTGCAAGAACAAGAAGAAGAAGAACAAGAAGAACAACAACAACAGCAGAGGGCACTCTATGACCAGCGTCTGCGACGCGGCTAAAAACAAATGGTGGAGCTGTTGGAGCTGTTGTTCCCTTGAGTTCAGCTGACCTCGGCGTGACATGGGGTAATTATTTGTTTTTAATACAAAGTGAAACTAAAATAGGATTTTCAAAGTATATAAGGCTAAAGCAAATCGCAATCATAATGACACAATATCCACATATGCCTAGTTGGTCAGGGGTTCATCCTACAGCAAGATAATGACCCTGAACACACCTCCAGGCTATGTCAAAACTACCTTCGAGGAAAAGAACAAGACGGTAGGCTTCAAATCATGGAATGGCCAACACACTCAGCTCCGTCTCCAGACTTAAACCCCATCGAGCTGGTTTGGGATGAACTGGATTGAAGGGTGAAAGCAAAGCAACCTACAAGTGCAACACATTTGTGGGAACTTCTGCAACAGTGTTGGGAAGAACTTCCCGAACAATATTTGATTTCCATTGTAGAAAGAATGCCACGAGTGTGTTCGGCGGTTATACCTGCAAAAGGTGGCGACTTTGCGGAGTCAAAAATTTAAATTTAATTTTGTTAAACAAAATGATTCTATGATTTTTTTTTTATCTCAAATTGTTTATTTGTTCTATGCTTAATTCCAGAGTACATTGAGACATTAAACTGTGTAAATTTCAATAAAACTGGAAAAATTGAGGTGTTCTAAAACTTTTGACTGGTAGTGTATGTGTAAATAACATATAAAAATAATATGTGTGCATACAATACACAGCATATGATGTCACACAAAAAAAACATGCCAGAGCAAAACCAAAAGCAAAACCAAAGGCAAGCTTATGTATAAACCATAATCGTGCATGTGTATGTGCAAATCACTACCCATGCACGTGTGTGTTATGGGTGTGTGTGTGCATGTGTGTGTCACTGCCACCATCTTTCTCAGCTCCCCTCCCCGGCCCCCACCCCCCTTCTGTATGCCAAATTGCAGGTTCGTACATTCTGTGCAGACTCTGTTACGCACGTTACTGGACCGCATGGAGCTCGGTTCCCTGCAGGCATAACGTGGCATAAAAGGAGTCGCCAAATTCTGGGCCCTCGCTCCCAGCATGATGAGGTCGGAGAAGCCCAGCAAGCCGCCAGGAAAGGCCACATCCCAGACAATCCACGCGGCCTAGGGCGCCACGTGCATGGCAATGTGCCCCACCAAAGAGCCGCCATTCACACCAAAACCACCACACACGGCGCAAATCCTTCATCCGTGTGTGTATGTGTATGTGTGTGTAATGTTTTTATTGGAATTGTACTTGAGTTTCCCCATGTGGAGTGTATGCTTCCAGATGTGGAGTGTATGCTTCCCAATGTGGAGTGTCTGCTCCCCGGTGTGGAGTGTATGCTTCCTGGTGTGGAGTGTATGCTTCCCGGTGTGGAGTGTTTGCTTCCCGGTGTGGAGTGTATGCTTCCTGGTGTGGAGTGTATGCTTCCCGGTGTGGAGTGTATGCTTCCCGGTGTGGAGTGTATGCTTCCCGGTGTGGAGTGTATGCTTCCCGGTGTGGAGTGTATGTTTCCTGGTGTGGAGTGTATGTTTCCCGGTGTGGAGTGTATGCTTCCCGGTGTGGAGTGTATGCTTCCCGGTGTGGAAAGTGAAACACCGAAATGATCGTTATGATCTCCTGAGTTGAAAATCATCTACAAATAATACGGAAGAATTCCCATGTTTCTAAACATGTGCCATGCTAAGGTTTATATAGAGCAGTTTAATAGGTCCTTCCATTGCATGGCATTGTAATTACAAGATAAATAACAAAAACAATGATAACATGCTAACAAAGCATTTATTTATTAATACGAATAATAGTAACAATAATAAAAGCAGTATCATTTGGCAATAATAATAACGAACGTAGTACAATACCCCCACACCGCCTCCTCGCCCTGGCTCAAGCACACCTGGGCTTTGTGAAAGGTAAGCTAATGCTCAAGTTGTACAGCAGGCAGGTATGCTCCAAGGCCGTGAAGACAAATGAAAATTTGATACAATGGACCAACGGGTCTACTAGTATGCGAAAAAAAAATCGCTATTATGTGGTCAGGGGATGCATGACGTCATATGCAAGGTACAGTATCACTATTCAAGGTGCTCCTTGTCCGAGGTAAATAATACGGCCGGGAAAACCTAGGTCACGAACGCGGTGTAATGCAGCTTAAACTTCTTTCCCACGAGCCTGCAACCAGCCTCAACCACCAAACAAAGCAGCCAGAACACAAGCGGAAGAATTACATGAAGCAATAAGAATAAAGCACATAATAATTATCAAAAATGGGACCACAGGTCCTGAAGCTCACTTGGATCAAAAGCATCAATGACGTCATAAAATATCGAAATGTTGTTCATGCGCAGAATCTGGTCACATGATTGTTTGAATAGAATCACTCTCGATGCTGATTACAGCGATACATATTTCCAGGTCATGTTTTTACAGGTTACAAATCATGTTATTGGCTGAGGTCATGGCTGTGCCACTGATGCAACGCCCCCTGGAGGTTAGAGCAGGAATTTTTAGCATATGACGCATTATTTCTACCCGATCATGGGCGCAGATTTTGATGCGGTCAATACACCTTTGTTAGGCATCAGATATTGAGTTTGGCCAAGTTTCATCAAAGTCGTGTTTGGTTCAAGCGATAATGACTGAAGTGTTTACAGACTCATTCACTGACTTATCGACGGACACTGCTCGATCACATAAGCTCACCAGACTAAAGTCCATGTGAGCTAAAAATGAATCAATAATAAAACCCCTTACCCTCTACCGAATACGCACCCCTGATACAAACCAAGCAAACTAATGGGAGATCATATCTAACAAGAACGGCACTCGGTAGAGAGCAAGCCTCCACCTGGTTGGCAAAATCACTCAATGGTGAAGAATCACTTAAAAAATTAAATAATTCTCATATCCGAATCCATATTCAGATGTTCACCAAAATCGAATCGAATCATCCTTGTCAGACACCCATGGTGAAGAATCATTTTAAAAATTCTAGTAGCCGGATCCAAATCCAGATATTCACCAAAATCTAATCATTTCGTCGGTGTCACATACGCTACATCTCTGCCAAATTTCGTCCGAATCCGTCCACAACTTTTTGATAATATTTTGTTCACAAACGGACAGACAAACAGACAGACAGACAGGGGTGAAAACATACCCTCCATCCACCTTTGGTGGCGGAGGTTTAAAAAATCAAAGACAATTTCTCAAAGTGAAAAGTAGAACAGCCAAAATGTTGTAGTCTGGGTCTAGTAAATGGGAAACTATTCCCAACAAATACGGTTCGACAGAGGTCGTAGAACACATTACCCCACACAGTGTTAAAGTTTATACAGTACTTCAATTTAAATAAACTAGGGCATGCCCGTACTATATATATATCTAAAATTATATCCCCCCCCTCTATTTACATGGAATGGTTTGGTCCATTCGCAAAGCCAAAGGCAGAGCGAACGGCTTGCGAGTACGGTGACAATCCCCCCCCTCTATTTACATCAAATGGTTTGGTCCATTCGCAACGACCACAGAACCCCCCCCCCCCCTCTATTTACATGAATGGTTTGGTCCATTCGCAACGACCACAGAACCCCCCCCTCTATTTACATGCAATGGTTTGGTCCATTCGCAACGCCAAAGCGAACGGCGAACGGCTAAATCGCCATAGCTCGGTAAGTACTTGTCCGATTAATTTCAAACCTTGAAAAGGCACATCCTCGGGTCCCCAGCAATATACCTGGCAAGTTGCAAGTATATCGGACCCGTGGTTGTCGAGAAACAGCGGTCACAGACAAACAAACAAACGTACAAACGTACAAACAAACACACAGAGATTACTGGAATTATAGATAGACTAGGGCATGCCCGTACTATATATAAGCTAGGACGTGCCCGTACGTGGGTGCCCGTTCCTTGCCAAAAAAAAAAAAAAAAAAAATTTGTGTAGGGGTGTGTGTGTGTAAACATCCTAGGGCGTGCCCGTACGTGGGTGCAAAAAAACATGCGTGCAAACAACAACAACAAAAAAAAACTTTGAAACCACGTGGCAGTAACGACCACAGAACCCCCCCCCCCCTCTATTTACATGAATGGTTTGGTCCATTCGCAACGACCACAGAACCCCCCCCCCCCTCTATTTACATGCAATGGTTTGGTCCATTCGCAACGCCAAAGCGAACGGCGAACGGCTAAATCGCCATAGCTCGGTAAGTACTTGTCCGATTAATTTCAAACCTTGAAAAGGCACATCCTCGGGTCCCCAGCAATATACCTGGCAAGTTTAAAGTATATCGGACCCGTGGTTGTCGAGAAACAGCGGTCACAGACAAACAAACAAACGTACAAACGTACAAACGTACAAACAAACAGAGATTACTGGAATTATAGATAGATGAAGGATTTCAAAGATTCTTCAAAAAATTCTGGAAGGTCAGCACTATTGAAGCAATATTATACACCACCCTTATAAACGACCTTCTACACCACCTCATTTAACATGTCCAAGCACTGCTAACTGGAAGGGTTTTGAAAGTGACAAGAAGGCGATTTGTGTACTTGTGTTCAAATATACAATTCAATTTAAATAAAATAAAGATTGTAAGTCATACAAATAAATAAATTATGGAATTTACCACCGTTTTACCGCCATTGACGCAGTGTCTATTACTGTATAACATGTTACATATAACACGTTACACATCAGTTATTTGTGTCCTTTATGACGTCCTTAAATACAGTACGTTTCCTGTTTGGAATGATTTTAAAGATTTTTTTTAAACCTTCTTTAAGTCAAGTATGATAAAAAAAAATCATCACTTAAATAATTCATTCTAGTAGCCGGATCCAAATTCGAATCTTCACCAAAATCTAATCATTTCGTCCTTGTCACATAAGCTACATCTCTGCCAAATTTCATCCAAATCCGTCCATAACTTTTTCAGATATCTTGTTGACAAACAGACAGACAAACAAACAAACAGACAAATAACAAAACAAAGACAAACAAACAGACAAGGGTAAAAACATAACCTCCATCCGCCTGATGGTAATGGCAGATGTAATGATGTTATTGGTGCCTTCATTATGACGTCATAAATCGACAAGTAGAACGCTTGATCCGATCAGTATGAAATTTCTTGAGCGTGATCTAGGGATAAATTAATCAAGGAAAAACAATTGATGATGTCAAGTCTGTTTGTCCAGTGTATTTATGTCCCTCACAAAAGTCCACCAAGCAGAGCTGAGGATCTGGTCACATGACAGGGGGACAGCAGATCCTCCACTCAGCAGATCCAAGTCCGGCTACGCTGTTGTTAGACTATCGGTCTTTTTTAAAAATCAAGCACAATGGTTGACAGCCAAGGACTTACCGAGGGCTCAATGACTCCTGCATCTATCAGTTTTCTCATCTGTTCATCAGCTTAGTCCACCTTAGCCCAAGGGAGCCACTGGGCAGCTGATGAACAGGTTGGGCCTCTCTGGTGTAGATCTGATGTTTCACCAGGCCTGCGCGTCCAATGTCCTCGGAGGTCCAATGTCCTCCAATGTCCTCATCTCACGCCAGGAATGGTTGTTGCGGAACACACGAGCATTCAGATTTTTCACACGTGTCACAAACCACAATATCCCCGAGAAGCAAGGAAAGCAAACGCACAAACAGGCGTCATGAGGAGACTGTCTTATTCCTGCAGTTGTGGGCCGACAAATCCATACAAGGTCAGTTAGACAGCATGGTCAGAAATAAGGAGGTCTTTAAACACATGGAGCAAATAATGGTGGGGGCAGGATATAATAAGACGGTGGACCAACTTCCAATCGTCATCAATATGCAGAAGAAGTACAATCTTTTACAGCTCAAATGCTCCTCACACTGGTACCGATGGCTCGGTATGAATCTATGCTACATTCTAGTCCATTTCTTCAATTTCTTTCCATCGCCCTTGCCACAAATTTGAAATACGACAAAACAAACAGCGAGCAATGCAACAATGGAAGGCGCCATGTCATGTTAGGTGTCCCTTGACATCCATGTATTAAAATCATATTGTGCAAGTGTTTCATGTTAAATAAACCAGGCATATTCATGACATTAAACTTAGCCGGGAAAGAAAACCCGGGATTAAGCGTTAACCTGGGGTTAAGAAAGGAGGAGTAAAACCAGGCCAAGAAAGCCTGAGATCCATGCTAGGCTAAGAAAGTCAGGGGTTAAGGCTTGCGGTGTGATAGGCCCTTTTATATATGTTCAGAGAGAGAGGGCTTGAAGGCATACCCAGACATGCATCCACATGAAATGTTTTTTTACGTCATGCTGCTAGGTAACAATATATTCGAAGTTCACCTTGGCAGGAAGGTTGGTAATGAGCAGTTCGGCAGGCGTGAAGAAGCTAATCAATGGTTGGAAAGGCCAAAAAAGTTCTGGGTAAAGAAACCACCAATTTTTAGCCCACTGTGCTGAAAATACAGTTCATGAATAATTGATTTTTCCTAAGAAAGTAGGATTTACCTAAATATCGGGGTGTGTCCCACCTGACATTGACTCAAGTAGTACTTAAATAGTAGTACTTAAATGATACTTTATGGTGGGAGGCCTTGGAATACATATTATATGTATATACAGTGCATTCAGAAAGTATTCAGACCCCTTCACTTTTTCACATTTTGTTATGTTGCAGCCTTATGCTGAAATCGTTTAAATTCATTTTTCCCTCATCAATCTACACTCAATACCCCATAATGACAAAGAGAAAACAGGATTTTAGAAAGTTTTGCAAATTTATTAAAAAGAAAAAACTGAAATATCACATTGACATAAGTATTCATACCCTGTGCTATGACACTTGAAATTTAGCTCAGGTGCCTCCCATTTCTCTTGATCATCTTTGAGATGTTTCTGCACCTTGGTTGGAGTCCACCTGTGGTAAATTCAATTGATTGGAGATGATTTGGAAAGGCACACACCTGTCTGTATAAGCCTAAGGTCTCACAGCTGACAAATCATATCAGAGCAAAACCAAGCCATGAGGTCGAAGGAACTGCCTGCAGAGCTCAGAGACAGGATTGTGTCGAGGCACAGATCTGGGGAAGCCTAGAAAAAAAATTCTGCTGCATTGAAGGTCCCCAAGAGCACAGTGGCCTCCATAACTCTTAAATGGAAGAAGTTTGGAACAACCAGGACTCTTCCTAGAGCTGGCCGCCCGGCCCAACTGAGTGATCGGGGGAGAAGGGCCTTGGTAAGAGAGGTGACCAAGAACCCGATGTTCACTGGCTGAGCTCCAGAGATCCTGTGTGGAGATGGGAGAAACTTCCAGAAGGACAACCTTCACTGCAACACTCCAACGATCTGGGCTTTATGGCAGAGTGGCCAGACGGAAGCCTCTCCTCAGTGAATAATACATTAAAGCCCACAGAATCTTGTTTCTCACAGTCTGAGAGTCTTTTAGGTGCTTTTTTGCAAACTCCAAGCGAGCTTTCATGTGTTTTGTTCACGAGTAATTGGTTCACGAGTTATCAAACAGAGTGACAACTATATTCGTCATGGGTGTGTGTCTGTCTGTGTGTGTGTCTGTCTGTCTGTCCGCAGCATAACTACCCGATGATATCATCCGATCTTGATGAAACTTGGGTGGGAGGTTGATATGATCCAGTTATGTCCTGCCTAGAGTGGGCTTATTGCGCCCATTGTGGGCGGAGCCACACCCGAAAAAGATGTCTTTTTAGGGGGTAATCAATTTCAAGCTACATCTTCTCCGAGGGGTTTGGTGGAATCTGACAGGGGTTTCCGTATTTGGTTAGGCCAATGTCATGTGTCTAGCTCCACGGAGCTCGATTTTTCATTTTCTCCCCAAGGTCAAGGTCACAAGGTCAAAAAATTTAGAAAAGTCGATTTTTGATGGTTTTATTACATTGTTCGCTTCCTAATAGGGTGAAATGTCGTACATGATCTTATATTATCACATTCATCATGAAATACAAGTTTTCCAACAAATTTCAGAATCTTCGACCTTTGACCTTTGAAGGTCACAAAGGTCAAATTTTCAAAGTTGTCGGAAGCGAACCGAATTTTCGGTATTGTGCAGCTAACTAACCTCATAACTGATTATACATTATTTTCTATCTCATTTCAAGGTCAGTAACCTTCGTTTTGACATTTCCAGGCCAGGACCACACACAATTACATACAGCTGGCTCTTAGAGGCCTGCGCACGACGTGGGCCCCGACCCCAGTCCGGGCCTGTTTCGGTTATAGTCCGTCCTTTGTCATTGAATACCACTCGCTCGTGAACCAATATTCTCCTGCCTTGTAATACTTTACAACTGAGTCGGAATCCAAACCCAAGTTAGACAGCTCAGAGGAGAGTGTGAGTACCTCGGAGGTCATCCTCTCAGCCCAGGGTCGTCCTTTAATACAACGTTAATAAAATGTGATTCCATGTTGTACCGGTATGTATCCTACTACAATTAACCAAATGTCTGCCCATCTGTCTGTCCGTCTGTCTGTTCCCAGGTACCGCAAAAACGGCTGAACCGATCGCAACGATATTTTGGGTGGGTAATCCTGGGACCCCCTGGAGTAAAATAGGCTATATCGTTTTTCCAATTAGGAAAATTTTTCTAATTTTCCAATTTTCCAGTTTTTCCAAACACGATGGAATAATATTTAACGATATGAACAGTGATGTGGCTTTTATTGAAATTCTACAAATACTGTTTAGATTTTGATGATTTGCGTGTGATATGATTTAGCAGATGTTTATATAAATAGTTTAAAATAAAATAAAAAAGCCTTCAATTTCTGATATTTTGCCTTTTCATTTGGGCCGCCCAATTGAAGCCCCGCCCATAGGGCGGGTACCGTTGCTAGTCGTACTATAATGTACCAAAGACAAACTCAATGCACTGTCGACAATCTGTTTTGTATTCCAATATTCAGTGGTTGTAGTATCAGTATTTCCAAATCATTCAGCAGTATGCAAAGTATCCAGTGATTGACTGCAATACATACAAAAACCGTGTCATGTTACACAGATTTACAGAATGGACAATGGAGAAACAACTTTCCCAATAATTCACTACTGGAAGAAGAAGACAACCGCTTCTCTGGTAAAACATTACTCTGAGCGACCATTTAACACTTCTTTGCGTCTTTAGCTCTGATTGCTACGTAATATAACAACAGGATATGCATCAGTTACCGTTTTGTAGTCCTCAGTACATCGAACAAATCATCCGTCGAACGACGTGAAGCCGCCATCTTGAACACTGAAAATAATTCGGATGACGTCACGCTTCTTCTTCTTTTGGGTTTCTCGAAGACAGCTGAGGTGTGTCACAACATCCTTTGCAACGCCAGGATCCAACGGCTCATTAACAGTGACTTCTGAAAGAGATTCGAACATGGTAAAGTTCCCTTCCTCAGCCTTTCGTTTCCAGTTTTCAAGCTTCTGTATAAATGCACTGAGAGTGTCATTGAACTGAATGATAGTTGTTCCCTTTCCTTTCAGCTTTAGATTCAGTCTGTTCAATTGATCAAAAATATCCACAAGGTATGTGAGGCGAAAGACCCACAGCTTTTCATGGAAGGAAGCTGCAAGTTTGTGCTTTTCTTGCATCTGTCGGAAACTCTGCATCTCTTCTCGGAGTTCAAACACTCGTGCCACAACATTTCCTTTTGATAGCCAACGCACCTTCGTGTAGTAAAGCAGGTTCTTTTGCTCTGAATCCATTTCTGTGCACAATTGCTTAAAGAGTCGGGAATTCAAAGCACTGCTTTTCACGTAGTTCACAATTTTGATGACTTGTTCAAGATGAGATGAGATGATGAAGAGATCCTGAAGATGAGATGGAAGGGTTTTTGAAGGAAGAGCTTGTCGATGAATCAGACAATGAACAGAAATGATGCCTAGAGATAGATTTCGAACAAGCGCTTGGAAGCCACTTTTTGCTCCGACCATAGCTGGGGTGCCATCGGTGCACACTCCACAGAGATTGTGCCAGTTCAGTTCCTCATGGTCAAAGAACTCTGTTACTTTTTCCATCACATCCACAGCTCTGGTATTTATTTCGAGAGAATAAGCAGAATAAGAATTCTTCCTTGATAGAATTACCGTTCACATACCGGACGAAGGCAAGAAGCTGGGAACAGGATGAAACATCTGTGGACTCATCCAACTGAATTGAGAACAATCCAAATGCAGCGTCTTTGATTTCAGCAATCACCGGTTCTTTTATGTCACTAGACAAGTCAGCAATCCTCCTTTGAACCGTATTATTTGACAGAGAAGTTTTGTTGAACTTTTTTTCAGCCTCTTCTCCAAGCAGAATCCTAGCCATCTTCAGAGCACATGGCTTGATCAGAGTCTCTCCGACTGTGTGAGGTTTCTTCTGTTGCGCAATGAGGAGGCTGACGGCATATGAAGCCTCCGTAAGACGCTTGTTTTGCTGAAATAATGTTCCACTTTGATCCAAGCACTGGTGCTTCACGTTCTCTTCCATTCGCTTGATGAAGTCCACATCCTTATGTTGATGATGTGGATGAATCTTCTCCAAATGGAGCTTCAGCTTCGATGGGAACAAAGATTGATACCCGAGAACTTTCTGGCACAGGACGCATTGTCCCTTTAATTCTCCACGATCATGTAAGGATGTGAATCCAAACTTTATGTATTGCTCATCATATCCTCGTTTTGTCATTTCAGAAGGGTTTCTGGAAGAAAAGAAAAAAGTAAAAATATAAAAAAACAAGACTAAAAAAATATGCAGGGAATAGTGGGTGGCTACCACTGACCACCACCAACACACACAGAATTGAACACTTGTTTTAGGCCTTGTGCGTGAAAAGATTGTATTATTTGGGCAAATATTGGGCCGTCTCTGTGGCCCACCTGGAAAACGTGCTGTGGCCCACCAATGGGCCATGGCCCACTGATTGGGAACCCATGGACTAGACGATCGGTCTCCACTCAACGTGTAACCTTCCACTAACTCGCCGTGTCAAAGATTACGTCGAAGAACTCAGCCCCAAAAAAGTGAATTGTCCATGCTGCTCCACCCACACCGTTCCCCCTGGAGAACCGACGTCAGGCTGAGGTACTCTTCGAAATTATATAGAGTTGATCTCACTGTACCCATGTTCCAATAATTAGATATATTTAACAAAACAAAACGTTTGAGCATATCAATTACTATATTTACTTGGATACCGTACGTAAAAAAAAAAAAAAGTAGAATCCGAATCCGAAAAGATCGCGACTGATGTTCCTGGGCGGTGTAAAAAACATCAGATGTACAATAATTACCTTTAACAGAGTGAAAAACGAACGTTGGAGCCATTTTACCTCACGTCTCACGGAGCAAATAATTTAATTGTTTCTTTTTTTTTTCAAATCCCTTTTTCCTAATTTTGTTCCGATTTCACTCGAGATTTAGACATAATTATTTAAGCGGAGAGTTCCGATCATTAAAAATGGAATCAGATTTCGAATATCAGCTTTTAATAAGCCTATGCTATAATTTTGCCCAGCAGCCAATCACAGTGCACCTAGGCTTACACCAGCCAATCAGCCTACAGACGAACGGACGGACGGACAGCCATCTCCGTTATACAGCATATATACACTATTTAAATATATATACTGACTTTGTATACAAAATAACTAATTTAGATTACAGGGTTATTTGTGCCAGCACTCGGCTGCTGGTTTGCATCATTGCTGGGAGTGCGGCAATCCCACTGATGCTGTTCTCCCATATAGGTGAGGAAAGGAATTTGTTAAGGATGCTGGCGATAAGTCAACTATACTCTTCGTTCGAATACATCGTGTACATTTTATGTCCACCAAATAATGCTAGCAGATGAGGCACACGGCTTAACGTCCAATTGAGGGGTGGCACACTCCAACTCTGCCCACAAAGCACCGATCTGACATTTCATAGTCGGGTCAACAATTGAACCCGGACTGGACAGTTCATAGGTAAGTGTGCCACCGCCACCTGTGCACCAATTCTGACAGACCAAGGTTAACATTATGCTTGGCGGTATAGTTACAGTTCCTGTTATTCATCATCTGTTTGCCGTGCCCATAATAACTAGGGGGCGCGGCATGATGGAGCCAATGATCCGTACGGCCACCATTGATGGATGAATCTGGAGTAATGTGCAGCTGACCATAAAAACTACCTAAATCCTGGATCAATGGTCACCTCCACTCATTCGTTCCTGTTTTTTTCCTGCCTGTGGAACCAACTTCCACAACTCATTCTTCCTCCAGGTCTTCAAGACAGCTGTTCACCACCACCTCAGATTGTCCCCAATCAAAAACCATGATCTTCTGCCCCCCTACCCCAATCCCTCATTCCAAATTTCCAGTTTTCCCTCCTGAGTGTTTCCTTCTGTATCCATCTTGTCCAACCTGTGCATTCTCTCCTGCCCCCATTCCTCCACACGCCCAATGTTTGTCCGCCTCTCTCTATCTTTACCTTCGGCTCTGCTATCGGTCCCAGGTCGAAAATCCCATAGAAAAGCAATATGACAAATCCCATAGGAAATTGGACCAGTATGATATACTGTTTTCAATAAGGAAAGTAAAATACTGGACCAGTTGAAAATACCAGTGGGTCAATGGGAGCAGAAGGAGACCAATAGAATACCAGTATAGGAACGAACAGGATTGTAAATAACAAATTGATATTTGTGGAGAAAATTACGTGCCCAGAATGGGAATGTGAACCTGGGTCCTCTGGTGACAGGTACAAGTGCTCGGCCATCTGAGATATCTGACTCCTGGATAGCAAACAACTTGTATTCACATATATAACAAAGACTCTGCAAGGAAACCTTGTTATTTATGCAGAACATGTCTAGAACTCAATTCTATATGGAACTGCGTGTTTTGGGTTTGTTTAAAGAAAATATAATAATAATAACAATAATAATAATACATTTATTTTATATAGCGCTTTTCAAGAAGCCCAAAGACCCTTTTTTACAGAGTACAAAAAAAACAAGTGCAAAAAGACAAAAATCAACAGGTAAATAATCAAAGCAAAAGGAAGGAGAAGGAGAAGAGATAGTCAGGGGTTAGATGCTGTGGGTTGAATGTTGAATGCAGTGTTGAACAGGTGGGTCTTGAGTGATGTTTTGAATGTGGTGAGTGAGGAGGAGTCTCTGATGGTGTGAGGTAGTGAGTTCCAGAGGGTGGGAGCAGCGATGGAGAAGGCCCTGTCCCCCCAGGATCTGAATTTGGTCTGGATGGGGGTGGGGGGGTCAGGAGGGTTGGTACCAGCAGAGCGGAGGTTGCGGGTGGGAGTGTGTCTGGAGAGGAGGTCAGTCAGGTATTTTGTATAAGTATTTTGTATAATATGATTCAAGTATTTTGATTGGTGTATGGGTTTCAGACCAGGTGCATCAAATGGTTTGTATTGGTTTCAATCGAATCTGGTTAAAGGTTTCTACTGGAAACTCGACTGGTTCCTGTAGAAACCAATATAAACGGTGATTTGAAATAGAGACCCATGGAAATGTCCTTCTGGTGTTTCTATGGGATTTTTAACCTGGTGTGTTTCAATCTTTCTCTCTTTCTCTTTACTGTTCCTTTTGTCCTGTTACATCCTAATCCGTTCAGTGCTCTATCTCTTCCACGTGCCTCGACTGTGCATACCAGAAATAAAAAATAAACAAAGTCATGGCTGGCTCGCACCCTTGAACTTCAACACATGATGGTGGGACTAAAAAACTTAGACATTACTACAAATTCCCCAGGTAAGCAAATGGTCCTGCCAAAGTAGGAATCAGAGAGGTGAAGGTGTGATTGCGTCGAGTAAGCTAAGGAAGGCACACGATTTGAGAACGATTGCAAAGTGGGTTCTTTTTGCATTGAGAACTTGAAATTAGAATAAAATCAAGTTTTCTCTTAAAGGAATTATCACTGACTTTAACATTACTGCTTTAACCTCACCAATAACTTATATATATGATGTCATTTGGACTGTGACGTTAACGAATTCCCATTTTGGGAAGAAAATGAGTGCGTACTGGAGTTGTAGTGGAAAAGCGGATTGAGGAAAGATGGTGAAGGGCATTTCCTCGTTGCTGTATCAGTCGATTGTCAAATGAAGCAATCAGTGAATGAAGCAGCTCCTGATACATCCAAAGAGCATTGTTTATTGATGGATTCACCATCCATGACTGAATTGAAATCGCTCTGATGGAGAAGAGTGTTGAACTCTGCAATGGCAAGGACGTTGTTATCCAATTCCCACTCCGGATATGCCAAGTCCAGGCGAAATGTATCCCGATATGCATGGAGAAAGGAAACACTGTAACCAATAATTCAACAACTGCGAGTGCTGCAGACAATTTTACACCAGATCTTTTTTTTTCTGGAACGCCGGCTACATGTTTCATCCAATCATCATGTACAGTGCCTTCGGAAAGTATTCACAACCCTTGTCTTTTTCACATTTTGTTGTGTTGTAGCCTGAATTTCAAATGAAATAAATTGAGATTTTTTGTCAATGATCGACACATAATACCCAATAATGTGTAAGTGGATTTGATTTTTAGACGTTTAAAAAAATCTATCAAAAATGATATGCAAAAATACCTAATTTACATAAGTATTCAAGCCCCTGAGTCAATACTTCGTAGAAGCACCTTTGGCAGGAATTACGGCTTCAAATCTTCTTCGGTATGTCTGTATCAGCTTTGCATCTCTGGATTTGGGGAGTTTCTCCCATTCTTCCTTGCAGATTTGCTCAAGCCCTGTCAAGTTGGATGGTGAGCCTCTGTGAACAGCGATTTTCACATGTTTCGCCAAATTCTCAATGGGATTCACGTCTGGACTTTGTCTGGGCCACTCAAGGACTTTCACATTCTTGTTCTGAAGCTGTTCCAGTGTTTCTTTGGCTGTATGCTTGGGGTCTTTGTCTTGTTGGAATGTAAATCTTCACCACAGTCTAAGGTATTTTGCATTCTGAAGCAGGTTCTCCACAAGGATTTGCCTTTATTTGGCTCCACTCATTGTTCGTTCCATCCTTACAAGTCTCCCAGTCCTTGCCGTTGAAAAGCATCCCCATAGCATGATGCTGCCACCACCCTGCTTCACAGTAGGGATGGTGTTAGAGGGGTGCTGGGCTGTGCTCGATTTCACTTTCCATTCTGGCCAAACATAGAACAAAGAGTTCAGTTTTCGCATTCAGAACAAAAAGTTCGATTTTCATCTCATCAGACGACATGATCTTTTGCTTCATGCTCTTGCTCTTCATGTCTTTCACGTGCCAAACTCCAGGCGTGCTGCCATGTGCCTTTTCCTCACGAGTGGTTTCCGTGCATAGAGGTGCAAGGAGGTGCATAGAGCACACTGCACAAACGCAAGCATATCTACACTTGCCACTAGAGATGTTTCGAGCACAAAAAATTTCCAAGCACAAACAGAAAGAAAACAGGAAAAGGCAGGAATCCTGATTAAAATCCATGCAATTATCTAGGAATTCCAATGAAACAATTTTCGTGGAAGAAACACTTGCTTGGGCGAGTGTCATACGTGGTGTGTCATACGTGGTGTGGCAGCGGTGTGGTGCAATTACTGCTGGTGTGGTACAATAGACAGCATGAAAGACAAGCAGAAAAAGGCATAAAATGTCATAGCTGGCATGGTTTTAGTAATTTTGCTGTACGGAGTTAAATGCCATCAGTCGGCCATCTTTGGATGGATTACAAAACAAGACCTTCTACATATGTATACTCTCTCGTGCTGTCTTTGTGCCAAGTTTGAACAACATCGTACCATGCATGTTCAATAAATTGTTGGGGACACGTTTAAAACAGCTGTTCACCACCATCTCTTGTCTTCCCCCATCCAAAACCTTGATCTCTTCTACCCCCGTTAATTCACCCCAGATCCACTTTTTTTTTTGGAAATCCCGACTTCTTTCTTTCCTGGAAGTTCTAGCAGTGTCCATGTGTTTTATACCTTTCCCACCCCCCTTCCCGGCCTTCCCATGCCTCCTCACCCCAAGCCCTCTCCCTCCCACGGATCTTCCGTTGTCCCTGTTATCTGCTGTTGTACCTGTGTGCTTACCTCTCTCTCTCCCCATCTTGTCTCCCACTCCCTTTACTGTATGCTTTGTGTGTCCGTTTGTCCTGTTTTGTGATTGATGTTAGCTCTTTCACGAGCCTCGATCTTGTATCCAAAAAAAAAAAGGAACAAAATGGCTGCCAGTCGGCCACATTGGATCTGATCTCGAAAAAAAAAGATGTTATGTAAGCAATCATTCATTATCTTTGTGCCAAGTTTTAACAACATCGGTAAATGCATATCCAAGAAAAGGTTGAGGACGTGTTCAACATCGGAGTTTTTATTCAACTAAAATGGCTGCCAGAAGGCCATCTTTGATCGCATCGCGAATCAAAATGATGTTCATATGTATACCATCATGTATTGTCTTTCTGACAAGTATGCACAAAATCAGTGCATACATCTTCGAGATATGGTTGCGGACGGATGGACGGACAGACAAGATCCAATCCATAGGACCCGTTTCAGACCAAGTCCAACGGGGAGGGCCTCAGCTAACGTTCCACAACATGATAAAGAATGGTTGTGGATGTCTATTGCCTGGTGAACCACAATAATTTCATTATCTTAACGACTTCTGACAATATCTTTCTGTGCAACTGCCATTTTCCTCACTAGCAGCTGTACATGTTTCCAGGATAACCTCTCTTTTTGGAAACTGTTCCTTGATCTCAACCTTTTTACGAGTCAAATGACTGATTCCAGATTTGGTGATAATGCTCCTTGGGATTTCAGATGTTGATATAAAGATCCACATGCAGAAATCTCCTGGCTTTCACATGTTGATATAAAGATGCACATGCAGCAATCTTACAGCTTCAGATGAAACACTTGTGGTTGGGGTATATGCTATTAGCCAAATGATAAATAAATTATTTTATGATAACTATTTATTGATTTAATTACTCGTGAGATACCTGTGCTACGCACGGGTGGGAGGCCAGAAGCAAACAGGCAATGCAGATACGGCGAATGCTAAAACATGAAACCAATAAATTCCACATTCCTGTAGCACCCTCAGTCGCACGTCAGACATGGACAGCAAGTTCGTGAAGGACTTCCATAAAAACGTACCCGTTCGCAAACAAATGGGTACGTTCACGTATAGAAACATCGATCATGGGTCCGTGGTGAATCTGCATATGGCGATCCGCGAAGTTCACGTTTAGAAAGTAAAAACCATCACGGCATGTCGTCATTTACTTGAACTCGATATCTCTTTTTTCTTTCCAAACAACATAACTCCAATCACAAATTAATAACAAAATAAACTTTTAACAACATTGTTAATGTTTCCTTCATTGTAAAAACTACCAAGTCAATAGTTAAAAGGATTTTGAGCCGAAAGGTGTTATGACTTTAGCAAGATCGATGGAGACAGTGATCTGTTAGTGTATACACCGCCCAAATAGCTATGTGGAATTCTCTCATGTAGAGATTAAACTCACGTCGTTTGAACTTTGGACGAGGTCATTATTTACTTTTAATGATGTTTATATACAAATCAAAAAGAAGATAATTGGTTTTGAGTCGTCCTTTCCACATATCTCGTGGGATTGTGAGTTGGAAAGATGACCGTGATGGAGGGGAGGTGGTTGGCATTCTCTCAAGCAGGGATTCAACCCATGTCCTTATAAAAGGTCTTTGTCCGAGGTCACCGAGTCCGATCGGTGCAGCCGATCGGTGTAGCTGTGCAGCGATCGGTGCAGCCGTTTGTGCAGCACCCAGGAAAATAACGTTATGCGGGAGTCCAAACCTGAAAATGCTGGAGGCCAAAGCTGAAATTGGAAAAACAATATACCCTATTTTACTCCAGGAGATCCCAGGATTACCAACCCAAAATATCGTTGCAATCGGTACAGCCGTTTTTGCGGTACCTTCGAACGGACGGACAGACAGACGGACGGATAGACAGACAGACAGACAGACATTTGGTGAATTATAGTAGGATGCAATTAATCAATCAACTTTTGTACACCTCTCCCTCCCAATACCATCTCTATGTGCTGCGTGGCGAAGGCGCCCCGGAAATACCGTGCTGGAGGATATTTATCTACAGACTTGGCATTTAATATGGAATATTTTTTTTGTGGGGGTGAACTTACTTTTCAAGATGACTTAGAACCAAAAGTTCATTGGAATTATGTTGAAATTATTCTATATTTTGTTAATGTGACCTTTAAAAGAAACAAAACCCACATTTGACATTTCGAAGCAAATAAATTGATCCTTGAAAGTGATGTAAACTGATATCGAACTCAATTCATGGACAGTACTGTGTTAAACTTCTGTGCGTTTTCCAGAAGTATCTCTTTATTTTGCACATTAGCCAAATTTTTTTTTAACAAAAACAAAAGTTAAATTACGACTGGGATTACGGACAGTAAAATTACAGTTCAGTACTTCGTGTAACCCCCATGAGCATTCAGGAGAGCACGTACACGTCGAGGCATGCTGTTCACGAGATTTGCCAAGGTTTGGACAGGAATCGCTTGCCATGCAGTTACAATAGCCTGCTGCAATTCACGCACAGAGGCAGGCTGCTGGTCCAAGTTGTCGATTTGACGCGTTCATTCTGCCCACAAGTTCTCTATCGGATTCATATCCTGGGACATGGCAGGCCACTCCATATGCTCTACACCACGGTCAGCAAGAAAGTGTTGGATCATGCGAGCACGATGAGGCCGTGCATTGTCATCTTGGAAGACAAAGTTTCCTCGAAAGGCTGCACGAACAAATGGAAGCAATGTTTCTTCCAGAATGGCCCTGTGCTTGAACTGGTTCAGGTTTCCATTCAGAACAACCAGAACATTCAAAAAACCGGTAATTCACCCCAGAGTCCTTGCAGTGTTCATATGTTTTATTCCTCTCCCACCTCCCCCCAAGTCCTCCCGATGTCCCTGCTCTCAAATGTTGTGTTTGTGTCCTTCCCCCTCTCTCCCCATCTTGTCTGCCGCTCCCCTTGTTTTTTGTGTTTTGTGTGTCGGTTTGTCTTTTTGTGTGATTAATGTTAGCTCTTTCACGAGCCTCGATCTTGTATACAAAAAAAAAAAAAAAGGTCAGTTTTGCCCCCTGCATGAAAAGCAGCCCAAACGGTCACCCCACCACCTCCAGCTTGGACTCTTGGCACTATACAATCTTCGTTGTAGGCTTCATGCACTTGTCTGCACACATGGACGCGGCCATCATGACGATAGACCAGAAATCTAGACTCGTCACTGAAGATCACGTGATTCCAGTGTCCTGGCTGCCATTGAAGGTGCTCTCTGGCCCACTGCAATCGACGCTGGCGGTGTTGTCTGGTCAGACGTGGCTTTCTCAGGGTACGCCTGGCACGACAGCCTGCTTGAACCAGTCGTTGGTCGACTAGCCTTCTGGATACAGGCACATTTGTCAGTTGCTGCAACTCAGCCCTAAGCCGATTAGCTGAACTGGTACAGCCATTGCGGACTAACCGGTGCAGCTGGCGATCATCCCTCCTTGTGGTCCTGCGGGGACGTCTTGGCCTCGGTATTGGAGTAGGGACACCCCTCTGAGGATTTCGTTTCAGGATCTTTGACACCTGACCTTGAGTGATGCCATACTGCCAAGCAATAGCACGCTGTTTCATGCCGGAATTTCGTAAAGCCACCACTAAATGACAAACATCATTGTCGAGTTGATGGACCATCTCCAGAGGAAGCGGCAATAAATTTTGTGGACGTGCAGCAGTTGTTTTCCACGAATACAGAACGCAACAACCCTTATATACCCGATTGTGAAGCCAATCGTCAAATGTACCTGTCCGTACATTTTGTCACGCCACCTGTGATATAATCCTGTTATTGACTTCTTGCTGCGACAGACAATCAGTGACATGGTTCTTTTAACAAAGAAATCACCGAAGCGTAAAAGAAACTCACCAGATTGATACCGAGTTCAGAAATTAAACCCAAGTCAAGAAAAAAAAATATATTCCATATTAAATGCCAAGTCTGTATTTGGTTTGGGGCGGTTTACTTTGAATGTATCTGTACTTGTATTTCATTTTGTCAAAGATGGTGTTTTGCTTTGGTGGAAAACTTTATTTGTTGTATAATTTGTTTAACAGTGTCGAAACATTCCTGACCTCTCTGACTTCTCATTAATTGCATTGGTTATATACTGTACTCGTGTGTGATCATAAAAATGTGTTAAAATTAAAGCTTTAAGGGATTTTCTCCTCATCTTAGGGCCAGACAATGCTTTTATGTCCACAAATGTCATGATTCTGTTAAAATTTCTGTAAAACCTTTAAAATTACCCTGAAACCTCTTATCCACCTTCAATTTTCATCCGCACATTTTACCCATTCCTCCACTTTGCCAAAACTGTCCAATCAAATATTTTTTTCGCTGCTGTTTATCTGTCTCAATCCACTTACCTATTTCACCCATAATATTCACAACTACTATTCACAGTGCTCTCCCTCACCTTTACATTGTGAATCTCTATACCCACCTTTGAAGTTAAATATCCATTCTCACACACACCTTTACACTTTATAACGAGATGGTATTCATAGAATACTTACCCTGCACAGTCAACTTGGTGTAAGCCAACTCTTCTATTTTCGAACGTTTCTTTTTTTTTGATCCAATATGGCTGCCAGACCACGTGAGCGATGACAGCATAAATTTATATTCTCTAAATAATTGTTGCATATATCATGCTCAATAAATTTTAAACTGATCAGACTAAGCGGTGTCCCTGTCGAATTATGACGTCATAATTATGGTACCAATGACGTCATTGTTAACACCTATTCCCCATATGGAGTTCTTTACAATGAGCCACGTTTCAATTTTTTAAATGCTGACACGGCACACACTTTACTTTACTGAAATGCAGACACAAATGTTATATTTTCATCAAAAATCGTCGGAATTTTGCCAAATCTGTTTTGGCCATGTGTTAATATACCTCAGCGATTGACAAATCTGAAATCAGAATTTTATTTGCGGTCAAAATGACCCCGTGAGGTCACTCCGTACTTTGCCTGCTTGTCATGTGCAGTACAACACACAACAACAACAGGCATTTTAAGGCCATTTTCCCTGCAAGAGCGGGGGTTAGCCATGTGCAGTGCTGTGTGATAATTAATTCCATGCCCACTATAGAAGACTCTTCTTCTTCACGCAATAACAACTTCTAGCTTCCAGACCGTACATCTAATCATCTTGAAATTTTGCACACATGTTACACTTTATCACCTCTACTACACTGTAAAGTTTCACATCGATCAATGAAGCGGTTCAAGAGTTATAATTTTTTTTATATTCTCGTATTATTTATATCTGCCAAGCCACGTGACCTATCGAAAATTCCAAAAGGTCATTTTAGTAGACTGATATGCTGAACACATCTGTGACGTTTCGCCTCGATAGGATAAAAAATGAGGGAGGAGCTTGGTTTTAAAAGTTTATGCTTAAAAACGTCATAACTCCGAAACCATGTCACACATGACGTCATTCTCGAAGACTTTTTTGTTCGTCATGGGTATACGATTCTGCCTGCAAAGATTGGCCTCGATCTGTTTAGTCGTTTTGGAGAAAATTGGATTTTAGTGGTTTTTCAGGCTTTTCACTCAAAACAATATGACGTTCAAACCACGTGACCTATGACGTCATTATAATTTTATTTCTACATCAATTTATACCGAGAAGATGCTCGAGAAATTTCATCCTAATCGGATAAAGTTTTTTACTTGTCGAATTATGACGTCATAACGGCGGCACCTATGACGTCATCATTCACATATGTTATTCCACATGGAGAGTTCTTTGCAATGAGACCTGTCTCAATTATTTCTGTGCAGCGGTTTTTGAGATATAGAGGTGCATTTTTTTTGTTTTTTCCAAGATTGCGCCCGTACCACAGGCCCCGTGATGTCATAATATTCACTAAAATATTCTACAGGAGGAGGCCCTCCTATGGTGAAAATTTTATGTCAATCGGACCAACGTTTGCCGAGAAAATTAACTTTTAAAATGCAGACACGCACGTACGCACGTACGTACGGACGGACCCGAATGCTTAACCCTGCCTTTGGCTTTGTGATCGCAGGGTAATAACTAGCAAGGTACCCGCCCTACAGGCGGGGCTTCAATTGGGAGGCCCAAATGAAAAGGCAAAATACCAGAAATTGAAGGCTTTTTAAAAATTAAACGATTCACATAAACATCCGTTAAATCATATCACACGCAAATCATCAAAATCTAAACAGTACATGGCGCCCATTTTGAAAAAAAGATTGAAATAAAGGGGCCTCCTCCTTTTTTTTTTTTTTATCCGGACGATCAACTGCTGTTTTTTTATTTGGCCCTAAGTATGTAAAGAGGGCTCAGTTTTAATACCGAAAAATACTTCGCAGATTTTCATGGCGGTCAATGACGTTATATTGCATTCGTGCGTGTTAAAAACATATCTCTTCAGGTAAACTGAAATTCGTTTTTTTTTTCGTGTACTTGCATTCTAAACTTGCATTCAGTTGTATTTTGCGATGAACGACAGCAATGACAACAGAACAGTTGAGATGCAGAAGATTGCGTGACTAATCTGCAAAATGGAAGTGGCCGCTACACGTCTTTCTCAGTCGCACGTTTATGTGTGAAGAGTGCGCGTCGAATCTGTAACACAGAAGCGGCCGCTACACCTGTTTCTCAGTCGCTTTGCACAAGTTTATATAGGAAGAGTTCATCAAGAGTCCATCTACTCTCTCCTGATACATATAATTTCAACAAAAGCTACATCACTGTTCATATCGGTAAATATTATTCCATCGTGTTTGGAAAAACTGGAAAATTGGAAAACTTGGAAAATTTGAAAAACAATATAGCCTATTTTACTCCTGGGAGTCCCAGGATTACCCACCCAAAATATCGTTGAGATCGGTTCAGCCGATTTTGCGGTACCTGGGAACAGACGGACGGACGGACATTTGGTGAATTATAGTAAGATAATGACAATATAAGAATATGAGTTTCCGTAAGATACCTGTGCTATTATTGCCTACCTATGGTTATTTGTCCGCGCTCAATCCTTTCTAAATGTTGAGCATCAAGCAAGGAAGCCGCACCTACCATTTACAAGTCTTTTGGAAAATTCGGACAAGGTACTGTTAGGGAACTTTTACTGAACCTTAAAGGAAATAACTCAAGACGAGACTCAGATTCAAGGAGCTCAGACTCGTCTATCCGAGCCAAGGTTTATTCCGAAGTTAGAGGGAACTTGTTACACAAAATATAACCAAGATATGACGCATCGCTTGGTTGAAGAAATCTCCTCCCCTCTCGTCCTGCTTCTTCTGATGAGTCCTTCTGCTCTCGGAGCATGGTCCTTAAATAGACCTTGGCTACTTTGATGTGGTGAGATTGATTTCAAAGATCAACACAGAACTCGGCGACTCCGTCTTCCTGGCACCAAAAGCCCATCTGGTTCTTATTATGAAGCCACTAAAAGCATACCATAGGTCGCTATCGGAGGCAAAGGAGAAGAGACCATGGTCTTATCCCCGCTAATGTCAACCTTCTCTGACCTACACAATCCCACTCCCTGATTAATGCATCCACCCTGGGCTTGAGTAAACACTCGGCCTGGTGTTCTCTATTTATGGGTAAGAAAACTTGGAGTGAAATCGTATTAATGCTGAACCCAGGTGATGCTCGCTGCTCGCTGACACCGCTAGGGCTATAAGACCCGAAACGGCCGCTGCTCTAGGCGTCTTCTCCTGTGACATGTTACATTGACTAGTAGACTCGATAACGGTACGTACCGCATAGAATATTACGCTTGCTTTCATTGAATGATATTGTGGATTGACCTATGTGAAACCAAACCTTATTTCTATTGCATCCCTGTATTTGCAGAATGATGTCAAAGGTCTTAATGGAATTAAACCAACAGATGGACTAAAGTTGTGGTCTTGAATGATTTCCACAACACTTAATTCCATTAAAACCTACGGACATGGCGGGAAGCAAGATGCTGGCGGTTTCGCAATTCTGCGCCGACCCGCAAGCCCCGGATGCTGGTTTGCAACTGACTCACTGGTTGAAAACTTTGGAGAATCAGTTCACTGACCAGGACACCGTGCCGACAGCTGCCGCAAAGCTAGCAGTGCTCCAGTCCAGAGTCGACTACAAGGTGTACAACAGTATTGCACGATGTGCGACGTACGACCTCGCTGTTGCGGAGCTCAAGCGATTGTACATAAAGCAAAAGAGCATGATATATGCTCGGCATTTGCTGTTATCGCGACGCCAGCAACCAAACGAGCCGATGGATCACTATGCCCAGGAGCTCCGGCAACTCCTGCTAGACAGCACCCGGGAGCCACGGACTCACGAGCAGGTTCAAGATGACCTTCTCCTAGACGCCTTCGTCTCCAGGGTCTCCTCTCAGGACCTCAGGCTCAAGCTCTTGGAGAAGACCGACCTGACCTTCACGGCGACTCTGGAACAAGGAAAAATATATACCGAAGCGCGGCTGCAGTCGAACGACTATGATCGCACGCGCCTCATGGCGGGGACCTCGCTACACGCATGGCTGGAGAGTGCTACCGCCGATGAACCGGGAGCGGACCCGCTCGCGGAACTCCAGGTTGCCCTGGCGGAGGATCCGGGGATCCTGATGGCTGCCGCTATGGCCAGACCCAAGGCCTTACGTGGAGCCACATGCTACTTCTGTGGGGGTCAACGACATCTCCGGTCAGTGTGTCCGGCTCGGGACGCGATATGCCATTTGTGCTCGCAGAAGGGGCACTATGCAAAAGTGTGCCGGAAAACCGCACATGGTTCGCGGCCGCGCGCAACCTTGAATGGGCTTATTGCGGAGCCTACGGGCCGAGCACGGAACACGGTGCCTTACCCGGCCTTGATGGGCAGTGTCCCTCCTCGCGGGCCCCTGGTCGCCCAATCGACCTTGGCGAGGGACACCGAACAGCCACAACAGTCTCATCCTCAATCGGACACGGAACGTGCGTCCTTGACTACACTCCGGGCAACGCGAGGGACTTTGGAGCCTTGCCCAACCCAGGCGGTATGTACACGCTACGTCTCTCAAGAGCGTCCGGCATCCTCTGGTGGCGACACGCATTTGGTACAAACTACGGAGGCCCATACTCGTCAAACGACGATTTTGAATGGCAAGACTACGGAGGCCCATACTCGTCAAACGGCGATTTTGAATGGCAAGACTACAGAGGCCCATACTCGTCAAACGGCGATTTTGAATGGCAAAACTGCGGAATGCATGGGGAGGCTCTCTGACAGCTTTAACGAATGCCCCATGAACAACGAATACTCCGGCAACGACCGCAACACTGCAGATTGCATGTGAACGCTCCCTGACGACTTATACGAAGCTCCACGGGCACTCTCTGACGCTCGGAAAACTGCGGCTGGCATAGGACCCACCCGCGAGGCGCCACCGCCTCACTCGGGGGGTTCGGTCCCACTCCCAGCAGGCTCGTCCGGCCTGGCTCAAGCCGTTATTCCCCTCATGGTCGAGGGCCATTGTGTGCATGCCTTGGTGGATACAGGGTCTACGGATAGTTTTATCGATCAGCGACTAGTGCACAGGCATGGTTGGCAGGTCTTGGGGACTACGAGATGGATCTTCATGGCTTCCCAGGGACTTTGGCTTGGCACGAAGGGGGAATGTCGATTGAAACTCGTGATAAAGGGACGGGTTTTCCCAGATGTACACCTCATGGTCTTACCTGCATTATGTGCTGACATTCTGTTAGGACACGATTTCCTTAAGCGACATGGATGACTGGAAATGGAGTTTGGTGGGCCAGACACGCTTGCTGTTGGTGGGACTGACACGCTTGCTGTGTGTGCCCTAGCAAAAATGGAAATTCAGCCACTTTCGCTGTTCCCCAATTTAACCTCCGACTGTACACCTGTAGCGGTAAAATCACGGCGCTACTCTCGAGCGGACATGCAATTCATTGCGGGAGAGACGGCTCAGCTCTTGAAAGACGGCATCATAGAACCCAGCCGGTCGCCGTGGCAGGCCCAGGTCTTAGTGGTGCGAAGCGAAGCACACCGCAGACACATGGTAATCGACTATTCCCAAACGATTAACCATTTTACACAGCTGGATGCCTACCCCCTTCCGGGGATGGACGCGCTGGTGCGACAGGTGGCCCAATACTCGGTCTACAGCACTCTCGATCTCCGTAGTGCGTATCATCAGATCCCTATCTCTAGGGCAGATCGTATCTATACCGCTTTTGAGTCGGGGCAACGGTTGTACCAGTTTACTCGATTGCCTTTTGGGGTGACGAACGGGGTCACCTGTTTCCAGAGGGCCATGGATGACCTCATTGCGAGGGAGAACTTGACCGATGTTTTCGTCTATCTAGACAATCTTACGGTTTGTGGGTATGACCAAGGGCACCATGATACTAATCTGAAGCACTTCCTCGAGGTCGCGCAGAGGTATCGCTTAACCATGAATGAGGCTAAGTGTCAATACTCCCTACGCAAGATAGATCTTCTGGGGTACACCGTGACCCATGGCTCTGTCGCTCCGGATAAGGAGCGTCTGCGACCTCTGCTCGACATGGCCCCTCCCAGCGATCGGGCGTCCCTGAAGCGCGCTCTCGGGCTGTTCGCCCATTACTCTAAGTGGGTCCAAAATTTCTCCGCGAAACTTCACCCCCTTGTGACCTGCGACACATTCCCTCTTAGTCCGTCCGCTTTAGCGGCCTTTGGGGGCCTTAAGGCCGACATCGCCAGAGCCACTGTGGCGATGATCGGCGAGAGCGGATCTTTCGTCCTAGAAAGTGATGCCTTGGATCATGCCATAGCGGCGACCCTCTCCCAAGGAGGGCGCCCGGTGGCTTTCTTTTCACGGACTCTTACCTCCGCTGAGCGGCGACATTCGTCTGTCGAAAAGGAAGCGTACGCGATCGTCGAGTCGATTCGGCGATGGCGCCCGTACTTACTCGGGCGGTGCTTCCAAATCATCATGGACCAACAAAGTGTTGCGTTCATGTACGACACCTTACATGCCCAGCGCATTAAGAATGAGAAAATCACTCGCTGGCGTATCGAGCTTGCCGACTTCTGCTACACTATCAAATACCGCCCGGGGAAGGATAACCAGGTCGCCGACGCCTTATCGAGGCTGGTTACGTGCGCGGGTATCGTCACTCTGGAGGGCCTACGCGTTTTGCACGCAACTGCAGGGCATCCGGGCGTGACGCGTTTCGCTCATTTTGTGCGTAGTGGTAATCTGCCGTACTCGATTGACGATATCCGCCGTATCTGTCGCGACTGCGCTATATGCGCAGAAATCAAACCACGTTTCTATAACCCTCCCATGGGGACACTGGTTAGGGCTACGAGGCCGTGGGAAAGATTGGCGATGGATTTCAAGGGCCCATTGCCGGTGTCGAGTAACTCTCGCTATCTGCTCACTATCGTCGATGAGTACTCGCGATTTCCTTTTGCTTATACGTGCGTGGATATGACGGCTGCCACGGTAATGCGATGCCTGCAAAATTTGTTCTCTATGTTTGAGTACCCGGCCTACGTGCATACAGATCGGGGTGCGGTCTTTTTGTCTCAGGAAGTGTGAGGCTACTTGCTCCAAAATAACGTCGCGTCTAGTTATACCACGCCGTACAGACCCCAAGCGAATGGGCAGATCGAACGCTTCAACGGGATTATATGGAGGGCCATCGTGCTCAGTCTCAGGACCCTCGGCCGGGGCCTCGATAAATGGGCTTGGTCGCTACCTGCGGCGCTGAACTCGATTAGGGCTCTCCTATGTACGGCCACCAACCAGACTCCCCACGAGAGACTTTTCCACTACCCGAGGAGCTCGGGGTGTATCCGGTCTTTACCTAGTTGGCTCGCTGAGCCTGGGCCGGCCTATCTCAAACGGGCGGTCCGCACAAGCAAATATGACCCCTTAGTGGACAAAGTGCAGGTGCTCCAGGCTAATCCCGAGCATGCACGATTGCACGTGTGATGACGGCAGATGGGCGTGAGTCCACTGTCTCCGTACGCCATCTTGCCCCATGCGGGGTCACCGACCCTTATAAGGAATCGGACAAGCCAATCTATGAGACTATTGACTCTTCCGACACTTCCGTCACTGAACGTCTGCCGACCCTCCCTTCGCCACAGCCACCCTTGCCTGAAGGCTTGGCGGTACCCCCTTCGTCACCTGACTCCGGCAGCTACTCCGACGCCGGGGTCTCTGGGTTACGTGATGCCGTACCCGGGGAATTTCGGACACGTGCTGGCAGGGAAATCCGCCGCCCGGACCGGTACGGCTTGGCCGACTGATACCATATTCCGCACCCTGCTAATGCTGACGCCTCGCTCGATTCTAGGCGCACAGCAGTGTAATTCTAACGGTGGGGAGAATGTAGTGAAATCGTATTAATGCTGAACCCAGGTGATGCTCGCTGACACCGCTAGGGGGGCGCGGCTATAAGACCCGAAACGGCCGCTGCTCTAGGCGTCTTCTCCTGTGACATGTTACATTGACTAGTAGACTCGATAACGGTACGTACCGCATATAATATTACGCTTGCTTTCATTGAATGATATTGTGGATTGACCTATGTGAAACCAAACCTTATTTCTATTGCATCCCTGTATTTGCAGAATGATGTCAAAGGTCTTAATGGAATTAAACCAACAGATGGACTAAAGTTGTGGTCTTGAATGATTTTCACAACAAAACTATTTACAGATGTTCCCTTATCACTTCGGTTCCAAGGCCTTGCTCAAACTGCACAGTAGAGCACATTTTGTCTTTAACAATGGGTCAAAACTTGTTTTCCCATATTCTTACATACTTTAAGAACAAAGTTTACATTGACGTACAATTTAACCACTTGCATAACTCACCGACCCTAATAATCATAGAAATCTCCCATAGTACTCTAACCATTATGCGATCAAAGATGGGGAAAATCTGTCTCTCGCTTTCCATTGACTTTCCATACTCATAATCACCTTTGCAGTTAAATACCCATCTCACACTCACCTCTCCACTTTCAAGTTCCATTTATACTCGCACTCACCTTTGTATTTCCAATTTCTACTGTATATACACTCACACTCACCTTACACTTTCAATGTTCATACTCACACTCGCATATCAACTTACAATACTGGTGCTTTCTCTCGAACGACTCACAATTGCCATTACGGTAGCTATTATATCGTTACGTTGGAGGGGGTACGAATTCGGTAGCATGTTAAGTTGGTATGGTCGGAGTGTTTGCGTAGGATGAAAAAATGTTGTAACCAGGGACCCAATAGAGCGAAGTTGTCCTGTTCTTATGTATGCTGTAAGATGTGGTTGGGGGCATCTTGTCCTCTATGATTCTAATTTGTCATACTGATCTCCAACAGGTGAATCTATATATAATGGAGGAAGTGTATGTATGTATGTATGTATGTATGTATGTATGTATGTATGTGGGAAATTGTGCCATTAAATGATGGCAATTTTTTTTAGTAGTTAGTTTCTCTTTGTATTGAAAACGAAATAATTATTTCATTTAGCTGAGAACAGCTCTTCTGTAATGAAGTTTGGAGCCAGGGATCTTCATTAACAATTCGGGCCGATGGGAAAGGGGATAAAATTTGAGTCTGGTTTTCATTAACAATTCCGGCTGATGGCAAAGGGGATAAGATTTGAGTCTGGTTTTCATTAACAATTCAAGCCGATAAAGACAGGATGGGGCAATTCAAATCCTTTATCCCTTTGAAACTGCCTTTTGTCTCGCCGGGGAATAATTTGATTAGGATTTGTATTTAAACTCAACTCTTGGTATGGTAGAGTCAGATGCTTGGGGATTCTGAAGGCTGCGTGAGTCCTTCTCTTTGCTGAGCATCTCTGCGATCGTGTACTTGGTATATTAATAAATTTTGTTACTCTTCTTCTTCATCTTGGTGGAACTTCGATTCATTCCCCAACAATTGGTTACCAGGAGTGGGGTTTCGACTCGGAGTCGGAGGAGGGAACGGATCCCGGAGTGATCAAGAAGAGAGGCCGGCAGCTGATTTGATTAAAATGAGCCCTTGTGCTGAAAATTATCCAAAATTACGTACCCCGCTTCCTCGCATCGGTTTTGGTCCGTTCCTCCTTCGTCGTCCAAGCTCGGGCCATGAACAAATTGTAAGTACGGGCGTTTTGCCCAGAGTAACGAGTTTATTGATCTACCAAGGATAGGGGACAGTTAGCTGGAAGGGGGATTGTGAGGCCAGGTGACAGGGTGACACCTGTAAGACCGAGATCATCCCAAGAATGCGGCCTAGGAAGACAAGATGGGGTATGCCATTGCATCACCAGAGAAAGCGTAGGCTGAGCTAACGAAGAAGACCCAAGGAAAAATGGCCAGAAAGAAGAACGAAGCGCAGGTACCAGGTAGGTTTGGTAGGGGTAGTGGCAACTACAAGGTCAAGCCAGGAAGCTCTAGACAAAGCTCTAGACAAGATAACCTTCCCACCCGACTATTGCAAATTGTTTGGGGTGGTAGAAAGAGGCAGGCAGAGGTGAAACAGGCTAGCCTAGCAGGAACTACAAGATCAAGTCAGAGACCAGGGCAAGGAAAGGGCGGAAAATTCCATTGAGGTAAAGCACAGGAAAACAGAATCCAAGAGAACACAACAGGACAGGTGATCCTGAAGAGAAAAGGTGGGCCCACAGCAAGGGGCCAGGTAGAAGCACAGGTAGGAAGGATCCACCGCCCCTCCCACCCCCCATTCCATAACCCCTTCACATCCCCAACACCCCTCCCCAGCATGAATGGCTTTTTTGGTGCGGGAGGAACGAATGTATGAGGATTGATGGACAAGATGTTGTTGGTGACAAGTTGGTCGGATAGGCGTTGTGCATGCAGCAGGTGACTATTTTGATGCATGTGCTTGGTCAATGGCAAATTGGTGGAGTGCGCTGCTGAGGTGCAATATAAGTGTGCCTTCCGAGGAATATGGAGTCCGCTCCTGGGCTGACTCGGGTAGTTGTTGTAAAATTGCAAATGTTGTAAAATGTTCCTCCCCTTTGTCTCGCTGTACGTCGTGCCGGCACTATGTGTAAAAAGGACGGGTCATTGTGCTGTGAGTTTTATGAATGTTGACACCGCTGGGTGTGCGCGGTGTGTGAAAGTGTGAGCGGTACGAGGTGCCAATGGTCACGTGTTATGAATGTTTGAGGGAGCGAATGATCCGAAATACGTTGCATCGATTGGCATGGGAGTGACGGTTGAGGGTACATAATTAGAATCGATACAGTATTCGCGCAATGTCTGGGAGACGCACTGGTACATGTGGATATTAAACACGCGGACTGTATGGGAACATGTCAAATTGGAGCCATCATTCACCTGCGAGCGTACGTGGTATGTAGATGAGCTAAATTCACTTGGAACTCGGGCCAAAAAGTATCTTGTATGGAAGCGCGAAAGTGCGCTCTGAATCGAAGATGGCATGACGTCATCGCGTTGAATTGCTTGCGTCAGGCTGATTGGGAAATTTTTGAATTCGAATTAAATTCTTGGTTAGATGGTAGGGAAAATGTGCTGCACACCTGGTGTGGATGTGTGTGTGCTTGCAAATGATGTGTGTCATTGACGTGTGTGCTTGGCCGACTTATGGATGTGTATTTCGATTTCCTGTGAGATGTGTGTCGTATATCGTGTATAGGTAGCGTATGTTGGACCGGAAGTCGAGCGATCGTGTCAAAGATGTGAAGGGAGTTATAGCTACCTGTGATTTGAGTGGCTGCTTTATTTTAGGTCATAGTAGATGTGAAACCCAAAGCAAGCAATTTTTGGCAAATTATTTTGGCAAAGCACGATTTGAGAAGGGAGATGTGTTGGGTGTTCGGTGCAGGAGGTGTGCACCAAGTAGAGGTGGGGCTGCATGGTGGAGCATGCCTCCCAAGAAAGGCTGTGAAGTGGTGAGATGGGAGCACATTTCGATTGAAGATATCAGTGGCTTGTGGTAGTAGCAGGAATTCCTGTGCAATTTTGGTGTTGGTGGTTGTTATTTTGGTTCATCAAATGGTTGCATTTTATAATATGTATGAATGTATATGAATGCGTTGAATATGTATGAATGCGATCCGCTTCCGGTCCGGTCTGGAGAGGACGCTGGCGTCGCTTGCTCGCCGCTTCTCCGACTGGGCCATTGTCTTTAGCTTGCTTCTCTTGTGGTCGTGGTGGATTTTTGGCCATTGAGTCTGCCCTCTGCATGGTCCCAGCTCTGCTCCAAGCTTCACCTGCCTGGCTCCTTCGCTGTTTCCTCGGGCCCGCTCCCGTGGGTTGTGGCCATTGTTTGAAGCGGTGGTGGTGGCGGTTTGCCGCCGTGATCTTGATTAGCGGCGGCGGTCGTTTGCCGCTGCATTTGCCGCTTTGCCTCCTCAACCTTGGCCTCGTGCTCGTCTCTTCACTCCTGCATGGCATGGCTCTGCGGTACTCCGCCGCAAGGCTTCTTCTGCTTAATACCCGCTCCACCCCATCATGCATATCTGCAATCAAATCCAATGGACTCCTGCGACGACCCAGGTACATTCACCGTGGCTCCGGTCGTAAGTTTGTTCATTTACAATCAGGTCACTCCATCCCCGTCCTCTGGTCGGCTCAGCGCACTCCCACTCATCGTCCCAGCGCACCTGGTCACAGCATCGCACACAATTGCACCTCCTGTCTGCGAACCCTGGCCAAATCACCTGTGCTCATCCCCGCTGTACAAAACAACATCAAGCTCACCCTGTTCAATACCCGGTCCCTCAACAACAAATCCCTCATCCTCAACGACTACATCCTGGAAAATAAACTGGACTTTCTCTGTCTCACTGAAACCTGGCAACAACCTCTGGACTACTTCGCACTCAACCTCACCACACCCAATGGATATTCCTAGATCAATAAACCATGCTCGGAGGGCCGAGGTGGTTGAATTGCCGTTATTCACCGACAAGACATCAGGACCAGCCTCATCTCCATCGCCTCTGCTCCATCATTTGAACACCTGGCTTTTAAACTCTCTGGTCACACACAGTCAGTCATGGCTGTTGTCTATCGCCCTCCCAAACCACACCCATCATTCCTGTCTGACTTCTCCTACTTTCTGACCCAGCTATGTTCCCTCTCCCCCTCAATCCTCCTCCTTGGTGATTTCAATATCCACATGGACTCCACTGACTCCACGATAACCACTGACTTCACTGATTTACTCACTTGCTTTAACCTCACTCAACATATCAACTTTCCTACCCATAACCGTGGTCACATTTTGGACCTTGTCTGCTCAACTGGATTAATCTTGCACCATCTCTCTGGCTCCGACCTCACCCTCTCTGACCACTTAGCCATCACTATGACCATCAACATCCCCGCCCCAACACCAAGGCATTATTGCACTATCAACTTCCGTAAGCTAAACGCTCTTTCACCTACCTCAATCTCATCCACCCTCTCTGAAAAAATGTCCACTTCTCCCGTCGTTGACCTCCACAACCCTTCTGATCTCACTGACTACTACAACCACACTCTCTCCTCCTGCCTTGACCAACTTGCGCCTATAAAAACCAAAACAGTTTCTTTCACCCATTCTGCTCCCTGGTTTACCCCTGAACTCCGCCTGATGAAAACTCGTGCTCGCCAACTTGAAAGACTCCGCAATAAAACAGGTCTCACAATTCACTCCCAAGCCTACAAGGACCACCTACAACACTACAAAGATGCCCTCCTCCTGCGCCCGCTCCACCTACTACTCTCAAATTATCCACTCTGGCTCCGGAAACCCAAAAGCACTCTTCTCTACAATAAACAAACTCCTCAGCCCCCTGAACACCACCACCCAGTCATTCACAGTAGACAACTGCATCTCCTTCCTTTCATTCTTCCAACGCAAAGTTGAAAACATCGACAACAGCTTGACCACCGCCGCACCCGCTCCCCCTCAAACCACCTGCCCCCCCCCCTTATCCTGCCATACCCTGTCTCAATTCTCCCCAATCTCCCCTACTGACCTCTCTGAACTCCTCATAGGAATGAAAACTGCCACCTGCACTCTTGACCCCATCCCCTCCAGCTTTGTCAAGGCCTCCCTCCCTGCTCTCTCTCCACTTATCATTGCAACAATAAACTCCTCCCTGTCTACAGGCATCGTCCCACCATCCCTCAAAATTGCTGCTGTTACCCCCATTCTGAAAAAACCTGGACTAAACCCTGACACCCTAAACAACTTCAGACCCATCTCCAACCTACCCTTTCTGTCGAAAGTTTTAGAACGCGCTGTAGCCGCTCAACTCAAACATCACCTCTCTGCCAATAACCTGTATGAAACATTCCAATCCGGATTCCGCTCCAACCATAGTACGGAAACTGCTCTCCTCAAAATCACCAATGACCTTCTCCTCTCCTCTGACGCTGGCAACCTCAACATTCTCATCCTCCTCGACCTCAGCGCCGCCTTTGACACCATCGATCACACCATCCTCCTCACCCGACTTGAAACCACCTTAAACGTTACTGGCACTGCCCTCTCTTGGAAATCATACCTCTCTGACAGACGCCAGTTCATCTCCATCAATAACTGCAAATCCCCCACTGCTCCCCTCCCCCAAGGTGTCCCCCAAGGTTCAGTTCTTGGCCCCCTCCTCTTCATCCTTTACCTGTCCCCCCTCGGTCACTTAATCCGCCGTCATGGTCTCCAATTCCACTGCTTCTCCGATGACATCCAGCTTTTCATCTCCACCAAGTCCATCTCCACCGCCACCCAATCTATCCTGACAAACTGCATCACTGAAATAAAATCCTGGCTTCAAATTAACTTCCTCAAACTTAACTATGATAAATCTGAAATAATCATCATTGGCCCAAAAACGCTCATAAAATCCACCAATAACTTTGCCCTCAACATCGATGGTATCCCAGTATCCACCTCCCCTCACATCCGGAATCTTGGCATCATCTTTGACCAAACCCTCTCCTTCGACAAATACACTAAACAGATCACAAAGACAGCCTTCTTTCACCTGAAAAACATCGCCTGTCTCCGTCCATCCCTCTCCTCCATGGCTGCAGAAACCCTCATCCACGCCTTCATCACCTCCCGTCTGGACTACTGCAATAGCCTCCTCTATGGATCACCCTCAACAATCACCAATAAACTCCAATACATTCAGAACTCCGCTGCCCGTCTACTCACCCATTCCCGGACCCGTGACCACATCACCCCCGTCCTTTACAAGCTTCACTGGCTCCCCATCTCCCAGAGAATCCAGTACAAAATCCTCCTCTTGACCTACAAAGCCCTCCATAACCTGGCCCCATCCTACCTGGCTGACCTCCTCTCCAGACACACTCCCAACCGCAACCTCCGCTCTGCTGGTACCAACCTCCAGACCCCCCCCCCCCCCCCCCCGATCCGGACCAAATTCAGATCCTGGGGGGACAGGGCCTTCTCCATCGCTGCTCCCACCCTCTGGAACTCACTACCTCACACCATCAGAGACTCCTCCTCACTCACCACATTCAAAACATCACTCAAGACCTACCTGTTCAACACTGCATTCAACATTTAACCCACAGCATTTAACCCCTGACTATCTCTTCTCCTTCTCCCTCCTTTTTGCTTTGAATATTTCCCTATTGATTCTTGTTTTTTTGCAATTGTTTTTATGTTTTGCTATGCATTATGTTTTGCACTCTGTCAAAGCGTCTTTGGGCTCCCTGAAAAGCGCTATATAAAATAAATGCATTATTATTATTATTAATATTATGGAACCTCTCTGATTGTCTGTCTATCTGTCCGGACACGGAGCTCTTGGAGAGCCAAGATGGGCTGAGATTGACCAAGCAATTGTTGTATTTGTAAGATGAAGACGTTTCTGTCTGGAATTGTGAAGCTTGGATGATTGAATATGAATATTTGATGAATTGGGGAGGTGGACTCACCACTGAAGGGGAATGGATGTTATGGTTTCACCCCTGTGTCTGTCTGGCTGTGTCTGTCTGGCTTTCTAGCCGTCCATGGAGTCATATTTCTGAAACAATGATTTCAAAAGAGGTGACAGGTGAGTGAGGTTACAGGTGAGGAGCTCAGGTGTGCCAAGGAGCTCAGGTACACCTGCAAGGGAGTTGTGGCAATCTGCGGTTTGATTGGCTGGCTGGAATTGTTGTCAGAAGGTAATTGTGAGGTCCAGATTTGGATTTCACCTGTCTGCATTATTAATGAATGTTCTATTGGAAAATAATTTAATATGAGATGTTGGCCATGACGGTGTTATTCGTGGTGGAGGCCTTGTCTTGAAATTGAGACGTATTACCAAAAAGATGAATAGTTGTCAGAACGGTGTCTGTCAAATCTGAGTGACTGCACTGTCAACAAGACGGAAATGTGAGTGGCACCTTGTGTCATTGTCAAAATGACAAATTTTTTTTTTTTTTTTTTTTTTTTTTTCTATACTGAATCGAGGCTCGTGAAAGAGCTGACAACCGCGAGGGAAAGACAGCACAGGGGGACCGCGAGGGAAAGACAGCACAGGGGGACCGCGAGGGAAAGACAGCACAGGGGGACCGCGAGGGAAAGACAGCACAGGGGGACCGCGAGGGAAAGACAGCACAGGGGGACCGCGAGGGAAAGACAGCACATGGGGACCTCGAGGGAAAGACAGCACATGGGGACCGCGAGGGAAAGACAGCACATGGGGACCGCGAGGGAAAGACAGCACATGGGGACCGCAAGGGAAAAACAGCACATGGGGACCGCGAGGGAAAGACAGCACATGGGGACCGCGAGGGAAAGACAGCACATGGGGACCGCGAGGGAAAGACAGCACATGGGGACCGCGAGGGAAAGACAGCACATGGGGACCGCGAGGGAAAGACAGCACATGGGGACCGCGAGGGAAAGACAGCACATGGGGACCGCGAGGGAAAGACAGCACATGGGGACCGCGAGGGAAAGACAGCACATGGGGACCGCGAGGGAAAGACAGCACATGGGGACCGTGAGGGAAAGACAGCACATGGGGACCGCGAGGGAAAGACAGTACCAGTCAACCTAACGGTGACATGAAATAAAGTGTCAAAATCTGAGTAAATCTTGGTCAGGTATAAAAGTGTGCGACGTTTCTGAGGTGAGGATTTGAATTTGAATTTGTGAAATAAGGAGAGGTGAGGATGAGTCTTAAAGGAGATCTGGTTGTGTGAGTAGTGGATGGAATTTGACCTAAAACAAAAAGGGTGGTGGTGCTGATTGCGCCGGGCAGTTGTGTTGTGGTGTTGTGGTGCGCAATGTCATTTTGGAGAACACCAGGTGGCGAGTGTGGAAATGTTAATCGGCCAGGATGTTACGGATCTCTGTTTATGTTGTGGCCTGGTTGTTGACAATGGTGTCATGGGTGCAGTGGTTGTGATTGCAGCATCGCGGTTCGATGGAGGTAAGTCTTGACAACAGTAAGGCATATTAGAACTATTTTGTTTTGATAAATGAACCAGGTTATTTTTTTATTTGTTTTATTTATGATAAATAAATAAATAAATAAAGGGGGAGGTTTCAAGGCGATGATTGATGAGAGGGCCAGCGCAAATGTTTTTTTTTTTTTGGACGGGCTTTTGGATGTGAGAATTATTTAATTGGACGGGCTTTTGGATGTGAGGATTATTTAATTTTTGGTGCCATTCTAGTTGTAATTCTAGTTGTAAAATGCTATTTGTCAGAGGGCATTTTCTCAGAATTTAAATATTGATATTTCTGGAATATTGGAATATTAATATTGGGATATTAATATTGGGATATTGGGTTACTATTATGCAGATATTGGGATTCATAGTAGATATTGGGCAACTATTGGGCCAGGGATATTGGGCCAGAGGCCGAAACAGGTGCAGGGAACAGGTGCATGAGATGCTGAGAGCGGGATTAGAGAAAATTGGATTGAATTGAAATTGAAATGAAAATTGAAAAAGTGGATTAGAGAAAATTGGTTTGTTTAAAATAATCGTTGGAATAATGGTTTCTGTTGGATGCAACAATTTTTTTCCAATTGATTGATCCAAGAGATTGTGCTCGAATCAATAGACATCGCCATCCACGACTTCCAAGCTGAAGACCAGGTGCTCGTGAAGTACTTCACCCACAAGAACGCCCTGGAACCAAGGTGGAAGGGGCCATTCAAGGTAATACCCTCCTGGATGCACGCTACGTATTTTAAGTTGGCCATTCAAGCATCAGACACCACAACACAGTAATGATGTTGTCATCCACAGGAATGATGCTTCTGATAGCAACAGTGACTTGCGTCAGGGGTGACGGGTCATCCATTGGTAGTGCTGAAAGGGGGCGAAAAGGGGGGCACCTGGGAAAGATTGACAACTCGCCGTAATGCTGGGGAGGAAATATCACAACCATGATTTCATGAAACAACCATAAGCGGCCATGATAGTGTGTGGAGAACCATAACTTGGGAAGTGTCATTGAATGGAAGTAGGTTCAAACAGGTATTTAAAAAATTTCAGGTACAATCATTCTGGGGGGTAACCACTTTCCAGGTGAAGAACAGCCGGGATACAAATGGAGGTCACCCAATTTAAGGATACGGATGCGCACACACTTGGAAGAAGGCATGTTCATGAAGCTTAGGTGTAAAGTATGGTGGAAAAGGGGGAATGATAGATGGCCAATTAAAAGCAAATTTCGAAATTGTACTCCCGGGATGAGGCCCGCGTGAGGAATGATGAGAACACATCTTGGAAAGTGGAAAGAGAGGTGGCAACAATTCAGAACAGGACTCAGTGCTGGTCATGCATGAAATTTAGATTTAGATTTAGATTCAAGATACAAGGCCTATAAATTCAATTTAGATTCAAGGCCTTTAAATAGGCGAAGCAAGAAATGGTTGTTGACTGCACTTGCGGTGGTAATTGGGGTAGTAATTTGGGGAGGGGGAGGGGCACTAATAAAAGCCTTTGTGCTTATGTGTGTAAAGAAATACTTTTCAGGATGGATGTTGATGAAAGCGCCGGCGAAGACCATGGTTCTTTCCGCCAATCTGAACGAGTACATGGACGAGTACATGGACGACGTGTCATTAGATAGCAATGAATATGATAATTGTGATGATTTTTTCCAAAATCACCTACGGGTGCAGGACTTATCGACTCCTGTTTCTCTATATGTTTTGTAAGCTCTCGGTGCCTGTCTAATCCCCATTGACCTAGCTTCTGACTGTCCTTGGAGAGCTGTTACAATTACAACATGTACGACCACGACATGGAAATGCAGAAAAGGAACATGCCGGCCACGAGGGGCTGATTGGTGACAATATCCCACCGCTAGATTAAGCATAGCAGGTGTATCTTTGTCCCGGTTTTCCTAAGTCTTGCATTCTCAGTCCAACGATTGAGGTTGTCGAAGGTAAGATGCCTATGCTGCGCCAAGGGTGAACTGGAGATTTCCTCGGGCGCGAACGGGTGTACAGAGGACGGACTACAGGGAACAAAGAAATGCCTACATGCTGACGTTAAAATTGTCTCTTTGATAACATTGTCTCAAAAGAGCCAAAGGAGGGAACTGTGGGAAATTGTGCCATTAAATGATGGCAATTTGTTTTAGTAGTTAGTTTCTCTTTGTATTGAAAATGAAATAATTATTTCGTTTAGCTGAGAACAGCTCTTCTGTAATGAAGTTTGGAGCCAGGGATCTTCATTAACAATTCGGGCCGATGGGAAAGGGGATAAGATTTGAGTCTGGTTTTCATTAACAATTCAATCCGGTAAAGACAGGATGGGGCGATTCAAATCCTTTATCCCTCTGAAACCGCCTTTTGTCTCGCGGGGGGATATTTTGATTAGGTTTTGTATTTAAACTCGACTCTTGGTATGGTAGAGTTAGATGCTTGGGGATTCTTAAGGCTGTGTGAGTCCTTCTCTTTCCTGAGCATCTCTGCGATCGTGTACTTGGTATATTAATAAATTTTGTTACTCTTCTTCTTCATCTTTGTGGAACTTCGATTCATTCCCCAACATGTATATATTGTTGCGGTTTTGGGAAGCCACTAAAAAGTAATGGAAACCACCATACATGTCGGATGTTATGTCGGTGCGGTAGAGGTACTTTAGACCAGGTAGATTTGTGTCGGTAGCGTGCTCCGACAGTCATAAAGAAGAAGAACCATTACCATGTCGTAAGTTTTGTTTAGCCGGTTGTCACGAAAGAGTGAATAATTGTGGCCATATGAGGATAGCCCTTGTGTTAACTAGTTGTAGGGATTATGTTAATTCCCCTGTTCATCAAACCTCAGTGATCGATCCTTTATCCTTTTTGGCACCGCACCACAGACACCAGTTAGAATGGCCATTGAACCACACTAAATAACAATAAAAACCACCAGGAACCCAGGACATTGAGCGCTGCCGCTAATTACACCATTGGGGAGCACACTTCGAGGTCGAGCAGGCCGAAGACACGCCCGGAGGAGCCGTGATTGGCCAGGGCGGAGTAAGAAGGCTCTCATTGATTGGTAGAGAGAAGGGTGAGCAAGAAGCAGCACGCTGATTGGTGAAGAGTTGGGCCGGTGGTGTTGGCTGGCAGGGATTGGAAGAGAAGCGCCGATGACATCATGACCCAACAAATAAGAAGAACTCTTGGACCGACATTTTCTCTCTTGTCTTTTTCCCCTCATACCGTCCTCTGCCCTCGACTCTCTCCTCTTGGTTCCGGGCTCTGGTGGAAGACAGTTTTGTGTGGACGAAGGGCTCCAGGAAGCGATCGGACCGACTGTGTTCAGAGAAGCCATCGGGAGATGTGCAGAGGCAGCAGGAAGAGCCGCTGCCCAAGAACTGCGGTTCTCCGCGTGGACGAGCGCTGCTGGTCGCTGGAGCACGGCCAGGCACATCGAAGCCTGGTAAACAAGGGCAAATCATCGAGGCCTACTGGGCGTGTTCCCACGCATAGACCTCCGGACACGTTCGCAGACCCTGACGAGAACCAACCAGTGATCGGAGCTAAGTGCACAAAATAACCCACAAATTTATTTTCATTTATCTTTCCCTTCATCTGTGTTCAAGTTTGGTGTGGGGAACGTCCCGTTTAGGAATCTAATTTACCGTAGTGCTTTTCTTGTTATCGGCATTTCTTTTAATAAACCCTTTTGTTATTTTTGTTCATTTCTAAATCCGTGTTTGTTCAAGTTTATTTTCTTTGCAGGCTTTGGGACTGCCGGCGGGATCGACAGGTAAGGCTCTTCAGTGTTTTCCCTTTTCTCTTTCTTCCTTCCCCGCATATATATAAAAGTCCACATTTGATCAGTCTCCTCGGAGTTAAAAGCTTGCCCGGCTAATCTGTTTCCTGGGAAAGATTTTCATTGCCAGGAATGCGACAGTATGTATGTATTGTTATGTGCTCCTCCCCAACCCGCGGTCACGGTGTACCTCCGAGCTCAAAAGGAGTCACGGCAGAAATATGTGCTATTATGTGTGCCAATCACCAATGGTGAAACCACACCAATCAGTTGTTACAAAACCCAAGTATTGTATTAAAATCGCACAATAATAACAACATGCACAAGTACAAGAACCTCAATTGCACAGCAAACACCATATAATTCCTATGATGGCAACACCAGTTTCTTAACTCAATAACTCACGTTACTCCACGTGAGCAAACTGTAACACCCCCAAAGTCACTTTTACGACACCAGGCCAAAGTCGATCCACGCTCCGGTGGTCACAAGAAAAAAGGTCATACTGAGACCTGAACCCAGGACGGCTGACAGTCGACGCTACAGAAGAGCCGCTGGGTGAGGTCAGGCCGACGTCGGTCAGGTAAAAGTTCACCCAAAAGGCGACTGGGATTTCACACCTTTGGTTCACCAGACAATGACGCTGACATGAACGAACAGCAGTTCCCAAGTGGAGAACAGCGAATTCCCAAGCGAAATCCACTACACACACGAGAACCAGGCAAATCGCTGGTGCAAGGTGAAATGGCTGGTGCGAGGTGAAATGGTGGATGGGCCCATAATTGACGCGTACCTGCTCTCCAGCAATGATTCACTTTCGGAACCAAAAGCAAAACCCATTACGCAGGTTTATCTGCCACAACAATAATGACACTGTCACAGGAATCCCTTTCCCGGGGAAAACCAACTTTCGCTCATGACCAATGTCCCCCAGCGTCCGCTCGACACCTCGAAGCAGATCAGCCTTCCTTCCCCGATTTCACTTGATCCACTCCAGCCTCTTCTTCTTCTCCCTCTTCCGGTTTCTCCCGATCCATTTCGTTTTACTTTTGAAACACTAATTTTTTACCTTTGAAGACAGTTATCTCCATTTCACTCAAACTGTAACAATAATAGTATATGAAACTAAAAATGCTTCCAGTGGATGAAAACCACAAAGACGGAAGTGACGAATCCATAACAGTATGTATGTATATATTGTTGTGGTTTTGGAAAACCACTAAAAAGTAATGGCAACCACCACAGGTCCCTTAGTACAGTTATTTCATAGCAGACCATTATCTTAGCCCCGTCCCCTTATTTCTGGTTCGTATGTCTTTATGCGTTGGGGAAAGTAAAAGAGGTCCTCCACTCTTCAGGGATAATTTACCAGGCAATGCACCAGGATCCAAGGCACACGATGGTGTCCAGGTTCAGAAACCCACCAATCAGATCCTGAATCATTTTGGGGGAGTTTGTGGGGCAGAGTAATGGGCTTCACCAATCGGGAGCCAGGAGATCTCCAATATTCATCCCCACCGTGAACAATGAGAGATTGAAGACTTTGATTCTCTCTCTGGCCGCTCTCTCTCGGCCGACTCAGCATGTGGACACTTTGCTCTCTGGCCGCTCGCTCTCACCAAACTAAGTACGTGGACATTTTGCTCTTGGCTGGTCTCCCTCTCGCAGGCCTCTAAACCTACATTATTCCACACTGGGCCTGTTTCTTGTGCACTCACCATGTGTCTGCAAGATTGCTACACTCTGGGCCTGTCTCTTTGTCGACTCCGGGCCTGTCTCATTCTGCTGGGTTCACTGAGCATGTGTGCTCCACTCTTGGGGCCTGGATTGTTGACCTAGCACGTGTGCTCCTCTCTTGGCCTGGGTCACTCTGCCGTGCTGACGGTCGACCTCACTCTGCCTGTCCGTGTTGGGATCATCATTACCTGTTCGTACTACTCGGTGGTGACATTGGGACGGGGGCATCTTGAGGAGTGGCATCCGGAGCATCGTAGCCTTTGTGCGATCAGGTTTCCGACGTTCGTTTGTTCGTTCCTCTCCCTCCCCCGTGAAAGTGTGCTGGGCCCATGTGGTGTTTATTCGTAGTAATCGAAATAAGGCGTAGAATAAGCTAAGTTTCTGCTTCTCGTCCGTTTTTCTTTCCTAGTGAATAATTACATTGTAAATATCCGTAATAAATCAAATTGTTAAACGTTTCCTTTCTTTCTGTCCGTGAGTCTTTTCCTTTATTGATTTGCCATTGCTGCGCCCAGGTTAACATCGGCCGTAGCGACATTACCATTACTCTGGCGGTTACCAACGGTTTTCGCTCGGCCATCTGAATTGGTGTACAACCGGAAGCTACGTATGGTGCGTTCCCCGATTGGGACCGTCACGTGGTACAGGTAAGCTATCGCGCGATGGACCAATCGGCATTCGTAGTTGCTGATTCACAACCTGCTAAGCAAGAAGTTATTTGTGAGCCGCAGCCGCAGGTCCGGTAAGTTCGGGAGGGAATGGAGGTTAACCCCCTCGTAGTAAACCCGAACCCCCGGCCATAACACATTCGGTGTTCAGGAGCCGGATTCCTGTCCGAGCACCGTGACATATTGGTGCCGGAAGTGAGATTGGACCCGGGGTGCTCTTCCGCACCTCGAAAAGTAGGAGCCGAAAGGGAAAAAAAATATTTAAATTTATTGGTGTGAACAATGGCTGACCAACGCGGACAGATCCTGGTGGGCCTTAGTAATGTGGCAATGGAAAATGAAATTATGATCCAGGACCAAGAAACAAGAGAGGTGCTCATTTAAAACAATTTCTAAAAGTTTCTAAAATCGTCAATTGTCATCCATTTAACTTGAAATTTGAAGAGGATTTGCATATCTGGTCAATAAATTCAACCACCAAGTATTTTTGAGGTCAACATAGGCTAATAACTTATTTTAGGGATTTACCAAGTATCGTGCTATGCACGACATATTTCTTGGTTGTTTGTCCGCACAGATTAAATATAGGGGAGAGTGGGGTAAGTTGAGCCTAAGGGTAAGTTAAGCCACCCCATGTTTCTTAGAAAGTGAAATATTTGAAGGTGTGAGAGCGCCATCTATACTTTCATAGCAACAGTCTTTCTTCCTGAGTACACATGCAGAGGAATATGAAGCAGGGGTAAGTAAGATCTAATGAAATTTGTATTTTTTTCAGATTTTCCCCAAACTTTGAGTTATGGTGTTTTGAGGGTGATAACAATAGAATTAATGGAAGCTTAATGATTGTTTATGTAGTAATGTGAACATGAATGGTGTAGATTATTTACCTGAGAGTATGAATTGTAAATTGAATCAATACGTGAAATGAGCATGTTTATATTCAAAGTGGCGCCCGTGGGGTAAGATGATCAATTGGGTCGGGTCAAGTTGAGCCATGGCTCATCTTACCCCATGAACATGTGTGCAAGATAAAGTTACTGCTTTATACGCAAGTTGGAGTTGAAAACTGTAGTTCTTGTAACACTGATACTTGTGTATAGATCTAAATCCTATTCCTAAGAATGATTTATGTAAATATTTTTGCATTAATCACAGGTAAATGGAAAAATGCCTCGGGACTATAAAAGGAAGACAGCACGTGGTTGTTCTTCATAATTATTTGAAATACAAACCAGTTCATCAGCATATCTGACTGATAAATCTTGACGATTACATATGTATGAACATTCAGCCAAAGTTTACTGATAATTCATGTGTCTTACCAATAATCAGAACACAATACATGTATAATTATTTCAGTTCAAACTGTTAAATTTCATTAGATCAATTACATCATGTTACTTTCTAATAGACACGAGGTGTTACACGAGGTGTTACATCATGTTACTTTCTAATAGACACACCGACTCCTCTCCGGCCTTGCTCCCCCAGCTCTCTCTGTGCTCTGTCCCCCCAATATTCCTTCAGGTCGCACAAGATCTGCCTGCAACCCTCTTATGGTTAAACTGCCAAAGTCTAGGCTCTCTGCTCACCTTCACTCTTTCATTCCCCTTTTCTCCCGCCTCTGGAACAAACTCCCCCACTCCCTTCAATCCCACTCCTCCCTCCAGGTCTTTAAAACAGCTGTTCACCACCATCTCTTATCTTCCCCCATCGAAAACCTTGATCTTTTCTACCCCCGGTAATTCACCCCAGAGTCCTTGCAGTGTTCATATGTTTTATTCCTCTCCCACCTCCCCCAAAGTCCTCCCGATGTCCCTGCTCTCAAATGTTGTGTTTGTGTCCTTCCCCCTCTTCCCCCTCTCTTTTGTGTCCTTCCCCCTCTCTCCCCATCTTGTCTGCCGCTCCCCTTGTTTTTTGTGTTTTGTGTGTCGGTTTGTCTTTTTGTGTGATTAATGTTAGCTCTTTCACGAGCCTCGATCTTGTATACAAAAAAAAAAAAGAAAAAGAAAAAAAAAGGTGCTTCTTACATGTGCGTAAATTTCACACAAGGGAAAGGAGCATTTATCAAGTTTCAATTATTGAACTGAAAAATCTGATCTGAAAAACGTGAACATTTACAGGAAACTACTTTGTCTTGTTTTGCATTGTTAAAGCTATAAGCAACAGCTTTTGCGTGATTGTTTAAAAAATGTGTATTCATTAATACTTCATGCATTCCCAGTTTCAATGGGTTTTCTCAGTGTTTTATCAATAATAAGCTTTTCCAGTGGATCTGGACTTAAACTTTTTGTCTCAAACTTGTTTTATTGCTGTTCTGTCCTGTATTGAGCCGGTGAATTTGATGGGACACAAAATGTTTCATGGTTTTTTTCTTGTGGCTCAACTTACCCACTGGCTCAAGTTACCCCGAACCCATGATCAACTTGCCCCATCATTGGGGCAAAATGAGCCATTAGACAACTTTTTTTTGAAGGCCTCTGCTAATTAATTACATGAAAATGAAATGGTAACATGTGTATGAGGGGAGAAGCAAGTATTTACACCATCATAATCACTATGGCTCTGATGCACAGCACTTTATATTTGATGTCCAGAAGGGCATTACTGAAAAATGGCTCATCTTACCCCACTCTCCCCTAATTTTCTCTGTAACCGTTGGTCTGATTGACAGGAAATTTTCACCATAGGAGCGCCTCAGCATGTAGAATTTTTAAAATGATAATTATGACGTCATAGGTCACGTGGTATGGGCGCCACCTTGGAAAAACCGAAAAACTTTGCACCTCTATATCTCCGAAAGCGCTGCATAGAAAAAATTGAGACATGGCTCCTTGTAAAGAACTCTCCATTGGAAATAACATATGTTAAGGATGATGTCATAGGTGCCTCCATTATGATATCATAATTCGACAAGTACAAAACTCCATCCAAACAAGATGAAATTTATCTGATTGATGATAAATTGGTGGAGAAAAATATTAATGATGACGTCATCGGTCATGTGGTTCGGTCGCCATATTTTTTTTACACAAAAGCCTAAAAAGAACACTAAAAACACGTCCTGGCGAGGTTCTGCAATCTCAGATTGCTCTTTCTCGTTTTTAAACCTTTTTCCTTATTTTGAGCAGGCTGAGGAAGAAGAAGACGTACAAACGGATGCGGACGGGCTTTGCATTTTCAGATGCTTTCTAGTTTAGCAGTTGGAACTGCTGTTTAGGTCAATTTTGCTGTTTAAATTTGGACATTCCGTTCAGATTAAGAGTTTGTAGAACGCATTGCATTTTAGTGTTACTCCTGTGCGGAAATTATATAAAGGCGCGAACACTGCCATGTCGGGCGGTACTCTATATGTACAGGGACCTACATCCTCCTAACCCCCTTCCCACTCCTCCTATCCCCCCATCCCACTCCCCCTACCCCTCCCGCCCCCCCCCCCATTCCTCCAACCCTCCACCCCTCTCCTCCCTCCACTCCGACAACTCTTCTGACTTCTCCGGGCGGTGTCCGTGCCGTTATTTAATTTCTGCACATGGTTAATAACTAAAATGTTATATACTGTCGCGGTGTCGCGCGGACCCTTCCGGTTAAGACCAGGGACTGCGGATGGACCAGAACGGATTTACTGGAGGCGACGATCAATACGGATTGTGCTATCAAATGCGGGAAGAGAAGAAGGGAAGAGGAAGAAGCGGGAGCGCGTAACTGTGGAAGGGGAACAAACTCAAACGGACACAAGATTTGCAGGGAATGGAAAATAATACAAGGGTTTATTAAAATAAAAGGTAGGGACAGATAAACGCGATACTAATTCTAATTCTAAATTGGGATCCCACACACCAGACTGCAGATACGAGATGAGGGAATGAGTTACCAAAGAAACACGTTCGTCGTGTATTTGTGAAATGGTGCGTCCTTATCTGTCTTGTCGTCTTGCGTCTGTCGACAAATGCGGCTGGTGTCCGGCCCCTGCTCGTGTGCCACCAGGCTTCGAGTGATCCACTCGCCACGGCCTCATCTGTTCAGCGGCACACCACGAGGTCCCTCGCTCCAAGCTCCAAAGCACCAAGCACCGAGCAACGAGCACCGCTCCAAGCACCACGTGTCCAAGGCCCTAAAAGCACCACGCGGCCCAAAGCACTGCTAGCGATCTCCACACGAGGTCCACTGCGAGGAGACACAGGAGAGAGAACAGCGTCTTGGCGAGGAAAGCCACAGGGAGGAATGCGACTGCACCGCTACGAGCCAAGTCCAAGTCCAAGTAAGCTGCTGCTCCGAGCCAAGCGCAAGTCCAGCATGTCCTTTTTATAACCTTCCCGGTGACATCAATCTTGGCGCACTCCCCAATCCCGCCAGCCACCGAACCTTCCAGCGACATCCCGCCAGCCACCGAACCTTCCAGCGACATCCCTCCAATGAACAACCTCCTTCTTAGTTGCGTCTTCGCGCCTCCCGCACTGGTTGGCTGGAGGTTCGCGCCTACTGCGCTGACCAATCACAGGCCTCCTGGGCATGTTGCTATGCAAGTTCGTGATGCAACCGGCGGCAGCCATTATCGGCGGTGTCCTGGCCTTTTTTCCTGTCCGCTTTCTTCCAAAGTCATTGTCAGGGAAGGGAATTTAATTAGTGTGCAATAAAGGGTCTATCTAAGTATTTACAGGTGTGCATTGCCATAAGGTACAAAGGTTTTATTACCAGGTGTGACACACAAGGGCTGTTATCTCTAATCCCTATGACTACCTAGCACACGAACATCCTGGTATGTTCACAGGTATACTCCTTAACCGACAAACCGGACTACACATGGAACTTATTACAGGGCAGATTCCCTATCGCGACAGACGAAGCATGTTACCTATTCAGATCTACCTGACTCTAGATATTGCTCTACCCTACCGATATGACAATATGCTCTACAAACTCTTAACCTGAACCGATTTTCAAAATTTAAGCAGCAGAATTGAGCTCAACAGAAGTTCCGACTACTAAAAAATTGTTAATCTAAAAGTGGTGTTGGCGATGTTTCGTATGATCGCCCAAAATGCCACCCCCCCCCCCCCCCCCAAAGTGCCACTCGGGGCAGCCGCGCCATGTTCACCCCCTTCCTCACCTCCCACTCGCTAAGCCAGTGGGTAGGGATGCAGGGTGTACATGAGATGGGAGTACACTGCCTGCTTGAAGCCCCTGATTGGAAAGAGTGGGATTGAACAGACTCAGGAAGGTGGCTCCACAAACAAGGAAAAGAGGAACAAAAGGACATGCGGGATCAACTGTAAAAGCACGCAGGAATGAAAGAGTAATGAAAAAAAAGTTTTGCAAGAACAAGATACCTCGACATAAACGTTATAAACATACCAACTAAAGCGACACCTGAGGCAAAGTAGCATTGGGAATTGCAAATCAAAATCCAAAGTTCAATTCAATGCAAAAATAATCTGGAAGAAATTATTCAATTTAAGGCAAGCTGAAGCACCTTGGGCTAATTGTTCACACTTGCCCGGGGCCAAAAAATTCCCCAAAGCTCAAAGTGTAAATGTGTTTTCTGAGCTGGAAATTGCCTTGCAACTTAAAAAAAGAAATTAAACTCAAAAATGAAAGAGAGTGGGGATATAGAGAGTGGTTGAGGGTTGAAACGAGACTGAAGACCAGACTCTGTCTCAACATAGGTTGGCAGAGGCAAAGGGATCACTGCCCTCCAGCCCTTGTTCCCTCCAGACCCAGGCGGCTACCTATGCACCCAAACACCATGACACATTTGACAAAAATGCTCTTCCAAACTGAAAATAATTGCAGTCTCTGGCGACCCACACCAGTGAAGCAGCAGCCAACCTTTAACAGTTTCACACTAGAGCGAAGTCGATGGCACGCCATCGCAAACTCCCAGGCTTCGCACCTAAAGAAAGTTGAAAAATGGCAAAAGGTTCCACCAAGAGTGACCCAATAAAAATTTTGAGTTAATTTTTTTTTCTGTTTTGACCCCTATAACCCCAACCCTCCACTCCCTGGGACATGAACCGGGGGTCAAATCCCATATATCATGCGTCCCCTCAATGTTGATTGCATGTACAAAGTTTCATTTTAAAAAATGCTTTAAAATGTGCCTCAATTGAATTTTTTTTGGTATTTGACCTTTTGACCCCACCTCAGGACCCAGGGTGCGAGGTCAAAAATGATACTGCTCTCGCACGTTCTTGCCATGTGATGATCCTAACTACCAAGTTTGGTGAATTTCTGCCTAACAGTTTAGGAGATGGCGTGACGGACGGACGGACAGACAGGGAAAAAGACAGGCTTATTTGTTTTCAATGGAACTCAATTATTGTAATTCGCAAGCTGCAGAGTCAAAGTGCCAACCTGGCATGTGAAGTTTTTTTTACATTTCACGGATGGAAAGAAATCCCAGAAATACTCCAATGAATCCATGTCTCTAAACGAGTTCTTTTTCAGCAGAGCCAAAATGACTTCAGGAATTCCGCTGGGCACCGGATGTACAGCTTTATGCTTTTCCCTCCGGGTCTTCAAGGCAGTGTTCACCATCATCTCAGGTCATCCCCCATCCAAAACCATTATCTTTTCTACACCCGTTAAACCACCTCACCCCTCCCAAATTTAGCTCATGCATCCATCTTTTCCGATATATAATTCATTTTGGTAACCATACTGACTCTGTTATTACCTCTGCCACCGAGGGTGGACAGAGGTTATGTTTTCTCCTCTTGTCTGCTTGTTACTTGCAAAAATGGAAGATTTTCCCAGTATATTGGTTGGTCTTGGTCGCATATATTGGTCTGTCTGTCTGTTTGTTATGTCGGTCTGTCTCGTTTTGTTTGTCTGTGTATGCGGTAACTCATGAACGCTTTCAGCGATCTTCGTCAAACTTTACCAGATGATTCCAAACGACAAAATTGAGGCTATCAATGTTGTTGTTTTTTCACTATATAAGTCGATGGTCAAGGTCAAAGGTTAAGGCTCTCTCGTTTGTCCAGGCGATATCTCAGCCATCTTTTGAGCTATGAAGCTGAATTTCGGGCACAATAGTGAGCACGTGCTTTGACAAAAACGGGATTTTTCTTTTGTGATTAATCAATTAATTGATTAATTACTTAATTATTGTCGATTTATTAAGTACTTATTTATTTTCTTTCTCATCTGGGCAATATCTCAGGCACCTTTTGAGCTAGAATGTTGATATTTGGACACAACAGTGACCGAGTGATTTGGCTGTAAAGGGTATTTTTCATTTATCGATTAATTGATTAATCGATTAATTACTTAAAATTTTGATCAATTGCTTAATTAATTTTCAAAAGGTTACAGATTCAGATGAAGCAGTGGTGGTTTCGTTTATTTGTCTGTCTGTCTGTATGTCAATTGCCTATAGTTTACAATTTTTCATCTTCACAAACCTTCACCAAATGGTTTAATTGGTCATAAGCAGGAATCCTATTTATTGAGGTCAAAAGGTCAACATAGGCCAAAGGTAACTTAGGTCAAAAATCAACAACTTAGCTAGAATTTCTAAAATCCTCAATTTTCATCCGAGTAACTTGAAATTTGAAAAGGATTGCAAATTAGGTCTCTCAATTCAACCAGCAATTATTTTTAATGTCAAATTTGTTTCAGAAATTTTGCAAGTATCGTGATCTGCACGATGACTTTCTTGTTACTTGCCGGAAAAGATTCCGGCAAGTATGTTGATCGGTTGGTTTGTCTGTCTGTCTGTCTGTTTGTCTGTCTGTTCGCAACAAGTATGTTGATCGGTTGGTTTGTCTGTCTGTTCGCAGTACTACGTCTACACCGTTGCACGAAGAATCGCCAAACTTTAGACACATATTTGTCTTGCCCTGGAATAGACTGTGCCCAATTTTGAACTCTCTTGGCCCAAAGCCTCCGGCAAGACAAATATGTGTGTAATGTAACGACGATTACACACATACACACAAATATGTGTGTAATCAATTATGACATCATAATTTGATAATTCGACAAGTACAAAACTTCATCCAATCAAGATGAAATTTCTTGAGCGACATGATGGCATAAACTGGTGGAGAAAAAAATAATGATGACGTCATCGGTCACGTGGTTCGGCCGCCATCTTGGAAAAACCGAAAAGATTTGCACCTCTATATCTCCGAAAGTGCTGAATAGAAAAAATTGAGACGGGGCTCATTGTAAAGAACTCTCCATGGGGAATAAAATGTGTTAATGAGGATGTCATCGGTCACGTGGTTCGGCCGCCATCTTGGAAAAACCGAAAAACTTTGCACCTCTATATCTCCGAAAGTGCTGAATAGAAAAAATTGAGACATGGCTCATTGTAAAGAACTCTCCATGCGGAATAAAATATTTATATGATGATGTCATAGGTGCCTCCATTATGATGTCATAATTCGACAAGTACAAAACTTCATCGATCAAGATGAAATTTCTTGCGCATCATCAAGGAATAAATTAGTTTAGAAAACAAATAATGATGACGTCATCAGTCACGTGGTTCGGCCGCCATATTTGTCCAAAATGGCCGATATAAAGTACATTCCGGCAAGTCCTCGATCTCTGACCGATTTTTCATTTGTTTGTTTGTCTGTGAGCAGTATATCTCAAAAAGTTATGGACGGATTCGGAGGAAATTTGGTGGACAGGTTGGGTGTGTGACAAGGATGAATTTATTCGACTTTGATGAACATCCATTACCGGATCCGGATACGAGAATGTTTCAATTCCACGATTGATTCTTCACCATTGAGAGATGGGGCTAAAAACTATACATATATCATGATTTTTCAAAAAGTTGTGGACGAGTTATGAGAAAACTAGGTGGATGAGTTGGTTCGGTAACCAGAACAAGTCCATTGGATTTTGCTTCAGGTCCAGATTATATCGGTGGGATACAAAACGTAAACTGTTCAGCCTTGCATAGGTATGCTCTCTACGTATTGCCCTTCTAGTTTCCTCTGTGCACATCTGTGGCACTAGATTGACATCATGTGGAATTAATGTAGCAATCTCAACCATAAGGGCGAAACTGCTTGACCGTTCTCACGAATTTGATTGCAGCGACGGTTGTTTGGATCATCAGGGTTATCAGCTGGCTTCCCACAATAAAAGTCAATTGGACCTCTGGGATTGTGCCTGATGCCCAATTCACGACAATAGTCATGATGCACACCAATATTGGCTATTGTATGCATACATTCCTTAACACAGATCAGGAAAGCAATTATTTCAGGTCAATGGAAGTAATTGCAAAAATGAGTCAATAATCCAATATTTGCTGCAGGAGATATGTAAGGGGTTATTTCAATAAACCATAATATTGCATGACTTTTTTGTCAATTGACCAAGGAAACCAGCCAATTTTATTTTAACAATCGTCAGATTTCTATCTGCAGTGTATACAAGGCTCATAGAGGATAGGCAGGATAATATTACGAGGCAGAACTGTATTTTACATAAACAACAAAAAAGAGCAATCAGAGATTGGAAACCCTGGCCAGGATGTATTTTCAGTAGTTTTTGAGGCTTTTGTGTTAAAACAAATATGGCGGCCGAACCACCTGTCCGATGACGTCATCATTTTTTTCTCAACTAATTTATTCCTAGATTATGCTCAAGAAATTTCATCTTGATCGGATGAAGTTTTGTACTTGTCGAATTATGACGTCATAATGGAGGTGCGTATGGCATCATCAATTACACATTTTATTCCCCATGAAGAGTACTTTACAATGAGCCATGTCTCTACTTTTTCTATTCAGCGCTTTTGGACATATAGAGGTGCAAAGTTTTTTGGTTTTTCCAAGATGGCGGCTGAACCACGTGACATATGACGTCATAATTGAAATTAAAAAAATTATGCAGGTGGAGTTGCACCTATAGTGAAAATTTCCTGTCAATCGGACGAATGGTTGCAGAGAAAATCATATTTATTCTGTGTGGACAAACAGACAAACATACAGACAGACAGACAAACAGACAGACAGACAAACAGACAAACAAACAGACAAACAAACAGACTCAAATGCAATACCCTCTCCTCAGGCAAGGATAATAAGAATGTTAGCAACTAATGATCGTAGTCACAGTTGGCATTCGTAGCCAGGGATGGCAACGGGCGGATCCAGGAATTGCAACTCGCCGCCTCTCATTCATGACAACCCTCCCCCACGGTTATATCAGAACAAGCCGATTCATCACTTACCTACAAATTTTAATTACTTGGATGTAGAGGTTTTATTGTCACCGTCACATGGTCACGGATTGTTTAACCCAAAATGGGCTGTTCAAAAATTACGTAACGCTATTTTTTTTAGTAATGCAAGCACAATAGCTAGTTATAATATGCAAGCACAATAGTTAGTTATAATATGCAAGCACAATAGTTAGTTATAATATGTAAGCACAATAGTTAGTTATTTGAATGTCCGGATCTTCTTGAGAGACTTCCTGTGATTGGTTTTGGGTGCGGAGACGAGATGGAAGTGTGGCCTTGACGTGCTTGAACTCTTGGTGCGTGCTGCGCTTGCTTTGGAGTAATTGTTACGCTGTACGGTTCTGGATGGAATATACTGCCCTTGGAAGAAAGTCGTCTCCTGGTACTTTGGTTCATGTAACAGTCACGAACATAAATCGGGTGTTACAGTAATTACCCTGTGCCCACGAAGCGAAAAGCAGGGTTAGGCATTCAGGTGCGTACGTGTGGCGTACATGCACGTTTGCATTTTAAAAATTCATTTTCTCAGCAAACGTTGGTCCGATTAACACGAAATCTTACCATAGGAGCACCACCGCCTGTAGAATTTCTTCATGCATAATTATTATGTCACAGATCACGTGGTATGGACGCCATCTTGGAAAAACGTTACACCTCTATATCTCCAAAACAGCTCAATGGAAAAAATTGAAACAAGGCTCATTGTCAAGTATTTCCCATGGGGAATAACATATGTTAATGATGATGTCATCTGTGCCTTCATTATGACGTCATCATTCGACAAGTACAACGCTTGATCTGATCAGTATGAAAAAAGAATTTGTCTGCAACTGTTGGTCCGATGGACACGGAATTTTCACCATAGGAGCGCCTCCTCCTATATAATTTTTCTGGTTAATTATGACGTCATGGGTCACGTGGTACAGGCGCCATCTTGGAAAAATCGAAAAATGTTGCACCTCTATATCTCCGAAACCACTCCATGCAAAAAAAAATTAACATGGTGCGTTGTCAAGTACTCCCCATGGGGAATACGATATGTTAATGATGATGTCTTCAGTACCTTAATTATGACATCATAATTCGACAAGGACAACACTTAGTCTGATCAGTTTGAAATTTATTGAGCATGATCTATGCAACAATTATATTAGAGAATATAAATTTATGATGTCATTGCTAACGTGGTCTGGCAGCCATATTGGATCAAAGAAAAAAAAAACCTTCAAAAACAGAAGCGTTGGCTCGCACCAAGTTGACTGCGCACTGCGCAGGGTAAGTATTCTATGAATATTGAATACTATCTTGTTTGCGTAATGTAACACTTGATTACCGTGTGTTCTGACGTGCCGATTGGGAAAAGCGCATTTAAAGCACTCATAAAATATGAACAGTACGATTGAGAAACTTAAATTGGAAGCGATTATAAACTCGATTAAAAGATGAACTCGACACCTCTCATCACGTGTGTATCCTGTAAACACAAACATAATTGACTCACGCATGAAGAGAAAGTTGAATGGTTCCACCACTCTGTATCTGCCACTGCACAGTATCCAATTTCACAACATATAATTTATGAGAGATAGGGCCAAAAACGATATGCAGCATGATATCTTAAAAAAAGTTGTGAATGGATTCGAACTCAATTAGGTGGATGAGTTGGGTAGGTGAGAAGAACAAGCGATTAGAATTTGGTTCAGGTCCGAATTCAGATCCGACCTATCAGTGTGAACTGCTGACCATAGAACAACCACACTCTCATATTGCAAGCAGTATAATCTGCTGGCAATGGCTATCCAAAAAGCACAGAACACTCCTACCTGCAGTTTTACAGGAATTTGTCATTTGTTCAGGGTGGTGACAATAACTTGCCTACTCCTTAATAAAGGCACCATGTGGGTCAGTCAGGTCATGGGCACAAAAATAAACTTCCTCCATTCCCCACAAGATAATTGTCTATATGTATGGGTGTGAACACCTGGAAAATCAAAGAAAAACGACATGAAACTGAGGAGAAATAGACCACAAACAACGAAATTGGGACATTTGGCCCAATATTGTCGTGGTGCACTCCCGGATTTAATTTGGCTACAGTTTTAAACATCAATATTCTTGATGGTTTACTGGTCTTGATGGTTCTTGATGATCTGGTGACCCAACTCGTGTGTGTGTGTGTGTGTGTGTGTGTGTGTGTGTGTGTGTGTGTGTGTGTATCTATATATATATATATACATATTTACATAATACATATATATAGATATATTTATATACATACATTACATGACCAAAAGTATAAGGAAAAACCCCTTCTAATTAGTGGATTCGGCTGTTTCAGCCACACCCATTGCTGACAGGTATATATAATCAAGCACACAGCCATGCAATCTACATAGACAAACATTGGCAGTAGAATGGGCCAAACGGAAGAGCTCAGTGACTTTCAACATGGCACCGTCATAGGATGCCACCCTTCAAACAAGTCAGTTCATCAAATTTCTGCCCTGCTGTTGCCCCGGTCAACTGTAAGTGTGGTTATTGTGAAGTGGAAACGTCTAGGAGCAACAACAGCTCAGCTGCGAAGTGGTAGACCACACAAGCTCCCAGAACGGGACCGCCGAGTGCTGAAGTGCATAGCATGTAAAAATCGTCCGTCCTCGATTGCAACACTCACTTCCGAGTTCCTAACTGCTCTGGAAGCAACGTCAGCACAATAACCGTTCGTCGGGAGCTTCATGAAATGCGTTTCCATGGCCGAGCAGCCGCACACAAGCCTAAGATCACCATGTGCAATGCCAAGCGTCGGCTGGAGTGGTGTAAAGCTCGCCACCATTAGTCTCTCGAGCAGTATAAGCATGTTCTCTGGAGTGATAAATCCCACTTCACTATCTGGCAGTCCGACGGATGAATCTGGGTTTGGCGGATGCCAGGAGAACGCTACCTGCCCGAATGCATAGTGCCAACTGTAAAGTTTGGTGGAGGAGGAATAATGATCTGGGGCTGTGTTTCATGGTTCAGGCTTGGCCCCTTAGTTCCAGTGAAGGGAAATCATAATGCTACAGCATACAATGACATTCTAGAGTCGAGATGATTGTGTGCTTCCAACTTTGTGGCAACAGTTTGGGGAAGGCCCTTTCCTGTTCAGCATGACAATGCACACGTGCACAAAGTGAGGTCCATACAGAAATGGTTTGTGGAGATCGGTGTGGAAGAACTTGACTGGCCTGCACAGAGCCCTGACCTCAACCCCATCGAAAACCTTTGGAATGAATTGGAACGCCAACTGCGAGGCAGGCCTAATCGCCAAACATCAGTGCCCGACCTCACTAATGCTCTTGCGGCTGAATGGAAGCAAATTCCCGCAGCAATGTTCCAGCATCTAGTGCAAAGCCTTCCCAGAAGAGTGGAGGCTGTTTTAGCAGCAAAGGGGGGGGGGGGGACCAACTCCATATTAATGCCCATGATTTTGGAATGAGATGTGTGATATTCGGGTGTCCACATACTTTTTGTGATGTAGTGTATATATATTGTATGTAAATAAACAAATAATTAAATGTGGTGTTAGCAGTGGCAATGGAAAAGTGGATATAGATAAATAATTAAATGTGGTGTGTTGGCAGTGGCCATGGAAAAGTGGAGATAAATAAAGATTTCAATGTGGTGTGTTGGCGGTGCTGTTGGAAAAGTGGCTATAAATAAATAAATAATTAAAGGCAGTACGTCGACAGTGGAGATAGTAAAAGTGGGTATAAATAAATAAATAAAGGTGGTACGTCAATAGTGGAGATGGTAATGGTGGATATAAATAAACAAGCATTCTGAGTATTGCGCTGCAATACATGTCCCCTACAGGCAGTCTGTCGTTCGGAAAACTGTTGGGGAAATTACCAAGTGTTATTTACCCACAGGTTCTGAATCGTTCCCAATCGCTAATTACCTCAGGATGGGCTCACCTGTGAATCGCACTCGGGACTTCGATTTATAGACCTTGCAAACAGGTCAGCAGAAGCACGAGAAAATAAGCTGTTGATAAAGAACCTTTCGAGTCGCTAAATATCAGCAATTTATTATATTTTCCGGTTCACGATCAATGATCGATGTGTATATATATGTTGCTCGGCTTGGCTCTGCCCCTCCCGAAAGCGCGCGCTGTGTCGCGCTTTTGACGTTCGCGAGACGAGGCTGAGGGCGCGTGGTGCGGCTTGAGGAGAACTATGGAATAAACAAAGTGCCATAACTTTGTCAAAAATTATCGAAACGTCGTGAAGTTCGAACTTGATCTCTAACTTATCATGAGGAAACCATGTACCAAGTTTGAAATCATTAGCATTAAGAGTTTAGAAAAAACGTCCGGAAAACTGTTCTTTGCGTTGTTACGTGGTCCTCTCCGAACCCCTGGTCACGGTGTACCTCCGAGCCCCGAGAGGAGCCACGGCAGAATAATGTGTTATTCCATGTCAAAAATGACGAGTGAAACCACACCAATGGTTATCAACAAACAAATATTGTATTAGAAATCACACCAGAATAACGATACAACAATAATAGCAATCAACAATACAATCAACACATCTTATGATGGTACCATCAGCTAGGGTAAGATAACTCACTGTGCTCCAAGTGAGTGAAAAAGAACACTCCCCAATGTCTCTATAGCTCAAAGGTGATCCCCTCCAGCGAGCGTCAGAGCGATATCGAATCGAAACCTGAACCCCGTTCAGATGACGGGCTCAGTCACACCGCCAAAGCAGCACAAAAGGCGTAGGCAGCCGAAGTGGTGCAAAAAGTCACGTGGTCCTAAACCGCGTAAGGCAAATTCACGGAGGAATGGGAAATCCAGAGGCGCCCTCCAGGTATGAACGTTCACGGTTCAGTCGGCGAACCACAAATTAATCTTCAAACTCCGCGTTGCACACACACGCATCCCAGATAGATGTCAGAATGGTGAAAAAGGCTGACGGGAAGCAAAGACCTTTTGCGATGAGCAAAGCGTGAGTGCCAAAATGGCCGACGGCTCATATTTGAGTCGCAATGACCCGGCGATGATTCTTCAGAATCCCAACGCCAAACCTGACCCCGCAGGTTTATCAATCCCAGCGATACCACCTATCACAGGAATTCCTTTCAAGGATACTCCAAGTTCACTCGCGACTTTCGTTCGACCACGCTCGCTCCGGAGCTTGAAGCGACCAGCTTGTTGTCCGACTTTTTGCACTGCCTTCTTTTTTTCTCTCCTCTTCTTCTTCGTCTTCCGGTGCCCGATCCAGTTTCCTGTTTCATTTAACATTAATCTTTTTACCTTTTGACAATAATAATGGCTATTTCCCTCAAACAATAATAATAATAATACATAGAACCAGAAATGTTCCAAGTGGATGAAAACCACAACAACGGAAGTGACGAATCCTTAACACTTCCCCCCCTCAAGAAAGAAAGTTTGAACATAGTGAAAACTTTCTTTGTAGGCAAACAAACAAAAGTAAACAGAGGTAAACGCTTTAACAGAGGTAAACAGAGGTAAACGTAAACAGAGGTAAACCAACAAACAAAAGTAAACTCACACCCAAATCATCAATTCCCGTGAGCAACGATAATCAATATTTCCCAAAAATAAAGCAACAAAACTTCAAGCAACCTACAGAGATTTCCAAAGTTAATTCACTCTGGACAAAGCATCAGCAACGACAGTGTCCCTGCCCTTTACATGCTCAATTTCCCAGTTGAACTCCTGCAAAGCAAAACTCCATCTCATCAACCTCTGATTTTTATTTTTAGTTTCTTTTGAATGAAGGTTAAGGGGTTGTGATCAAAAATCCAAAGTCAAGCAAATCTACAGCACTTTTTCCGGGAGGCCGAGCTGAGAGCCAGGTTCCATGGTGGTTGGGTGGTGAGGCCTGGAAGTATTCACTACATGGACGCCTTTAGGAATGTGGAGTTCACGGTTAATCCGTGTTGGAAAGTTCACTACATGGACGCCTTTAGGAATGTGGAGTTCACGGTTAATCCGTGTAGGAATGTTCACTACATGGACGCCTTTAGGAACGTGGCGTTCATGGTTAATCCATGTAGGAATCTTGGCTCGGCTGCTCTGCAGCATTCAGTGCTTCAACTCTTCCTAACTTTCACAATAATCACGGTTGGACCGCTTGTCGCTGTAGTCACGTGAATAGCGGTCTCCTTCTCGGCCACTACCCTGATAATCACCCCTTCGGGAGTTGCCGTAGCTCTGGGAGCCTCCATAGTAATATTGACTGTGGCCACCACCAAAACTACTACTCCCACCCCAGGAGCCATAGCCACCCCTGAAACTACCTCCACGTTTTCCTCCTCTGTAGCCCCCTTGATGCCTATGGCCTGCCTTCTATACTGTTATGGTCCGACCATCCAAATCCTTGCCATTCAAATCCTTTTCTGCATCTTTGGCGTCCTTTGTGCTTCCTAATGTGACAAAGCCAAATCCTCTTGACTTTTGCGTCTCCCTGTCTTTTATCAGCAGCACTTCCAAGAGCGGTCCATATTTGCCGAAGACAGAATCCAGAACATCTTCCCTTGTGTTGAAGTTCAGTCCACCTACAAAGAGCTTGCCAACATTGCTTCCATCCCTGACTTGTGTGTGCTGACACTTAGTTTCAGGGTACTTCCTCTTCTCTTCAGGGCGCTTCCTACCCACAGCACGAGTCGCGGTACAGGATGGAAAGATAGCCGGAATCTCCTGCTCTACCTGTGCGGTGTTATTTTCCATACTAGGCTTTTCAACAAACATCCGGTTACCAGAAACTTGACCACCGGCCAAATCATTCCCGATAACAAAAGATACTCCCTCTACAGGAAGAGTGGCTTGTAAACTCACGGTGACCGGTCCTGACACCAAATCGGACTGCAAATGGATGACATGAAGTGGGGCTTTAACATAGCCACCAACTCCCTGTAAACGAACACTGACATCAGTTGCCGTCTTCTCTGACAATGGCAAAATGCCCTCAAGCATCAAAGATTGATGTGCTGCTGTGTCCCTCAATATCCGAACAGGTCTCTGGTTAGTCAAGTCTCCATCCAGTGACACAAACCCCTCTGAAATAAAAGGTTTGTAACCCTCTTGAAGGCGGTCATTCTGTGATGCCGTAACTTTGGCATGGAAACGTTCACAAGGCACTGTCCTCCGAGGATGATTTCTCGCATTTGCCAATGCATTCGGAGTTGTACTAATCTGACTCCACTCCTGATTTTTCCTTTTCAGGGCATAACATTGGGACATCAAATGTCCAGGTTTCTTGCAAAAAGCGCAAGTAGGCCCAGAGGAAAAACTCGTGGTCTGCCTCGGGCGCCCCGGAAGATATGTCTGTCTTGGAACTGTAGTCTTCTGATCCCTAAACGTCGCGGTATCAGATTTGTCCCCATAGTCATCTCTAGGCCGCCTCCACGAATATTTGTTCTCCGCCCTTGATTTGCCATAACTCCCCTGGCTAACTCTAGGCGGGAAGTTAGGTTTGTGGAACCCCATCCTGTGTGTCAAGTGTTACGGATTCGGCCCTCGTTATGGTTGTTGTTATCATTGTTGGTTCTAGATATTATGCTTATTGGGACTTAAGGGAAAGGGTTGTGGTGGTCAAAAGATTTAAAAGCGCTCCTAGTAAAATGTGGCCGGAAATCCGGATCGTGATCGGAAGAGGTGGAGCGAGGAGAAAAAGAGGTGGGGAGAGATCAAAAAGAGACGGGGTTGTGGAAGCTCCGGACCGAGCATTCAACGTACAGTGCGAGCGAACTTTGCGTCCTTGAAGGGAAGTTCGGGCGATAAGAAATATCGCCGGAGTGCGTGGAGCCTGTGTCGTCGGGTATTCTCATTGAGGTTCCGGAGGATCCGGGCCTCAAAGCGCGGGTTGGAGTGAAAGCCGTCCTCCATCTTCGCCACGCGAGCAACCTGCAGTGAACAGGTTTTTGTCGTGTCGGCTGGGCATTATTCCCCGGTGGTTTGCCGGGGACGGCTGTGCCAGAAAGGGGCACGTGAGAATTATACGGAGTCTCGCGGATTGAACCGCAACGTGTACATCGGAGCGCGTCTTTGTGAGGTTCCTTTCCACCGCTGTGTTGCTGGGTGCTGAACAACGTGACCTCGGGGTCGTCTCGCTCGCCTACGCCTCAATTGACCATCGGGCCTTGACTCCCCGATCGCGGGATCGCACAGAGACATTGGGACTTCGCCTTTGAGGGGTGCAGAGACATTGGGGAGGTGCCGTGAATGTGGGGTTAAGGGGCTTGACAAGGATATCATCGTAAGATTTGAAAGTAGGGTTGATTGTCCCCATTGTTGTATGGCTCTTTGTGTGTGATTTATAATATATTATTGTTTGTTTATAACCTGGAGTGGTTGCATTATTGACTTGACTGTTTCATTTGCTGGCTCCATTGAGGGTTTCATTATTTGCTGTATTTTCACCAAGGATAACACATCTTTCTGCCGGGGACCCTCTCGGGGTTCCGAGGTCCACCGAGACCAGAGGTAAGGGGGGGACCCCAAAACAGAAATTGGGGGCTCGTCCAATTGATATTCGTGCGCTCGCAATTGGGTCTGCGTCCGGGATCTAAAAATTCCTAAATTTAGTCCGGGAGAGAATTCCCTAACATTCCCAGAATTCCCAATTTTGGAACTTTTTCCAACATTCCCAAATTTTTCCCAAAAACAAACAACAGCAACAAATAAAAATAAAAATTTTGTTTGTTAAAAATTTCTTGTGTGAAGGTTAACAGGTGTTACCAGTAGTCACTATGGAGTTTGGCGCAGAGAAGTTTACAGTGACCCCTATTGAAGCACAGTTCACAGCGTTAGTAAAATCGGACCTCTGGAAATTGGCCAAACATTTTAGCTTGGAGGTCCGAACTAATATGAAGAAGGCAGAGTTGCAGACAGTGGTGATACAATCTATGGTGGGATTAGAAGCATGGGAAGAGGTAGCCTGGGATTGGTTACCAGAAGAGCAAGAAAATGTGGAGCTCCGGAAACTGGAGATGCAATTACAGAGCCAGGAAAGGGAGAAAGCACAGGAACGAGAACTCCAGGAAAGGCTAGAAGAGAAAAAAACAGAGGAAAGGAGAGTGGAAAGAGAACTCCAGGAAAGGTTAGAAGAGAAAAAAGCAGAGGAAAGGAGAGCTGCAAGAGAACTCGAAGCAGAGGAGAGAAGAGCCGAAAGGGAGTTAAAGGACCGTGAATTGGCGCGTCAGCAAGAAATTAAAGTCAAGGAGCTGGAGTTAATGAGAGAACGGGGAGAGGTACCATCCCTGCTGACTGGTTTGACACCTAGTCAGAACACCTGGGATGTAGGCAGACATGTGAGGCTGGTCCCACCCTTCAATGAAAAGGAGGTAGCCAAGTTTTTTCCACACTTTGAGAAAGTGGCTCGACAGTTAAACTGGCCTGAGGAGTACTGGTCCATACTAGTGCAAAGTGTTCTGGTGGGTAAAGCTCAAGGGATTTATTCGGCTTTACCGATTGACCAATGTGCAGATTACGAGGTATTGAAGAAACACATTCTCAAAGCTTATGAATTGGTCCCAGAAGCTTACCGGCAAAAATTCCGGAATGCCAGGAGGAGGGAGAGTGAGACCCATGTGGAATTTGCCAGAGTGAAGGAAACCATGTTTGATAGGTGGTGTGATTCAAAAGGAGTTGGGAAAGACTTCGAACTATTGCGACAATTGATCCTGGTGGAGGAATTCCAACAGTGTGTCCACGAGGACATTAAAGTTCATCTGGAGGAAAGGAAAGTACCAAAGCTGGATGAGGCAGCCACCATGGCAGATGACTATGCCTTAACACACAGGATGGGGTTCCACAAACCGAACTTCTCGCCCAGACCTAGCCAGGGGAGCTATGGTACATCAGGGGCGGAGAATGAAAATCCATGGGGGCGGCCTCGGGATGAAAATGAGGTCCACTTTGACACCACGACTTCTAGAAATCAGAAGACTGCGGTTCCAAGACAGACCTATCGTCCGGGGGACTCGAGGCAGACCGCCGCCCCCATGCCTTGGCAGACCACGAGGTTCTCCTCCGGGCCTACTTGCACTTTTTGCCATAAACCTGGACACTGGATGTCCAACTGTTATGCTCTGGGAAAGGAAAATCAGGAGTGGAGTTCGACTAGTCCGACTCCAAATGCGATGGCCATTGTGAGAAATCGCCCTCAAAAGGGCTACCAACCATTTATTTCCGAGGGGTTTGTGTCACTGGATGGAGCCTCGACTAACCGGAGACCGGTTAGGATATTGAGGGACACAGGAGCACATCAATCTTTAATGCTTGAAGGCATCTTGCCATGGTCCGAGGAGACGGCAACTGGGGATAGTGTTCGTTTACAGGGGATTGGTGGCTGTGTTAGTGCTCCACTTCATGTCATCCATTTGGAGTCCGATTTGGTGTCAGGACCGGTCACTGTCGGTTTACAAGCCACGCTTCCTGTAGAGGGAGTATCAGTTGTTATCGGGAATGATTTGGCCGGTGGTCAAGTTTATGGTAACCCGATAGTTGTTCAAAAGCCCAGTAGGGAAAATAACACCACACCAGTTAGGGATGGCGACAAGTTTAGCAAGTTATTTGTAGGTGGACTGAACTTCAAAACAAAGGAAGATGTTTTGGAGTCTGCCTTCAGCAACTATGGACCACTTTTGGAAGCGCTGCTGATAAAAGACAGGGAGACACGAAAGTCAAGAGGGTTTGGCTTTGTCACGTTTGAAAACTCAAAGGACGCCAGAGAGGCAGAAAAGGATCTGAATAGCAAGGAGTTGGAGGGTTGGACCATCACAGTAGGGAAGGCATTTCCTAGGGGTCGAGGGGGCTACAGAGGAGGACCACGGAGTAGTCGTGGTGGTGGCCACAAGCGATATTATTATGGAAGCTTCCAGAGTTATGACTGCTCCCGAAGGAAGGATTATCAGAGCAGTGGCCGAGAAGGAGACCGCCAGTCAGGTGACTACTGTGACAAGTGGTCCCACCGTAATTATTAGGAGTCCGGAAAAGTTGAAGCACTGATTGCTGTGGAGCCGCCGAGCCAAGATTCCTTCCTACATGGACTAACCGTGAACGCCACATTCCTAAAGGCGTCCAGGTAGTGAACTTCCCTGCACAGACTAACCGTGAACTCCACGTTCCTAAAGGCATCCATGTAGTGAACTTTCCTCCCCAGACTAACCGTGAACTCCACGTTCGTAAAGGCGTCCATGTAGTGAATACTTCCAGGCCTCACCACCCAACCACCATGGAACCTGGCTTTCAGCTTGGCCTCCCGGGGAAAGTGCTATAGATTTGCTGGCCTTTGGGTTTTGATCACAACCCCTTAACCTTCATTCAAGAGAAACTAGAAGTAATAATCAGAGGGGCAGGGACAATGTCGTTGTTGACGCTTGGTCCAGAGGGAATTAACTTTGGAAAGCTCTGGGGATTGTGTAAAATTTTGTTGTTTTATTTTTGGGGAAACATTGATTACTTGTGTTGGTTTCAAGAATTTGCCGACAAAGAAAGTTTTCGGGGTGTTCAAACTTTCATTCTTGAGGGGGGGAAGTGTTACGGATTCGGCCCTCGTTATGGTTGTTGTTATCATTGTTGGTTCTAGATATTATGCTTATTGTGACTTAAGGGAAAGGGTTGTGGTGGTTAAAAGATTTAAAAGCGCTCCTGGTAAAATGTGGCCGGAAATCCGGATCGTGACCGGAAGAGGTGGAGCGAGGGGAAAAAGAGGCGGGGAGAGATCGAAAAGAGACGGGGTGGTGGAAGCTCTGGACCGAGCGTTCGACGGACAGTGCGAGTGAACTTTGCGACCTTGAAGGGAAGTTCGGGTGATAAGAAATATCACCGAAGTGCTTGGAGCCTGTGTCGTTGGGTATTCTGATTGAGGTTCCAGAGGATCCGGGCCTCAAAGCCTGGGTTGGAGTGAAAGCCGTCCACCATCTTCACCACGCGAGCAACCTGCAGTGAACAGGTTTTTGTCGTGTCGGCTGGGCATTATTCCCCGGTGGTTTGCCGGGGACGGTTGTGCCAGAAAGGGGCACGTGAGAATTATATGGAGGCTCGCGGATTGAACCGCAACGTGTACGTCGGAGCGCGTCTTTGTGAGGTTCCTTTCCACCACTGTGTTTCTGGGTGCTGAACAACGTGACCTCGGGGTCGTCTCGCTCGCCTACACCTCAATTGACCATCGGGCCTTGACTCCCCGATCGCGGGAGCGCACAGAGACATTGGGACTTCGCCTTGGAGGGGTGCAGAGGCATTGGGGAGGTGCCGTGAGTGTGGGGTTAAGGGGCTTGACAAGGATATCATCGTAAGATTTGAAAGTAGGGGTGATTGCCCCCATTGTTGTATGGCTCTTTGTGTGTGATTTACAATATATTATTGTTTGTTTATAACCTGGTGTGGTTGCATTATTGATTTGACTGTTTCATTTGCTGGTTCCATTGAGGGTTTCATTATTTGCTGGATTTCAACCAAGGATAACACATCTTTCTGCCAGGGACCCTCTCGGGGTTCGGAGGTCCACCGAGAGCAGAGGTAAAGGGGGGACCCCGTAACACAAGGCATAGTCATCTGCCACGGTTGCTGCCTCATACAACTTTGGTACTTTTCTCTCATCCAGATGTACTTAATTGTCCGCGTGGACACACTGTTTGAATTCCTCCACCAAGATCAATTGTCGTAACAGGTTGAAATCTTTCCCCACCTCCTTCGAATCACACCACCGATCAAACATGGTTTCCTTCATTCTGGCAAACTCCACATGGGTCTCACTCTCCATCTTCCTGGCATTCCAGATTTTTTGCCGGTAAGCTTCAGGGACCAATTCATAGGCTTTGTGAATGGTTTTCTTCACTATCTCATAATCTGCACATTGGTCAATCGGTAAAGCCGAAAATATATCTTGAGCTTTACCCACCAGAACACTTTGCACTAACATAGTCCAGGACTCCTCAGGCCATTTTAGCATTCGAGCCACTTTCTCAACGTGTAAAAAAAGCTGGGCTACCTCCTTTTCATTGAAGGGTGGAACCAGCCTCACATGTCGACCAACATCCCAGGTGTTCTGACTAGTTGTCGAACTAGCCGGCATGGATGGTACCTCTCCCCGTTCTCTCATTAACTCCAGCTCCTTGAATTGAATTTCCTTCTGAAGCTCCATGTCTCGCTCCTTTATCTCCCTTTCGGCTCTTCTTTCCTCCGCTCTTTCCCCTGCTCTTCTTTCTCCTTCAGCTCTCCTTTCCTCTGTTCTTCTTTCCTCGAGTTCTCGTTCCTGTGCTATTCTTTTTTCCTCATGTTCTCGTTCCTGTTTTACTCTTTCCTTTTCTGCCTTCCTTTCCTCTGCTTTTAACCTTTCCTTGCTCTGCAGTTTCATCTCCAGTTTCCGGAGCTCCACATTTTCTTGTTCCTCGGGTAACCAATCCAAGGCTACCCCTGTCCATGTGCCTTGTCCCACCAGAGCTTCTATCACCAATGTCTGCATCTCTGCTTTCTTCATATTAACTGGGACCTCCAAGTTAAAATGTCTGGCCAATATCAAGAGTTCCGATTTTTTTAACGCTTGGAACTGTGCCTCACTAGGGGACGCCGCAAACTTTTCTGCGTCAAACACCATGGTGACTATCCATTAGCACCTGTTAACCTTCACACAAAAATTTTCCAATTTTTTTTTTTTTGAAAAATTTGGGAATGTTAGAAAAAATTCCAAATTTGGGAATTTTGTGAATGCGAGGGAACTCTATCCCAGACGAATGTTATCAGGGAATTTGATCCCGGATGAGTGTTATCAGGGAATTTAATCCCGGACGAAGACCCAATTTCGAGCCCCCGAGTCAATCGGACGAGCCCCCAATTTCTGTTACGTGGTCCTCTCCGATCCCCTGGTCACGGTGTACCTCCGAGCCCCGAGAGGAGCCACGGCAGAATAATGTGTTACTCCGTGTCAAAATTACCCGTGAAACCATGGTTATCAACAAACAAATATTGTATTAAAAATCACACCAGAATAACGATACAACAATAATAGCAATCAACAATACAATCAACACATCTTATGATGGTACCATCAGCTAGGGTAAGATAACTCACTGTGCTCGAAGTGAGTGAAAAAGAACACTCCCCAATGTCTCTATAGCTCAAAGGTGATCCCCTCCAGCGAGCGTCAGAGCGATATCAAATTGAAACCCGAACCCCGTTCAGATGACGGGCTCAGTCACACCGCCAAAACAGCACAAAAGGCATAGGCGGTCGAAGCGGCGCAAAAAGTCACGTGGTCCAAAACCGCGTCAGTCAAACTCACGGAGGAATGGGAAATCCAAAGGCACCCTCCAGGTATGAACGTTCACGGTTCAGTCGGCGAACCGCAAATTAATCTTCAAACTCCGTGTTGCACACACACACATCCCGGATAGACGTCGGAATGGTGAAAAGGGCTGACGGGAAGCAAAGACCTTTTGCGATGAGCAAAGCACGAGTATCAAAATGGACGACGGCTCGTATTTGAGTCGCAACGACCCGGCGATGATTCTTCAAAATCCCAACGCCAAACCTGACCACACAGGTTTATCAATCCCAGCGATACCACCTATTGCAGGAATTCCTTTCAAGGAAACTCCAAGTTCACTCGCGACTTTCGTTCGACCACGCTCGCTCCGGAGCTTGAAGGGACCAGCTTCTTGTCCAACTTTTCGCTCCTTTATTTTCTCTCACCTCCTCTTCTTCCTCGTCCTCCGGTTCCCGATCCGGTTTCCTGTTTCATTTAACATTAACCTTTTTACCTTTTGACAATAATAATGGCTATTTCCCTCAAACAATAATAATAATAATAATAATACATAGAACCAGATATGTTTCAAGTGGATGAAAACCACAACACCGGACGTGACGAATCCGTAACAGCATGATGGACTGACGGACTGACGGACTGACAGACGGAGGGACGGCGTGCAAACCTGTAGTCCCCTCTGGTCTACACCGGTAGGAGACTAATTGTGGTATGTTGATTGTGGACATTGTGGACACTAATAACTAAATGTGGTATGTTGATAGTGGAGAGGGGAAATGTGGTTATAAATAAATAAATAATTAAAAGTGGTATGTCGATCATGGAGATGGTAAAAGTGGATATAAATAAATATTGAATTAAAGGTGGTATGTCGATCGTGGAGATGATAAAAGTGGATATAAATAAATAAAGGTGGTATATCTATAGTGGAGATGGTAAAAGTGGATATAAATAATTAAAGGTGGTATGTCGATAGTGGAGATGGTAAAAGTGGATATAAATAAATAATTAATTAAAGGTGGTATGTCTATAGTGGAGATGGTAAAAGTGGGTATAAATAATAAAAGGTGGTATGTCTATAGAGGAGATGGTAAAAGTGGATATAAATAAATATTGAACTAAAGGTGGTATGTCGATAGTGGAAATGGTAAAAGGGGTAATAAATAAATAATTAAAGGTGGTATGTCGATAGTGGAGATGGTAAAGTGGATATAAATAATTAAAGGTGGTATGTCGATAGTGGAGATGGTAAAAGTGGGTATAAATAAATAATTAAAGGTGGTATGTCGATAGTGAAGATGGTAAAGTGGATATAAATAATTAAAGGTGGTATGGCGATAGTGGAGATGGTAATAGTGGGTATAAATAAATAATTAAAGGAGGTATGTCCATAGTGGAGATGGTAAAGTGGATATAAATAAATAATTAAAGGTGGTATGTCGATAGTGGAGATGGTAAAGTGGATATAAATAATTAAAGGTGGTATGTAGATAGTGGAGATGGTAATAGTGGGTATAAATAAATAATTAAAGGAGGTATGTCCATAGTGGAGATGGTAAAGTGGGTATAAATAAATAATTAAAGGTGGTATGTCGATAGTGGAGATGGTAAAGTGGATATAAATAATTAAAGGTGGTATGTCGATAGTGGAGATGGTAAAAGTGGGTATAAATAAACAATTAAAGGAGGTATGTCCATAGTGGAGATGGTAAAGTGGATATAAATAAATAATTAAAGGAGGTATGTCCATAGTGGAGATGGTAAAGTGGATATAAATAAATAATTAAAGGAGGTATGTCCATAGTGGAGATGGTAAAGTGGATATAAATAAATAATTAAAGGAGGTATGTCCATAGTAGAGATGGTAAAAGTGGGTATAAATAAATAATTAAAGGAGGTATGTCCATAGTGGAGATGGTAAAGTGGATATAAATATATAATTAAAGGTGGTATGTCGATAGTGGAGATGGTAAAAGTGGGTATAAATAAATAATTAAAGGAGGTATGTCCATAGTGGAGATGGTAAAAGTGGATATAAATAATTAAAGGTGGTATGTCGATAGTGGAGATGGTAAAAGTGTGAATAAATAAATAATTAAGGTGGTACGTCGATAGTGTAGATGGTAAAAGTGGGTATGGATAGATGACCGACCTCAAGACATCAGGCACATAACGTTACATCGGGGTAGTTTATATATTTCATTGGCTAGGTGGCACAATATAATCTGTGCAGGTCAATTGTCCTACATGGGACACTCAACTGGGGTCCATCAAAGCCTACGCAAATATTGCCAACCTATGGTTGTTGGCCGCATGCTCTATCCATTTTTAATGCTTAGCATCAAGCAAGAAAGCAGCACGTACCACTGTGCCACTGCTACCTTTTGCACAACAAGCTTGTTTGGTACCTACGAGTAAGCCAGGGTTTGTAACCTTGGCCCTCCCAAACCCAGAGCGGACACTTTTGGGTGCGTGCTCCATGATGCCTTGCCCCCAGCTGTCTCCACACCAGTCAGCATTATATTTGGATCTATTTTCACCAAGATTAGATCGAACTAACAAAATAATCCATGGTTGTATGCCACAACTGACCAGTAATGCCAGCATTACGTTGAGTGAAATTAAATAAATGAAATTAAATAAAATGTGAAATTAAATAAATAAATGTACATTCAGCATTTGAACACAACGTACATTTTAGGCACGGCAAATTAGTTTCTTCACTCTCTCTTTCGTCTCTCTCTTCGCTCTTCACACAATCCTGAGCACAGTGCTTCAGGGACATCTCCACAATGTATACACGATGGTTTCAGGCTTGGTAGGGGTGGTGCGGGTGGTTAACCCCTCTAATTTTGCATACATAATAGCTCTAGGGCCCACTATTGTTTTGAACTATTATTTAAGGAAACTCACATGTGGTGATCTTTCCTTGTGAATATTTTGTCAGCATTGCACAACAAGCTTCAACTTCATGAAACTTCCGAAATATGCATGAAGCTTCTTTACATGACATGCATTTGTTAATCACTTAATAAATTAATGTCATGTGTCATTTTAATGCAAATATCCAAGCAACTACAGTATTTGATTTTATGGAACAGATGAACAATGGATGATTATCATGGTCAATAGATTGACAATGGAGTGTGGGAGAACCTGAGGAAAAATGAGGCATATGGTGCAGGTACGTTAGGGAATACAAATGTGCAAAAGAACAGATGGAAATATATTTGAAGTGAGAAAACAAATATTCAGAGGGTATGGAGAGGGATATGAGATATACCAATAGGCATATGGTGGAAAATGGGAGATACTAACAAGTACGTGTATGACTGGAGATATTAAAAAGAATAAGGAGGAAGATTGGAGATATTAATAAATATATGGAGGAGGATTGTAATTATTAATAAATATATGGAGGAGGATTGTAATTATTAATAAATATATGGAGGAGGATTGTAATTATTAATAAATACTAGGGCATGCCCGTACTATATCTATATCTAAAATTATATCCCCCCCCCCTCTATTTACATGAAATGGTTTGGTCCAAAGCGAACGGCTTGCGAGTACGGTGACAATCCCCCCCCCTCTATTTACATGAAATGGTTTGGTCCAAAGCGAACGGCTTGCGGAGTTTGGTAAAGAAATCGCCATCGCGTGCACAAACGCGCAGGAAAGCGAAAGAATCGCAAATTAGTTTTAATTAGTTTTAAAACATCGTTTAACGCCAACATAGCGGCAACATAGTTTGCCAACGTGAAATAAATGAATACGCTCTCAAATGTGCCGTCCGAGGCAGAGTCTGTTCGCCACGTTCGGCACACGTGATAGCTCGCTGCTCTCTGATTGGTTGAATCGTTTTTTGGACATAGCTCGGTAACTACTTGTCCGATTAATATGAAACCTTGAAAAGGCACATCCTCGGGTCCCCAGCAATATACCTGGCAAGTTTAAAGTATATCGGACCCGTGGTTGTCGAGAAACAGCGGTCACAGACATACATACATACATACATACATACATACATACATACACACAGAGATTACTGGAATTATAGATAGATATGGAGGAGGATTGTAATTATTAATAAATATATGGAGGAGGATTGTAATTATTAATAAATATATGGAGGAGGATTGTAATTATTAATAAATATATGGAGGAGGATTGTAATTATTAATAAATATATGGAGGAGGATTGTAATTATTAATAAATATATGGAGGAGGATTGTAATTATTAATAAATATATGGAGGAGGATTGTAATTATTAATAAATATGTGGAGGAGGATTGTAATTATTAATAAATATATGGAGGAGGATTGTAATTATTAATAAATATATGGAGGAGGATTGTAATTATTAATAAATATATGGAGGAGGATTGTAATTATTAATAAATATATGGAGGAGGATTGGAGATAATAATAAATATATGGAGGAGGATTGTAATTATTAATAAATATATGGAGGAGGATTGTAATAATTAATAAATATATGGAGGAAGACTGGAGATAATAGTAAATATATGGAGGAGGATTGTAATTATTAATAAATATATGGAGGAGGATTGTAATTATTAATAAATATATGGAGGAGGATTGTAATTATTAATAAATATATGGAGGAGGATTGTAATTATTAATAAATATATGGAGGAGGATTGTAATTATTAATAAATATATGGAGGAGGATTGTAATTATTAATAAATATATGGAGGATTGTAATTATTAATAAATATATGGAGGAGGATTGTAATTATTAATAAATATATGGAGGAGGATTGTAATTATTAATAAATATATGGAGGAGGATTGTAATTATTAATAAATATATGGAGGAGGATTGTAATTATTAATAAATATATGGAGGAGGATTGTAATTATTAATAAATATATGGAGGAGGATTGGAGATATTAATAAATATATGGAGGAGGATTGTAATTATTAATAAATATATGGAGGAGGATTGTAATTATTAATAAATATATGGAGGAGGATTGTAATTATTAATAAATATATGGAGGAAGACTGGAGATAATAATAAATATATGGAGGAGGATTGTAATAATTAATAAATATATGGAGGAGGATTGTAATTATTAATAAATATATGGAGGAGGATTGTAATTATTAATAAATATATGGAGGAGGATTGTAATTATTAATAAATATATGGAGGAAGACTGGAGATAATAATAAATATATGGAGGAGGATTGTAATAATTAATAAATATATGGAGGAGGATTGTAATTATTAATAAATATAGGGAGGAAGACTGGAGATAATAATGAATATATGGAGGAGGATTGTAATAATTAATAAATATATGGAGGAAGATTGGAGATATTAATAAATATATGGAGGAGGATTGTAATTATTAATAAATATATGGAGGAGGATTGTAATTATTAAAAAATATAGGGAGGAAGACTGGAGATAATAATAAATATATGGAGGAGGATTGTAATAATTAATAAATATATGGAGGAGGATTGTAATTATTAATAAATATAGGGAGGAAGACTGGAGATAATAATAAATATATGGAGGAGGATTGTAATTATTAATAAATATATGGAGGAAGATTGGAGATATTAATAAATATATGGAGGAGGATTGTAATTATTAATAAATATATGGAGGAGGATTGTAATTATTAATAAATATATGGAGGAGGATTGTAATTATTAATAAATATATGGAGGAGGATTGTAATTATTAATAAATATATGGAGGAGGATTGTTATTATTAATAAATATATGGAGGAGGATTGTAATTATTAATAAATATATGGAGGAGGATTGTAATTATTAATAAATATAGGGAGGAAGACTGGAGATAATAATGAATATATGGAGGAGGATTGTAATAATTAATAAATATATGGAGGAGGATTGTAATTATTAATAAATATAGGGAGGAAGACTGGAGATAATAATAAATATATGGAGGAGGATTGTAATTATTAATAAATATAGGGAGGAAGACTGGAGATAATAATGAATATATGGAGGAGGATTGTAATAATTAATAAATATATGGAGGAGGATTGTAATTATTAATAAATATATGGAGGAGGATTGTAATTATTAATAAATATATGGAGGAGGATTGTAATTATTAATAAATATATGGAGGAGGATTGTAATTATTAATAAATATATGGAGGAGGATTGTAATTATTAATAAATATATGGAGGAGGATTGTAATTATTAATAAATATATGGAGGAGGATTGTAATTATTAATAAATATATGGAGGAGGATTGTAATTATTAATAAATATATGGAGGAGGATTGTAATTATTAATAAATATGTGGAGGAGGATTGTAATTATTAATAAATATATGGAGGAGGATTGTAATTATTAATAAATATATGGAGGAGGATTGTAATTATTAATAAATATATGGAGGAGGATTGTAATTATTAATAAATATATGGAGGAGGATTGTAATAATAATAAATATATGGAGGAGGATTGTAATTATTAATAAATATATGGAGGAGGATTGTAATAATTAATAAATATATGGAGGAAGACTGTAGATAATAGTAAATATATGGAGGAGGATTGTAATTATTAATAAATATATGGAGGAGGATTGTAATTATTAATAAATATATGGAGGAGGATTGTAATTATTAATAAATATATGGAGGAGGATTGTAATTATTAATAAATATATGGAGGAGGATTGTAATTATTAATAAATATATGGAGGAGGATTGTAATTATTAATAAATATATGGGAGGATTGTAATTATTAATAAATATATGGAGGAGGATTGTAATTATTAATAAATATATGGAGGAGGATTGTAATTATTAATAAATATATGGAGGAGGATTGTAATTATTAATAAATATATGGAGGAGGATTGTAATTATTAATAAATATATGGAGGAGGATTGTAGATTATTAATAAATATATGGAGGAGGATTGTAATTATTAATAAATATATGGAGGAGGATTGTAATTATTAATAAATATATGGAGGAGGATTGTAATTATTAATAAATATATGGAGGAGGATTGTAATTATTAATAAATATATGGAGGAGGATTGTAATATTAATAAATATATGGAGGAGGATTGTAATTATTAATAAATATATGGAGGAGGATTGTAATTATTAATAAATATATGGAGGAGGATTGTAATTATTAATAAATATATGGAGGAGGATTGTAGATATTAATAAATATATGGAGGAGGATTGTAATTATTAATAAATATATGGAGGAGGATTGTAATAATTAATAAATATATGGAGGAAGACTGGAGATAATAGTAAATATATGGAGGAGGATTGTAATTATTAATAAATATATGGAGGAGGATTGTAATTATTAATAAATATATGGAGGAGGATTGTAATTATTAATAAATATATGGAGGAGGATTGTAATTATTAATAAATATATGGAGGAGGATTGTAATTATTAATAAATATATGGAGGAGGATTGTAATTATTAATAAATATATGGAGGAGGATTGTAATTATTAATAAATATATGGAGGAGGATTGTAATTATTAATAAATATATGGAGGAGGATTGTAATTATTAATAAATATATGGAGGAGGATTGTAATTATTAATAAATATATGGAGGAGGATTGTAATTATTAATAAATATATGGAGGAGGATTGTAATTATTAATAAATATATGGAGGAGGATTGTAATTATTAATAAATATATGGAGGAGGATTGTAATTATTAATAAATATATGGAGGAGGATTGTAGATAATAATAAATATATGGAGGAGGATTGTAATTATTAATAAATATATGGAGGAGGATTGTAATTATTAATAAATATATGGAGGAAGACTGGAGATAATAGTAAATATATGGAGGAGGATTGTAATTATTAATAAATATATGGAGGAGGATTGTAATTATTAATAAATATATGGAGGAGGATTGTAATTATTAATAAATATATGGAGGAGGATTGTAATTATTAATAAATATATGGAGGAGGATTGTAATTATTAAGTAAATATATGGAGGAGGATTGTAATTATTAATAAATATATGGAGGATTGTAATTATTAATAAATATATGGAGGAGGATTGTAATTATTAATAAATATATGGAGGAGGATTGTAATTATTAATAAATATATGGAGGAGGATTGTAATTATTAATAAATATATGGAGGAGGATTGTAATTATTAATAAATATATGGAGGAGGATTGTAATTATTAATAAATATATGGAGGAGGAATGGAGATATTAATAAATATATGGAGGAGGATTGTAATTATTAATAAATATATGGAGGAGGATTGTAATTATTAATAAATATATGGAGGAGGATTGTAATTATTAATAAATATATGGAGGAAGACTGGAGATAATATAATAAATATATGGAGGAGGATTGTAATTATTAATAAATATATGGAGGAGGATTGTAATTATTAATAAATATATGGAGGAGGATTGTAATTATTAATAAATATATGGAGGAGGATTGTAATTATTAATAAATATATGGAGGAGACTGGAGATAATAATAAATATATGGAGGAGGATTGTAATTATTAATAAATATATGGAGGAGGATTGTAATTATTAATAAATATATGGAGGAAGATTGGAGATATTAATAAATATATGGAGGAGGATTGTAATAATTAATAAATATATGGAGGAAGGATTGGAGATATTAATAAATATATGGAGGAGGATTGTAATTATTAATAAATATATGGAGGAGGATTGTAATTATTAATAAATATATGGAGGAAGACTGGAGATAATAATAAATATATGGAGGAGGATTGTAATAATTAATAAATATATGGAGGAGGATTGTAATTATTAATAAATATAGGGAGGAAGACTGGAGATAATAATAAATATATGGAGGAGGATTGTAATTATTAATAAATATATGGAGGAAGATTGGAGATATTAATAAATATATGGAGGAGGATTGTAATTATTAATAAATATATGGAGGAGGATTGTAATTATTAATAAATATATGGAGGAGGATTGTAATTATTAATAAATATATGGAGGAGGATTGTAATTATTAATAAATATATGGAGGAGGATTGTAATTATTAATAAATATATGGAGGAGGATTGTAATTATTAATAAATATATGGAGGAGGATTGTAATTATTAATAAATATATGGAGGAGGATTGTAATTATTAATAAATATAGGGAGGAAGACTGGAGATAATAATAAATATATGGAGGAGGATTGTAATAATTAATAAATATATGGAGGAGGATTGTAATTATTAATAAATATAGGGAGGAAGACTAGAGATAATAATAAATATATGGAGGAGGATTGTAATTATTAATAAATATATGGAGGAAGATTGGAGATATTAATAAATATATGGAGGAGGATTGTAATTATTAATAAATATATGGAGGAGGATTGTAATTATTAATAAATATATGGAGGAGGATTGTAATTATTAATAAATATATGGAGGAGGATTGTAATTATTAATAAATATATGGAGGAGGATTGTAATTATTAATAAATATATGGAGGAGGATTGTAATTATTAATAAATATATGGAGGAGGATTGTAATTATTAATAAATATATGGAGGAGGATTGTAATTATTAATAAATATATGGAGGAGGATTGTAATTATTAATAAATATATGGAGGAGGATTGTAATTATTAATAAATATATGGAGGAGGATTGTAATTATTAATAAATATATGGAGGAGGATTGTAATTATTAATAAATATATGGAGGAGGATTGTAATTATTAATAAATATGTGGAGGAGGATTGTAATTATTAATAAATATATGGAGGAGGATTGTAATTATTAATAAATATATGGAGGAGGATTGTAATTATTAATAAATATATGGAGGAGGATTGTAATTATTAATAAATATATGGAGGAGGATTGGAGATAATAATAAATATATGGAGGAGGATTGTAATTATTAATAAATATATGGAGGAGGATTGTAATAATTAATAAATATATGGAGGAAGACTGGAGATAATAGTAAATATATGGAGGAGGATTGTAATTATTAATAAATATATGGAGGAGGATTGTAATTATTAATAAATATATGGAGGAGGATTGTAATTATTAATAAATATATGGAGGAGGATTGTAATTATTAATAAATATATGGAGGAGGATTGTAATTATTAATAAATATATGGAGGAGGATTGTAATTATTAATAAATATATGGAGGATTGTAATTATTAATAAATATATGGAGGAGGATTGTAATTATTAATAAATATATGGAGGAGGATTGTAATTATTAATAAATATATGGAGGAGGATTGTAATTATTAATAAATATATGGAGGAGGATTGTAATTATTAATAAATATATGGAGGAGGATTGTAATTATTAATAAATATATGGAGGAGGATTGTAATTATTAATAAATATATGGAGGAGGATTGGAGATATTAATAAATATATGGAGGAGGATTGTAATTATTAATAAATATATGGAGGAGGATTGTAATTATTAATAAATATATGGAGGAGGATTGTAATTATTAATAAATATATGGAGGAAGACTGGAGATAATATAATAAATATATGGAGGAGGATTGTAATAATTAATAAATATATGGAGGAGGATTGTAATTATTAATAAATATATGGAGGAGGATTGTAATTATTAATAAATATATGGAGGAGGATTGTAATTATTAATAAATATATGGAGGAAGACTGGAGATAATAATAAATATATGGAGGAGGATTGTAATAATTAATAAATATATGGAGGAGGATTGTAATTATTAATAAATATATGGAGGAAGATTGGAGATATTAATAAATATATGGAGGAGGATTGTAATAATTAATAAATATATGGAGGAAGATTGGAGATATTAATAAATATATGGAGGAGGATTGTAATTATTAATAAATATATGGAGGAGGATTGTAATTATTAAAAAATATAGGGAGGAAGACTGGAGATAATAATAAATATATGGAGGAGGATTGTAATAATTAATAAATATATGGAGGAGGATTGTAATTATTAATAAATATAGGGAGGAAGACTGGAGATAATAATAAATATATGGAGGAGGATTGTAATTATTAATAAATATATGGAGGAAGATTGGAGATATTAATAAATATATGGAGGAGGATTGTAATTATTAATAAATATATGGAGGAGGATTGTAATTATTAATAAATATATGGAGGAGGATTGTAATTATTAATAAATATATGGAGGAGGATTGTAATTATTAATAAATATATGGAGGAGGATTGTAATTATTAATAAATATATGGAGGAGGATTGTAATTATTAATAAATATATGGAGGAGGATTGTAATTATTAATAAATATATGGAGGAGGATTGTAATTATTAATAAATATAGGGAGGAAGACTGGAGATAATAATAAATATATGGAGGAGGATTGTAATAATTAATAAATATATGGAGGAGGATTGTAATTATTAATAAATATAGGGAGGAAGACTGGAGATAATAATAAATATATGGAGGAGGATTGTAATTATTAATAAATATATGGAGGAAGATTGGAGATATTAATAAATATATGGAGGGGGATTGTAATTATTAATAAATATATGGAGGAGGATTGTAATTATTAATAAATATATGGAGGAGGATTGTAATTATTAATAAATATATGGAGGAGGATTGTAATTATTAATAAATATATGGAGGAGGATTGTTATTATTAATAAATATATGGAGGAGGATTGTAATTATTAATAAATATATGGAGGAGGATTGTAATTATTAATAAATATAGGGAGGAAGACTGGAGATAATAATGAATATATGGAGGAGGATTGTAATAATTAATAAATATATGGAGGAGGATTGTAATTATTAATAAATATAGGGAGGAAGAGTGGAGATAATAATAAATATATGGAGGAGGATTGTAATTATTAATAAATATAGGGAGGAAGACTGGAGATAATAATGAATATATGGAGGAGGATTGTAATAATTAATAAATATATGGAGGAGGATTGTAATTATTAATAAATATATGGAGGAGGATTGTAATTATTAATAAATATATGGAGGAGGATTGTAATTATTAATAAATATATGGAGGAGGATTGTAATTATTAATAAATATATGGAGGAGGATTGTAATTATTAATAAATATATGGAGGAGGATTGTAATTATTAATAAATATATGGAGGAGGATTGTAATTATTAATAAATATATGGAGGAGGATTGTAATTATTAATAAATATATGGAGGAGGATTGTAATTATTAATAAATATGTGGAGGAGGATTGTAATTATTAATAAATATATGGAGGAGGATTGTAATTATTAATAAATATATGGAGGAGGATTGTAATTATTAATAAATATATGGAGGAGGATTGTAATTATTAATAAATATATGGAGGAGGATTGGAGATAATAATAAATATATGGATGTAATTATTAATAAATATATGGAGGAGGATTGTAATTATTAATAAATATATGGAGGAGGATTGTAATTATTAATAAATATATGGAGGAAGACTGGAGATAATAATAAATATATGGAGGAGGATTGTAATAATTAATAAATATATGGAGGAGGATTGTAATTATTAATAAATATATGGAGGAAGATTGGAGATATTAATAAATATATGGAGGAGGATTGTAATAATTAATAAATATATGGAGGAAGATTGGAGATATTAATAAATATATGGAGGAGGATTGTAATTATTAATAAATATATGGAGGAGGATTGTAATTATTAAAAAATATAGGGAGGAAGACTGGAGATAATAATAAATATATGGAGGAGGATTGTAATAATTAATAAATATATGGAGGAGGATTGTAATTATTAATAAATATAGGGAGGAAGACTGGAGATAATAATAAATATATGGAGGAGGATTGTAATTATTAATAAATATATGGAGGAAGATTGGAGATATTAATAAATATATGGAGGAGGATTGTAATTATTAATAAATATATGGAGGAGGATTGTAATTATTAATAAATATATGGAGGAGGATTGTAATTATTAATAAATATATGGAGGAGGATTGTAATTATTAATAAATATATGGAGGAGGATTGTAATTATTAATAAATATATGGAGGAGGATTGTAATTATTAATAAATATATGGAGGAGGATTGTAATTATTAATAAATATAGGGAGGAAGACTGGAGATAATAATGAATATATGGAGGAGGATTGTAATAATTAATAAATATATGGAGGAGGATTGTAATTATTAATAAATATAGGGAGGAAGACTGGAGATAATAATAAATATATGGAGGAGGATTGTAATTATTAATAAATATAGGGAGGAAGACTGGAGATAATAATGAATATATGGAGGAGGATTGTAATAATTAATAAATATATGGAGGAGGATTGTAATTATTAATAAATATATGGAGGAGGATTGTAATTATTAATAAATATATGGAGGAGGATTGTAATTATTAATAAATATATGGAGGAGGATTGTAATTATTAATAAATATATGGAGGAGGATTGTAATTATTAATAAATATATGGAGGAGGATTGTAATTATTAATAAATATATGGAGGAGGATTGTAATTATTAATAAATATATGGAGGAGGATTGTAATTATTAATAAATATGTGGAGGAGGATTGTAATTATTAATAAATATATGGAGGAGGATTGTAATTATTAATAAATATATGGAGGAGGATTGTAATTATTAATAAATATATGGAGGAGGATTGTAATTATTAATAAATATATGGAGGAGGATTGGAGATAATAATAAATATATGGAGGAGGATTGTAATTATTAATAAATATATGGAGGAGGATTGTAATAATTAATAAATATATGGAGGAAGACTGGAGATAATAGTAAATATATGGAGGAGGATTGTAATTATTAATAAATATATGGAGGAGGATTGTAATTATTAATAAATATATGGAGGAGGATTGTAATTATTAATAAATATATGGAGGAGGATTGTAATTATTAATAAATATATGGAGGAGGATTGTAATTATTAATAAATATATGGAGGATTGTAATTATTAATAAATATATGGAGGAGGATTGTAATTATTAATAAATATATGGAGGAGGATTGTAATTATTAATAAATATATGGAGGAGGATTGTAATTATTAATAAATATATGGAGGAGGATTGTAATTATTAATAAATATATGGAGGAGGATTGTAATTATTAATAAATATATGGAGGAGGATTGGAGATATTAATAAATATATGGAGGAGGATTGTAATTATTAATAAATATATGGAGGAGGATTGTAATTATTAATAAATATATGGAGGAGGATTGTAATTATTAATAAATATATGGAGGAAGACTGGAGATAATAATAAATATATGGAGGAGGATTGTAATAATTAATAAATATATGGAGGAGGATTGTAATTATTAATAAATATATGGAGGAGGATTGTAATTATTAATAAATATATGGAGGAGGATTGTAATTATTAATAAATATATGGAGGAAGACTGGAGATAATAATAAATATATGGAGGAGGATTGTAATAATTAATAAATATATGGAGGAGGATTGTAATTATTAATAAATATAGGGAGGAAGACTGGAGATAATAATGAATATATGGAGGAGGATTGTAATAATTAATAAATATATGGAGGAAGATTGGAGATATTAATAAATATATGGAGGAGGATTGTAATTATTAATAAATATATGGAGGAGGATTGTAATTATTAAAAAATATAGGGAGGAAGACTGGAGATAATAATAAATATATGGAGGAGGATTGTAATAATTAATAAATATATGGAGGAGGATTGTAATTATTAATAAATATAGGGAGGAAGACTGGAGATAATAATAAATATATGGAGGAGGATTGTAATTATTAATAAATATATGGAGGAAGATTGGAGATATTAATAAATATATGGAGGAGGATTGTAATAATTAATAAATATATGGAGGAGGATTGTAATTATTAATAAATATATGGAGGAGGATTGTAATTATTAATAAATATATGGAGGAGGATTGTAATTATTAATAAATATATGGAGGAGGATTGTAATTATTAATAAATATATGGAGGAGGATTGTAATTATTAATAAATATATGGAGGAGGATTGTAATTATTAATAAATATAGGGAGGAAGACTGGAGATAATAATGAATATATGGAGGAGGATTGTAATAATTAATAAATATATGGAGGAGGATTGTAATTATTAATAAATATAGGGAGGAAGACTGGAGATAATAATAAATATATGGAGGAGGATTGTAATTATTAATAAATATAGGGAGGAAGACTGGAGATAATAATGAATATATGGAGGAGGATTGTAATAATTAATAAATATATGGAGGAGGATTGTAATTATTAATAAATATATGGGGGAAGACTGGAGATAATAATAAATATATGGAGGTGGATTGTAATTATTAATAAATATATGGAGGAAGATTGGAGATAATAATAAATATATGGAGGAGGATTGTAATAATTAATAAATATATGGAGGAGGATTGTAATTATTAATAAATATATGGAGGAAGACTGGAGATAATAATAAATATATGGAGGAAGATTGCAGATAATAATAAATATAGGGAGGAGGATTGTAATTATTAATAAATACTATCAGAAGTACCCGGCATTGCCGGACGGGGGAGGGGAGGGGAGGGGGAAGAGGAGGAGATGGGAACGGGGGGGGAGGGGAGGAGAGGGGGGAGGGGAGAAGAGGGGGGGAAGTACCCGGCATTGCCGGACGGGGGAGGGGAGGGGGAAGAGGAGGGGAGGGGAACGGGGGGGGAGGGGAGGAGAGGGGGGGAGGGGAGAAGAGGGGGGGGGGGAAGTACCCGGCATTCCGTGTATAAACGTGAGGGAGAAGCGGGGGGAGGGGGCGGGGGAGGGGGGAGGGGAGGAGAGGGGGGAGAGGAGGGATGGGAGAGGAGAGGGGTGGGAGGGGGGAGGGGGAGGGGGAAGTGGGGCGGGGGAGGGGGAGGGTGAGGGGGAAAAGGGAGGGGGGAAAGGGAGGGGGAGGGGGAAAATGGAGGGGGAGGGGGGAAAGGGAGGGGGAAGGCAGAAGGGGAGGGGGTAGGGTGGAGGGGGAAGGGAGGGGGAGGGGAGGACGGAGGGGGGAGGGGGAAGGGGGAGGGAAGGGGAGGGCCAGTCAACAATGACGTTGCTGTTCTCATGGTCGGAGAGCAGCACAACAATCGCGACATCGTCCTGAATCTTCGCAACAGCACGAAGCGGATTTTGGAGACTCACCGATCCTGTGACGCCCTCCAGTACCGGTGTTGCCGGGTGGGGGAAGGGAGACCCATACATTCCCAACCCGTACATTCGCCCTCTCGACTCAAGCTCACTCGGACAAAAGCCTCGCACAAATTACACCGTGAAGGCCCAATGGCCATGTCTATGCCACAAATCAAGTACGTGAGCGAGTCGGGCGCACTGAATTGAAAATACATAGAACGCTCATACTCCGTGAAAAGTGAAGCCAACTGGCGGCGGGGATGAAACATCACATGATCACTCTGAGCGAATCAGCGCGCTGCTCTGCCACCGGTCAGAATCCGTGTGTAATATTCCTCGCTGAAAAAAAATCTATGTGAAACATGCTACTATCTATGCTAAATCATGCTAAATCATGCTAAATGCTAATCATGCTAAAATCCATGCTACTTGCTGTGAGTTTATGGCGGCAAGGAATATCACGTGATCACGTCACTAACATCATTCGTGATCATGTCATCAGGTGATCGTGATCGTCATCAATGAGCGCAAATGAGCGAATCAGCGTGCTGCTCTGCCACTGATTCAGATTCCGTGTATAATATTCCTCGCTGAAAAAAAATATGGATCTATAGTTGAAAGGAAAAAAAACCTATGTGGTGTGAATGGCAATGTTCCTCGCTGAAATGTGAAAAAACGCAATCGCTTTTCCCTCTGAAATACGTGCGAACGCGTAACTGAGTTAATGGCGGGAAGGAACATCACGTGATCGCTCTGAGCGAATCAGCACGCTGCTCTGCCACCGGTCAGATGCCGTGCATAATATTCCTCGCTGAAATGCGCTGAGGTAAAAATATGGTAAAAAAAATATTATGAAATAATTTTTTTTAGGTCGGCCATGTTCTTCCCAGGCTCAATGGCCATGTCTGTGCCAAACATCAAGTACGTGAGCCTCTCCGTTTAGGAGTCTATCGGTAACATTACACACACACACACACACACACACACACACACACACACACACACACAAACACAAACTGTGTTTTATATATATATATATATTGAGGAAGACTGGAGATAATAGTAAATATATGGAAGAAGATTGGAGATAATAAAAATAATAAGGAGGAAGATTGGAGATATTAATAAATATATGGAGGAAGATTGGAGATAATAAAAAGAATAAGGAGGAAGATTGGAGATATTAATAAATATATGGAGGAAGATTGGAGATATTAATAAATATATGGAGGTTGATTGGAGATATTAATAAATATATGGAGGAAGATTGGAGATATTAATAAATATATGGAGGTTGATTGGAGATATTAATAAATATAAGGAGGAAGATTGGAGATATTAATAAATATATGGAGGAAGATTGGAGATATTAATAAATATATGGAGGAAGATTGGAGATATTAATAAATATATGGAGGAAGATTGGAGATATTAATAAATATATGGAGGAAGATTGGAGATATTAATAAATATATGGAGGTTGATTGGAGATATTAATAAATATATGGAGGAAGATTGGAGATATTAATAAATATATGGAGGTTGATTGGAGATATTAATAAATTTATGGAGGAAGATTGGAGATATTAATAAATTTATGGAGGAAGATTGGAGATATTAATAAATATATGGAGGTTGATTGGAGATATTAATAAATTTATGGAGGAAGATTGGAGATATTAATAAATATATGGAGGAAGATTGGAGATATTAATAAATATATGGAGGAAGATTGAGATATTAATAAATATATGGAGGAAGATTGAGATATTAATAAATATATGGAGGAAGATTGAGATATTAATAAATATATGGAGGAAGATTGAGATATTAATAAATATATGGAGGAAGATTGGAGATATTAATAAATTTATGGAGGAAGATTGGAGATATTAATAAATATATGGAGGAAGATTGTGATATTAATAAATATATGGAGGAAGATTGAGATATTAATAAATATATGGAGGAAGATTGGAGATATTAATAAATATATGGAGGAAGATTGAGATATTAATAAATATATGGAGGAAGATTGAGATATTAATAAATATATGGAGGAAGATTGGAGAATTAAAAAATTGTGTGGAAAGATGAGGCTCGTTTAAGAGTTTGAACTTTGAACAGACAAGAGGGGGAATCACCAACCGCATGGTTGAATGAGGATAAAGTAGAGATACACGTGACGGGGGTGTGGAGGAAGATTAACTCGAAAGTCACTCGGAAGAGAGCATACCTCCACCAAGCAGAACAATTTACGTTTTGTATCCCACTGATGGGTCGGATCTGGATCCGGAACTCAACCAAAATAGAATCGGCTTGTTCTGGTCCCCGAACCAACCCATCAACCAAGTTTTGTCTGAATCCATCCACAACTTTTTGAGATATCGTGCTGAATATAGTTTTTGGCCTGCTCTCTCGTATCCGGATGAGGAATTGATCTATGAAATTACGTAATTAGGAATCACTTAAAAATTATTTTATCCGGATACGGATATTCACCAAAATAGAATCATTTCGTCCTTGTCACACAGCCAACCTGTCCACCGAGTTTCATCCACAACCTTTTGAGATGTCCTGCTCACAGACAGACAAACAGAGAGACAGACAGGGGAGAAAACATATAACCTCCATCCACCTTTGGTGCCAGAGGTAAGAATGAAAATTGATAAAACCTACACCCATTTTGCCGAAAGGCTGGATCATTCTGACAGAACAGTGTGGTATGGTGGGAGAAGGTTTCCTCCTTCCTCGTCTCTCCTCTAGGGTTGTCCTCAGCCGTCTGGAGTCCATCTTTTATCCACAATTCTGCATATTTCTCAGCTTGGAAAGTGTCAAGGTTAGGCCCCGTCATGCGACATGAGTGTGCGACATGAGTGTGAGAGACATTGTGTGTGACATTGAGTGTGCGACATCCATTCGGCTTCTCTGATCAGTCAGAATAAGGTTCATCGCACCAAACCACATTGTTTTTCTGCAGTGGACACACAAATTATCCCAATTGTGGTGACCAGTTGCTTCAGGGTATCCCCCATATATATTTTTTTCAGGGTATTTTTTGCTCAGTGGGTAACTCGCTTGGTGAATCTTCAGGTTGTATATAAAAAGGTGCCATTGATGTTTGCTGTCTCTTCCTCTATGCACCAGACGCACTTATAGAGTAAGATTTTTTTTTAGATAGATTTGAAATACAGCGACGTAAGGACGTTGACGCAGTCGATTTTTATTTATTTATTATTATTATTATTTTTTTGTATACAAGATCGAGGCTCGTGTAAGAACTAACATCAATGACAAAAAACAAACGGACACATAAGACGAAATAAAGGCCCGCTTGGAGTTTGCAAAAGGAGACGAGTGTGGACAGAGTGGAGAGAAAACATATTTACATGAAAGCCCGCTTGGAGTTTGCAAAAAAGCACCTAACGGACTCTCAGACTGTGAGAAACAAGATTCTGTGGGCTTTCATGTGTCTTTCACTGAGGAGAGGCTTCCGTCTGGCCACTCTGCCATAAAGCCCAGATCGGTGGAGTGTTGCAGTGATGGTTGTCCTTCTGGAAGTTTCTCCCATCTCCACACAGGATCTCTGGAGCTCAATCAGAGTGACCATCGGGTCTTGGTTACCTCTCTTACCAAGGCCCTTCTCCCCCGATTGCTCAGTTTGGCCGGGCGGCCAGCTCTAGGAAGAGTCCTGGTTGTTCCAAACTTCTTCCATTTAAGAATTATGGAGGCCACTGTGCTCTTGGGAACCTTCAATGCAGCAGAGATTTTTTTTGTAGGCTTCCCCAGATCTGTGCCTCGACACAATCCTGTCTCTGAGCTCTGCAGGCAGTTCCTTCGACCTCATGGCTTGGTTTTTGCTCTGATATGCATTGTCAGCTGTGAGACCTTATATAGACAGGTGTGTGCCTTTCCAAATCATGTCCAATCAATTGAATTTACCACAGGTGGACTCCAATCAAGGTGTAGAAACATCTCAAAGATGATCAAGAGAAATGGGAGGCACCTGAGCTAAATTTCAAGTGTCATAGCAAAGGGTATGAATACTTATGTCAATGTGATATTTCAGTATTTTATTTTTAATAAATTTGCAAAACTTTCTAAAATCCTGTTTTCTCTCTGTCATTGTGGGGTATTGAGTGTAGATTGATGTGGGAAAAAATGAATTTAAACGATTTCAGCACAAGGCTGCAACATAACAAAATGTGAAAAAGTGAAGGGGTCTGAATACTTTCTGAATGCACTGTACCACGAACCCTAACCCTAACACTAACAACTTTTAGCATACATTTTCAATGGATAGCATCCAACACTTTGCTAAGATATATTAGGATATACGAATATACCACGAACCCTAACCCTAACTATAACTCAGTAGAATATACCACTGACCCTCATACTAACCCTAACCATAACCCTAACAACTTTTAGCATATATACATCTTCAACGGATAGCAACAAACAGTTTGTTAGGATATATTAGGATATACCAATATATTAGGATATACCACTAACTCTAACCCTAACCCTAACCCTAACCGTAACCCTAACCGTAACCCTAACAACTTTTAGCATATATACATCTTCAACGGATAGCAACAAACAGTTTGTTAGGATATATTAGGATATACCAATATATTAGGATATACCACTAACTCTAACCCTAACCCTAACCCTAACCCTAACCGTAACCCTAACCATAACCCTAACAACTTTTAGCATATATACATCTTCAACGGATAGCAACAAACAGTTTGTTAGGATATATTAGGATATACCAATATATTAGGATATACCACTAACTCTAACCCTAACCCTAACCCTAACCCTAACCCTAACCGTAACCCTAACAACTTTTAGCATATATACATCTTCAACGGATAGCAACAAACACTTTGTTAGGATATATTAGGATATACCAATATATTAGGATATACCACTAACTCTAACCCTAACCCTAACCGTAACCCTAACCGTAACCCTAAGAACTTTTAGCATATATACATCTTCAACGGATAGCAACAAACACTTTGCTAGGATAAATATATTAGGATATACCAATATACTAGGATATACCACTAACCCTAATCTTAATCCTAACTCCCACTAGGATATACCGCTAACACTAATGGTAACTATAACCCGAACCCGAACTCACACTGGGATATACCAATGCTGAATGATGGCTTTACCCTATACCTTATTTAAGAAAGAGTATTGGTGGGATTTTCGAGTCCTATGCCATGGAGTAAAGTCCATATATTCCATTGACATAACATGAAAGTCTTACATGATGAGAAGCTATAAGGAGGTGCCAAATAAGACGTTAGTCTCGTATTGTACGGCCAGATAGCACAAAGCTTGAAAAGCTATTCTTGGAAATGTATTCGACCCAGCATGGGTTGTTTTGAATGATGAGGCTAAAGCCTTCACAATACTGTTCCGCAGTCTTTCTGGTAGATTGGTTACAAAAGGAGATAAATGGGTTTCTTGAGATCGTGTATTTAATGGGAGACAATGTGAGAACGTGAAACTTATCTGGATTAAATAATATGCACAAGATGGAGCGACATCTTACATTTCTTGCCTGATGGCAAAGCCATTGCCGAAACACATTTAAAAATAAAAAGCGAATCAAAGATTCTTTATTGTCACTGCGAAACAACGTGCCCTAACTTGTGGTCTTCGTACCATATCATTTATCTGGCTTGCTCAAACAATTACAGATCCGCCAGGGGAAAGAAATTGTTTACAAACTCGTTCAAACGCTAAATCAAGGCCCAGTGCCTTCGGTTCACAGATCAATCGTTTGTGTGGCGGAATGTCTAAAGGCTGTTGGAGTTTGGCAAGGACAAGGGACAAAGCAACATCGAATATGGCTGCTGTATCTGGGTTTCAGCATCATCAGATATGTGCTGAATTGTGAGGTCTGAATCGACCGGTCCATAGGTACCTCTGCCACCGATGGTTATGTTCTCACCCCTGTTTGTATGTCTGTTTGTTTGTCTGTGAGCAGACTATCTCAAAATGTTATGGACGGATACGGACGAAACTTGGTGGACAGGTTGAGTGTGCGACAGGGACGAATTGATTAGATTTAGGTGAAGATCCAGATCCGGATACTGGAATTTTAAAGTACTTCTTCACCATTGAGAGATAGGGCCAAAAACGATATGCAGCATGATATGTTAAAAAAAGTTGTGGATGGATTCGAACTCAATTAGGTGGATGAGTTGGGTAGTTGACAAGAACAAGCCGATTAGATTTTGGTGCAGGCCCAGAACCAGATCCGGCCTATCGGTGGGATACAAAACGTAAACTGTTCAGCCTGGCGGAGGTATTCGCTCTACCGAGTGGCGTTTTCAAAAACATTTTCAGACATTCAAATTCAGAAAGCAATGTTTTCAAGACATTTACAAAATAAATTCAGAAAATAAAGAACTGAATGACCCTCAATCATAAAGATACGTACATTATGCTGCCGTTGTTGTATTAGTAGGGTCAATATACGAAAAAAAACTCACCTAACCCCCAAAAAATTGATACAAAAGGTTTTTCAATGAATTCCGGTACCATTGGGCATGTTAAATAACATACTGAAAGTCTAGTAACATCTGACTTCCGGAAAGGGGTCATTTTCAAGATGGCGTCCAAGATAGCCGCCGGGAGCTTAAAATGGCCATATCTCAATTATTATTCAACCTAGAAAGGTGGTTTTGGTGTCTAACCCTAGGTTTTAGGGCCCAAGGAATCCAATTGAATCAATAAAATTACCATCAGTTAATTATTTATTGACAAGTCCAAGATGGCATCCCAAGGTGACATCCTGATCCACTAAAATGGCTCTGTCGAATAGTAGTCAACCTTGAGAGATTTTTTCAGTGTGTATGCCTAGGTTTAAGGCACCCAGGAAATCATCAAAATTACTTAAATAAGCACAAAGTAATCAGGTAATCCAGTAAGCCAGGTTTATCAGCCCGTTAGGCATTTGTTGTCTTATACAGTTAGTCGCTATTCATCGTCTGCCTCAATATTCTGAGGCTTCAATTGGGAGGCCCAGATTTAAAGGCAAAATATCAGAAATTGAAGGCTTTTTATGTTAAACGATTCATATAAACATCTGTTGAATCATATCACATGCAAATCATCAAAATCTAAACAGTACATGGCGCCCATTTTGAAAAAAGATTGAATTCTGCAAAATAGAAGCGGCCGTTGCACGTCATTCTCAGTCGCACATTTATGTGTGAAGAGTGCGCGCCGAATCTGTAACACGGAAGCGGCCGCTACACCTGTTTCTCAGTCGCTTTGCACATGCTGCCGTGTTACTTCGGAGCCGCACGTTTATATAGGAAGAGTTCGTCAGGAGTCGACCTACTCTCTCCTGGTACGTAGAATAAACAGTATTTGTAGAATTTCAATAAAAGCCACATCACTGTTCATATCGGTAAATATTATCCCATCGTGTTTGGAAAAACTGGAAATTAAAAAAACTTTGAAAAAATTGGAAAAACAATATCGCCTATTTTACTCCAGGGGGTCCTAGGATTACACACCCAAAATACTGTTAAAATCGGTTCATCCGTTTTTGCAGTACCTTCAAACGGACAGACAGACAGACAGACATTTGGTGAATTATAGTAAGATTCAGATTCTTGATTCCATACATCAATTCCTATCATAGTGAGATGTATATGGAAGACGTTTCGGGAACTGAGTGGCGCGCTGACGAGGAGGGGAGTGTCGTTGAAGCTGAAGGGAAAGGTGTATGCTGCATGTCTGAGAAGTGTTATGATTTATGGGAGCGAGACATGGGTAATGAACGTAGAGCAGCAACGAAGGCTGGAAAGGGTGGAAATGCGAATGGTTCAGTGGATGTTTGGAGTATCGTTGAGAGAGAGGAAGACAAATGATGAATTACGAAAGATGATGGGAATAGAGCCTGTGATTGATGCTGTGAAGAGAAACAGGTTGAGATGGTTTGGTCATGTGTTGAGGAAGGATGAAAGTGACTGGTTGAGAAGAGTGATGGAAATGAATGTAGAAGGAAGTAGAGGATGGGGAAGACCGAGAAAGACTTGGCTAAAGATGGTGGAAGAAGAAATGCGGGCAATGGGGTTAACAAGGGGAGATGTAGAAAATAGGGCAAAATGGAGAAGATTGTTATGGGGCCCGCAATGCTAACCCCCGCTCTAGCAGGGAAAATGGCCTAAAAATGCCTGTCGTTGTTATTTGCAATTCCTATCGTCGTTGTTGTTTTTGGGTTGGGCTATTTGTTTTCCCCAAATTAGCACAGCCCCTGATGCTAAAATTCCAAAATTCCCCAAAAATCCCATATACTGTGTTGACTAGTGCATTGCCACCTAAATTCTTTGCAATTCATCTAAAGTTACACTGATATATCCTCTGCCGTGGGCCTTACATCACTATAAAAATAATTTTTCCAAACACAGGCTTTCAAGAACAGCAAAGAAACGGCTTGTCTGTGCCAATGGCAAAGTGTCTCCTCCAATTCCATTTTTTTAATGCATTGTAAATTCCAAATAATCTAATTCCTTCATTCCAACCACCAAAGGCTAAAGTACCTAATGCGACCCCTTTAAACATAATTAGAGTAGTCCATAACCTGAATTTACACGTTAACTAAAAGGGCTTTTATGGAGATTTATAGATTCTTTTTGTTTCTTTTCTTGCGAACATTTTTCCAGTGTTTCCCATTTCAAGCTTCAAGGTCATGCTATCCTGTGTTTTCTCTTTCCTGTGACCTTTATTCGATGTGTTTTGGCTGAACAGTTTCTCTATGTCTGTCATTGTCATTATCAATTTTTCATCTCATTATAGCTTCCTGCCGGAAGGTGTGAAAATCCTTTTTACTTTCCATTTCGTTTTTTCATTTTGGACTTATTTCCATATTTGACAGGTCAGAAGGAGAACTTTGGTGCAGAAGTCATAACTTCAAGAGCAAACCAGGATGAGAAATTCTGAACCTCAAAAATCTAATTTGGCAAACGCTGCCCCTTGGAAACGATTTGAGTCCAGCATTAGCCCAACTTATGTTTTCACTACATGTGGGCCAGATTACTCCAGGGTGGGTGACGAAAATGTGACGAGTCTGAAAATGTTCCAGGAAAACTCGTCACATTTTTGTGTCACTGGACAAAGGTTTTATAGGGTTCGCTGTAAGAATTATCCCAAAACGATCACGCATCAACAAAGAGTGCTGAGGGGCAGATTTGATGCAGTCAATGATAAGGAAGAACAAGAAAGAGCAATCAGAGTTTGCGGACTCTCACCAGGACGTGTTTTTAGTGGTTTAAGATTTTTGTGTTAAAAAAAAACATGGCGACCGAACCACATGACTGATGCCGTAATCATTATTTATTTATTTTCGCCACCAATTTATCCCCAGATGATGCTCAACAAATTTCATCTTGATCGGATGAAGTTTTGTACTTGTCGAATTATGATGTCATAATGGAGGCACCTATGACATCATCATTAACATATGTTATTCCCCATGGCGAGTTCTTTACAATGAGCCATGTCTCAATTTTTTTCTATGCAGTACTTTCGGAGATAGAGGTGCAATGTTTTCGGGTTTTCCAAGATGGCGCCCATACCACGTGACCTACGACGTCATAATTATCATTTAAAATTCTACATGTGGAGTTGCACCTATGGTGAAAATTTCCTGTCAATCGGACCAACGATTGCAGGGAAAATCATATTCATTCTGTGCAGACAAACAAACAAACAGACAAACAGATGAAAAATCGGTCAGAGACCGAGGACTTGCAGGAATGTACTTTTTTATCGGACATTTTGGACAAATATGGCGGCCGAACCACGTGGCCGATGACGTCATCATTATTTGTTTTCTAAACTAATTTATTCCTTGATGATGCTCAAGAAATTGCATCTTGATCAGATGAAGTTTTGTATTTGTCGAATTATGACGTCATAATGGAGGCAACTATGACATCATCATTAACATGTTTTATTCCCCATGGAGAGTTCTTTACAATGAGCCATGTCTCAATTTTGTCTATTCAGCACTTTCGGAGATATAGAGGTGCAAAAATTTTCGGCTTTTCCAAGATGGCGGCCCAACCACGTGACCGATGACATCCTCATTAACACATTTTATTCCCCATGGAGAGTTCTTTACAATGAGCCATGTCTCAATTTTTTCTATTCAGCACTTTTGGAGATATAGAGGTGCAAATTTTTTCAGTTTTTCCAAGATGGCGGCTGAACCACGTGACCGATGACGTCATCAATTGGGTACAGTCGATTCCATGGCAAGACAAATATAAGTGTTGAAAGTTTGGCGATTGTATGTGCAACGGTGTAGACGTAGTACTGCAAACAGACAGACAGACAAACAGATGAAAAATCGGTCAGAGACCGAGGACTTGCCGGAATGTACTTTTTTATCGGCCATTTAGGACAAATATGGCGGCTGAACCACGTGACCGATGACGTCATCATTAACATATTTTATTCCCCATGGAGAGTTCTTTACAATGAGCCATGTCTCAATTTTTTCTGTTCAGCACTTTTGGAAATATAGTGGTGCAAAGTTTTGCCGTTTTTCCAAGATGGCGGCCGACCACGTGACTGATGACGTCATCATTAACATATTTTATTCCCCATGGAGAGTTCTTTACAATGAGCCATGTCTCAATTTTTTCTGTTCAGCACTTTTGGAGATATAGTGGTGCAAAGTTTTGCTGTTTTTCCAAGATGGTGGCCGACCACGTGACTGATGACGTCATCATTAACATATTTTATTCCCCATGGAGAGTTCTTTACAATGAGCCATGTCTCAATTTTTTCTGTTCAGTACTTTCGGAGATATAGAGGTGCAAAATTTTTCGGTTTTTCCAAGATGGCGGCCGAACCACGTCACCGATGACGTCATCAATTGGGCACAGTCTATTCCAGGGCAAGACCAATATGTGTGCAAAGTTTGGCGATTCTACGTGCAACGGTGTAGACGCAGTGCTGCAAACAGACAGACAGACAAACAGACAAACAGACAAACAGACAAATGAAAAATCGGTCAGAGACCGAGGACTTGCCGGAATGTACTTTTTTATCGGCCATTTAGGACAAATATGGCGGCCGAACCACGTGACCGATGACGTCATCATTAACACATTTTATTCCCCATGGAGAGTTCTTTACAATGAGCCATGTCTCAATTTTTTCTGTTCAGGACTTTTGGAGATGTGGAGGTGCAGAGTTTTTCGGTTTTTCCAAGATGGCGGCCGACCACGTGACTGATGACGTCATCATTAACATATTTTATTCCCCATGGAGAGTTCTTTACAATGAGCCATGTCTCAATTTTTTCTGTTCAGCACTTTTGGAGATATAGTGGTGAAAATTTTTGCCGTTTTTCCAAGATGGCGGCCGACCACGTGACATATGACGTCATCATTAACATATTTTATTCCCCATGGAGAGTTCTTTACAATGAGCCAAGTCTCAATTTTTTCTGTTCAGCACTTTTGGAGATATAGTGGCGCAACGTTTTTCGGTTTTTCCAAGATGGCGCCAGAACCACGTGACTGATGACGTCATCATTTACGTATTTTATTCCCCATGGAGAGTTCTTTACAATGAGCCATGTCTCAATTTTTTCTGTTCAGTACTTTCGGAGATATAGAGGTGCAAAGTTTTTCGGTTTTTCCAAGATGGCGGCCGAACCACGTCACCGATGACGTCATCAATTGGGCACAGTCTATTCCAGGGCAAGACCAATATGTGTGCAAAGTTTGGCGATTCTACGTGCAACGGTGTAGACGCAGTGCTGCAAACAGACAGACAGACAAACAGACAAACAGACAAACAGACAGATGAAAAATCGGTCAGAGACCGAGGACTTGCCGGAATGTACTTTTTTATCCGCCATTTAGGACAAATATGGCGGCCGAACCACGTGACCAATGACGTCATCATTAACATATTTTATTCCCCATGGAGAGTTCTTTACAATGAGCCATGCCTCAATTTTTTCTATTCAGGACTTTTGGAGATGTGGAGGTGCAGAGTTTTTTGGTTTTTCCAAGATGGCGGCCGACCACGTGACATATGACATCATTAACATATTTTATTCCCCATGGAGAGTTTTTTACAATGAGCCATGTCTCCATTTTTTCTGTTCAGCACTTTTGGAGATTTCGAAGTGCAAAGTTTTGCAGTTTTTCCAAGATGGCGGCCGACCACGTGACTGATGACGTCATCATTAACATATTTTATTCCCCATGTGGAGTTCTTTACAATGAACCATGTCTCAATTTTTTCTGTTCAGCACTTTTGGCGATACAGTGGTGCAAAGTTTTGCCGTTTTTCCAAGATGGCGGCCGACCACGTGACATATGACGTCATCATTAACATATTTTATTCCCCATGGAGAGTTCTTTACAATGAGCCATGTCTCAATTTTTTCTGTTCAGCACTTTTGGAGATATCGTGGCGCAACGTTTTGCCGTTTTTCCAAGATGGCGACCGAACCACGTGACTGATGACGTCATCATTTACATATTTTATTCCGCATGGAGAGTTCTTTACAATGAGCCATGTCTCAATTTTTTCTGTTCAGCACTTTCGGAGATGTGGAGGTGCAGAGTTTTTCGGTTTTTCCAAGATGGCGGCCGAACCACGTGACCGATGACGTCATCAATTGGGCACAGTCTATTCCAGGGCAATACCAATATGTGTGCAAAGTTTGGCGATTCTACGTGCAACGGTGTAGACGCAGTGCTGCAAACAGACAGACAGACAGACAGACAAACAGACAAATGAAAAATCGGTCAGAGACCGAGGACTTGCCGGAATGTACTTTTTTATCGGCCATTTAGGACAAATATGGCAGCCGAACCACGTGACCTATGACGTCATCATTGACATATTTTATTCCCCATGGAGAGTTCTTTACAATGAGCCATGTCTGATTTTTTTCTGTTCAGCACTTTTGGAGATATAGTGGTGCAAAGTTTTGCAGTTTTTCCAAGATGGCGGCCGACCACGTGACATATGACATCATCATTAACATATTTTATTCCCCATGGAGAGTTCTTTACAATGAGCCATGTCTCAATTTTTTCTATTCAGCACTTTCAGAGATATGGAGGTGCAAAATTTTTCGGTTTTTCCAAGATGGCGGCCGAACCACGTGACATATGACGTCATCATTAACATATTTTATTCCCCATGGAGAGTTCTTTACAATGAGCCATGTCTCAATTTTTTCTGTTCAGCACTTTTGGAGATATAGTGGTGCACAGTTTTGCCGTTTTTCCAAGATGGCGGCCGACCACGTGACTGATGACGTCATCATTAACATATTTTATTCCCCATTGAGAGTTCTTTACAATGAGCCATGTCTCAATTTTTTCTGTTCAGCACTTTTGGAGATATAGTGGAGCAAAGTTTTGCCGTTTTTCCAAGATGGCGGCCGACCACGTGACATATGACGTCATCATTAACATATTTTATTCCCCATGGAGAGTTCTTTACAATGAGCCATGTCTCAATTTTTTCTGTTCAGCACTTTTGGAGTTATAGTGGCGCAACGTTTTGCCGTTTTTCCAAGATGGCGACCGAACCACGTGACTGATGACGTCATCATTTATATATTTTATTCCCCATGGAGAGTTCTTTACAATGAGCCATGTCTCAATTTTTTCTATTCAGCACTTTCAGAGATATGGAGGTGCAAAATTTTTCGGTTTTTCCAAGATGGCGGCCGAACCACGTGACATATGACGTCATCATTAACATATTTTATTCCCCATGGAGAGTTCTTTACAATGAGCCATGTCTCAATTTTTTCTGTTCAGCACTTTTGGAGATATAGTGGTGCACAGTTTTGCCGTTTTTCCAAGATGGCGGCCGACCACGTGACTGATGACGTCATCATTAACATATTTTATTCCCCATTGAGAGTTCTTTACAATGAGCCATGTCTCAATTTTTTCTGTTCAGCACTTTTGGAGATTTAGTGGAGCAAAGTTTTGCCGTTTTTCCAAGATGGCGGCCGACCACGTGACATATGACGTCATCATTAACATATTTTATTCCCCATGGAGAGTTCTTTACAATGAGCCATGTCTCAATTTTTTCTGTTGAGCACTTTCGGAGATATGGAGGTGCAACGTTTTTCGGTTTTTCCAAGATGGCGGCCGAACCACGTCACCGATGACGTCATCAATTGGGCACAATATATTAGAGGGCAAGACAAATACGTGTGCAAAGTTTGGCGATTCTACGTGCAACGGTGTAGACGTAGTGCTGCAAACAGACAAACAGACAGACAAACAGACAGACAAACAGACAGACAGACAAACAAACGAACAGATCAACATACTTGCCGGAAAATTTTTCCGGCAAGTAATGAAAGATCGGTCAGAGACCGAGGACTTGCCGGAATGTCCTTTTTATCGGGCATTTTGGACAAATATGGCGGCCGAACCACGTGACCGATGATGTCATCTGTCATTGTTTTCTAAACTAATTTATTCCTTGATGATGCTCAAGAAATTTCATCTTGATCGGATGAAGTTTTGTACTTGTCGAATTATGACGTCATAATGGAGGCACCTGTGACATCATCATTAACATATTTATTTCCCCATGGAGAGTTCTTTACAATGAGCCATGTCTCAATTTTTTCTATTCAGCGCTTTTGGAGATATAGAGGTGCAAAATTTTTCGGTTTTTCCAAGATAGCGGGCGAACCACGTGACCAATGACTTCATAATTATCATAAAAAACTTCTGCAGGTGGATTTGCACCTATGGTGAAAATTTCCTGTCAATCGGACCAACAGTTTCATGGAAAATCATATTTATTCTGTGTGGACAAACAAACAAACAAACAAACAAACAGACAGATGAAAAATCGGTCAGAGACCGAGGACTTGCCGGAATGTACTTTTTTATCGGCCATTTAGGACAAATATGGCGGCTGAACCACGTGACCGATGACGTCATAATTAACATATTTTATTCCCCATGGAGAGTTCTTTACAATGAGCCATGTCTCAATTTTTTCTGTTCAGCACTTTTGGAAATATAGTGGTGCAAAGTTTTGCCGTTTTTCCAAGATGGCGGCCGACCACGTGACATATGACATCATCATTAACATATTTTATTCCCCATGAAGAGTTCTTTACAATGAGCCATGTCTCAATTTTTTCTGTTCAGCACTTTTGGAGATATAGTGGTGCAACGTTTTGCTGTTTTTCCAAGATGGCGGCCGACCACGTGACTGATGACGTCATCATTAACATATTTTATTCCCCATGGAGAGTTCTTTACAATGAGCCATGTCTCAATTTTTTCTGTTCAGTACTTTCGGAGATATAGAGGTGCAAAGTTTTTCGGTTTTTCCAAGATGGCGGCCGAACCACGTCACCGATGACGTCATCAATTGGGCACAGTCTATTCCAGGGCAAGACCAATATGTGTGCAAAGTTTGGCGATTCTACGTGCAACGGTGTAGACGCAGTGCTGCAAACAGACAGACAGACAAACAGACAAACAGACAAACAGACAAATGAAAAATCGGTCAGAGACCGAGGACTTGCCGGAATGTACTTTTTTATCCGCCATTTAGGACAAATATGGCGGCCGAACCACGTGACCGATGACGTCATCATTAACATATTTTATTCCCCATGGAGAGTTCTTTACAATGAGCCATGCCTCAATTTTTTCTATTCAGGACTTTTGGAGATGTGGAGGTGCAGAGTTTTTCGGTTTTTCCAAGATGGCGGCCGAACCACGTGACTGATGACGTCATCATTAACATATTTTATTCCCCATGGAGAGTTCTTTACAATGAGCCATGTCTCAATTTTTTCTGTTCAGCACTTTTGGAGATATAGTGGTGCAAAGTTTTGCCGTTTTTCCAAGATGGCGGCCGACCACGTGACATATGACATCATCATTAACATATTTTATTCCCCATGGAGAGTTCTTTACAATGAGCCATGTCTCAATTTTTTCTGTTCAGGACTTTTGGAGATTTTGTGGTGCAAAGTTTTGCCGTTTTTCCAAGATGGTGGCCGACCACGTGACTGATGACGTCATCATTAACATATTTTATTCCCCATGGAGAGTTCTTTACAATGAGCCATGTCTCAATTTTTTCTGTTCAGCACTTTTGGAGATATAGTGGTGCAAAGTTTTTCGGTTTTTCCAAGATGGCGGCCGACCACGTGACATATGACGTCATCATTAACATATTTTATTCCCCATGGAGAGTTCTTTACAATGAGCCAGGTCTCAATTTTTTCTGTTCAGCACTTTTGGAGATATAGTGGCGCAACGTTTTGCCGTTTTTCCAAGATGGCGACCGAACCACGTGACTGATGACGTCATCATTAACATATTTTATTCCCCATGGAGAGTTCTTTACAATGAGCCATGCCTCAATTTTTTCTATTCAGGACTTTTGGAGATGTGGAGGTGCAGAGTTTTTTGGTTTTTCCAAGATGGCGGCCGACCACGTGACATATGACATCATTAACATATTTTATTCCCCATGGAGAGTTTTTTACAATGAGCCATGTCTCCATTTTTTCTGTTCAGCACTTTTGGAGATTTCGAAGTGCAAAGTTTTGCAGTTTTTCCAAGATGGCGGCCGACCACGTGACTGATGACGTCATCATTAACATATTTTATTCCCCATGTGGAGTTCTTTACAATGAACCATGTCTCAATTTTTTCTGTTCAGCACTTTTGGCGATACAGTGGTGCAAAGTTTTGCCGTTTTTCCAAGATGGCGGCCGACCACGTGACATATGACGTCATCATTAACATATTTTATTCCCCATGGAGAGTTCTTTACAATGAGCCATGTCTCAATTTTTTCTGTTCAGCACTTTTGGAGATATCGTGGCGCAACGTTTTGCCGTTTTTCCAAGATGGCGACCGAACCACGTGACTGATGACGTCATCATTTACATATTTTATTCCGCATGGAGAGTTCTTTACAATGAGCCATGTCTCAATTTTTTCTGTTCAGCACTTTCGGAGATGTGGAGGTGCAGAGTTTTTCGGTTTTTCCAAGATGGCGGCCGAACCACGTGACCGATGACGTCATCAATTGGGCACAGTCTATTCCAGGGCAATACCAATATGTGTGCAAAGTTTGGCGATTCTACGTGCAACGGTGTAGACGCAGTGCTGCAAACAGACAGACAGACAGACAGACAAACAGACAAATGAAAGATCGGTCAGAGACCGAGGACTTGCCGGAATGTCCTTTTTATCGGGCATTTTGGACAAATATGGCGGCCGAACCACGTGACCGATGATGTCATCTGTCATTGTTTTCTAAACTAATTTATTCCTTGATGATGCTCAAGAAATTTCATCTTGATCGGATGAAGTTTTGTACTTGTCGAATTATGACGTCATAATGGAGGCACCTGTGACATCATCATTAACATATTTTATTCCCCATGGAGAGTTCTTTACAATGAGCCATGTCTCAATTTTTTCTATTCAGCGCTTTTGGAGATATAGAGGTGCAAAATTTTTCGGTTTTTCCAAGATAGCGGGCGAACCACGTGACCAATGACTTCATAATTATCATAAAAAACTTCTGCAGGTGGATTTGCACCTATGGTGAAAATTTCCTGTCAATCGGACCAACAGTTTCATGGAAAATCATATTTATTCTGTGTGGACAAACAAACAAACAAACAAACAAACAGACAGATGAAAAATCGGTCAGAGACCGAGGACTTGCCGGAATGTACTTTTTTATCGGCCATTTAGGACAAATATGGCGGCTGAACCACGTGACCGATGACGTCATAATTAACATATTTTATTCCCCATGGAGAGTTCTTTACAATGAGCCATGTCTCAATTTTTTCTGTTCAGCACTTTTGGAAATATAGTGGTGCAAAGTTTTGCCGTTTTTCCAAGATGGCGGCCGACCACGTGACATATGACATCATCATTAACATATTTTATTCCCCATGAAGAGTTCTTTACAATGAGCCATGTCTCAATTTTTTCTGTTCAGCACTTTTGGAGATATAGTGGTGCAACGTTTTGCTGTTTTTCCAAGATGGCGGCCGACCACGTGACTGATGACGTCATCATTAACATATTTTATTCCCCATGGAGAGTTCTTTACAATGAGCCATGTCTCAATTTTTTCTGTTCAGTACTTTCGGAGATATAGAGGTGCAAAGTTTTTCGGTTTTTCCAAGATGGCGGCCGAACCACGTCACCGATGACGTCATCAATTGGGCACAGTCTATTCCAGGGCAAGACCAATATGTGTGCAAAGTTTGGCGATTCTACGTGCAACGGTGTAGACGCAGTGCTGCAAACAGACAGACAGACAAACAGACAAACAGACAAACAGACAAATGAAAAATCGGTCAGAGACCGAGGACTTGCCGGAATGTACTTTTTTATCCGCCATTTAGGACAAATATGGCGGCCGAACCACGTGACCGATGACGTCATCATTAACATATTTTATTCCCCATGGAGAGTTCTTTACAATGAGCCATGTCTCAATTTTTTCTATTCAGCGCTTTTGGAGATATAGAGGTGCAAAATTTTTCGGTTTTTCCAAGATAGCGGGCGAACCACGTGACCAATGACTTCATAATTATCATAAAAAACTTCTGCAGGTGGATTTGCACCTATGGTGAAAATTTCCTGTCAATCGGACCAACAGTTTCATGGAAAATCATATTTATTCTGTGTGGACAAACAAACAAACAAACAAACAAACAGACAGATGAAAAATCGGTCAGAGACCGAGGACTTGCCGGAATGTACTTTTTTATCGGCCATTTAGGACAAATATGGCGGCTGAACCACGTGACCGATGACGTCATAATTAACATATTTTATTCCCCATGGAGAGTTCTTTACAATGAGCCATGTCTCAATTTTTTCTGTTCAGCACTTTTGGAAATATAGTGGTGCAAAGTTTTGCCGTTTTTCCAAGATGGCGGCCGACCACGTGACATATGACATCATCATTAACATATTTTATTCCCCATGAAGAGTTCTTTACAATGAGCCATGTCTCAATTTTTTCTGTTCAGCACTTTTGGAGATATAGTGGTGCAACGTTTTGCTGTTTTTCCAAGATGGCGGCCGACCACGTGACTGATGACGTCATCATTAACATATTTTATTCCCCATGGAGAGTTCTTTACAATGAGCCATGTCTCAATTTTTTCTGTTCAGTACTTTCGGAGATATAGAGGTGCAAAGTTTTTCGGTTTTTCCAAGATGGCGGCCGAACCACGTCACCGATGACGTCATCAATTGGGCACAGTCTATTCCAGGGCAAGACCAATATGTGTGCAAAGTTTGGCGATTCTACGTGCAACGGTGTAGACGCAGTGCTGCAAACAGACAGACAGACAAACAGACAAACAGACAAACAGACAAATGAAAAATCGGTCAGAGACCGAGGACTTGCCGGAATGTACTTTTTTATCCGCCATTTAGGACAAATATGGCGGCCGAACCACGTGACCGATGACGTCATCATTAACATATTTTATTCCCCATGGAGAGTTCTTTACAATGAGCCATGCCTCAATTTTTTCTATTCAGGACTTTTGGAGATGTGGAGGTGCAGAGTTTTTCGGTTTTTCCAAGATGGCGGCCGAACCACGTGACTGATGACGTCATCATTAACATATTTTATTCCCCATGGAGAGTTCTTTACAATGAGCCATGTCTCAATTTTTTCTGTTCAGCACTTTTGGAGATATAGTGGTGCAAAGTTTTGCCGTTTTTCCAAGATGGCGGCCGACCACGTGACATATGACATCATCATTAACATATTTTATTCCCCATGGAGAGTTCTTTACAATGAGCCATGTCTCAATTTTTTCTGTTCAGGACTTTTGGAGATTTTGTGGTGCAAAGTTTTGCCGTTTTTCCAAGATGGTGGCCGACCACGTGACTGATGACGTCATCATTAACATATTTTATTCCCCATGGAGAGTTCTTTACAATGAGCCATGTCTCAATTTTTTCTGTTCAGCACTTTTGGAGATATAGTGGTGCAAAGTTTTTCGGTTTTTCCAAGATGGCGGCCGACCACGTGACATATGACGTCATCATTAACATATTTTATTCCCCATGGAGAGTTCTTTACAATGAGCCAGGTCTCAATTTTTTCTGTTCAGCACTTTTGGAGATATAGTGGCGCAACGTTTTGCCGTTTTTCCAAGATGGCGACCGAACCACGTGACTGATGACGTCATCATTTACATATTTTATTCCCCATGGAGAGTTCTTTACAATGAGCCATGTCTCAATTTTTTCTGTTCAGTACTTTCGGAGATATAGAGGTGCAAAGTTTTTCGGTTTTTCCAAGATGGCGGCCAAACCACGTCACCGATGACGTCATCAATTGGGCACAGTCTATTCCAGGGCAAGACCAATATTTGTGCAAAGTTTGGCGATTCTACGTGCAACGGTGTAGACGCAGTGCTGCAAACAGACAGACAAACAGACAGACAGACAGACAGACAGATGAAAAATCGGTCAGAGACCGAGGACTTGCCGGAATTTACTTTTTCATTGGGGATTTAGGACAAATATGGCGGCCGAACCACGTGACCGATGACGTCATCATTAACATATTTTATTCCCCATGGACATTTCTTTCCAATGAGCCATGTCTCAATTTTTTCTGTTCAGCACTTTCGGAGATATAGAGGTGCAAAGCTTTTCCAAAATGGCGGCCGAACCACGTGACCAATGACGTCATCATTAACATTTTTTATTCCACATGGAGAGTTCTTTACAATGAGCCATGTCTCAATTTTTTCTATTCAGTACTTTCAGAGATATGGAGGTGCAAAGTTTTGCCGTTTTTCCAACATGGCGGCCAAACCACGCGACTGATTACGTCATCATTAACATATTTTATTCCCCATGGAGAGTTCTTTACAATGAGCCATGTCTCAATTTTTTCTGTTCAGCACTTTTGGAGATATAGTGGCGCAACGTTTTGCCGTTTTTCCAAGATGGCGACCGAACCACGTGACTGATGACGTCATCATTTACATATTTTATTCCCCATGGAGAGTTCTTTACAATGAGCCATGTCTCAATTTTTTCTGTTCAGTACTTTCGGAGATATAGAGGTGCAAAAATTTTCGGTTTTTCCAAGATGGCGGCCGAACCACGTCACCGATGACGTCATCAATTGGGCACAGTCTATTCCAGGGCAAGACCAATATGTGTGCAAAGTTTGGCGATTCTACGTGCAACAGTGTAGACGCAGTGCTGCAAACAGACAGACAGACAGACAAACAGACAGACAAACAAACGAACAGATCAACATACTTGCCGGAATCTTTTCCGGCAAGTAATGAAAAATCGGTCAGAGACCGAGGACTTGCCGGAATTTACTTTATCGGCCATTTAGGACAAACATGGCGGCCGAACCACGTGACCTATGACATCATCATTAACATATTTTATTCTCCATGGAGAGTCACAATGTCTCAATTTTTTCTATTCATTACTTTCAGAGATATGGAGGTGCAAAGTGTTTCGGTTTTTCCAAGATGGCGGCCGAACCACGTGACTTATGACGCCAGCATTAACATATTTTATTCCCCATGGAGAGTTCTTTACAATGAGCCATGTCTCAATTTTTTCTGTTCAGCACTTTTGGAGATATAGTGGTGCAAAGTTTTGCCGTTTTTCCAAGATGGCGGCCGACCACGTGACATATGACATCATCATTAACATATTTTATTCCCCATGGAGAGTTCTTTACAATGAGCCATGTCTCAATTTTTTCTGTTCAGCACTTTTGGAGATTTCGTGGTGCAAAGTTTTGCCGTTTTTCCAAGATGGCGGCCGACCACGTGACTGATGACGTCATCATTAACATATTTTATTCCCCATGGAGAGTTCTTTACAATGAGCCATGTCTCAATTTTTTCTGTTCAGCACTTTTGGAGATATAGTGGTGCAAAGTTTTGCCGTTTTTCCAAGATGGCGGCCGACCACGTGACATATGACGTCATCATTAACATATTTTATTCCCCATGGAGAGTTCTTTACAATGAGCCATGTCTCAATTTTTTCTGTTCAGCACTTTTGGAGATATAGTGGCGCAACGTTTTGCCGTTTTTCCAAGATGGCGACCGAACCACGTGACTGATGACGTCATCATTTACATATTTTATTCCCCATGGAGAGTTCTTTACAATGAGCCATGTCTCAATTTTTTCTGTTCAGTACTTTCGGAGATATAGAGGTGCAAAGGTTTTCGGTTTTTCCAAGATGGCGGCCGAACCACGTCACCGATGACGTCATCAATTGGGCACAGTCTATTCCAGGGCAAGACCAATAAGTGTGCAAAGTTTGGCGATTCTACGTGCAACGGTGTAGACGCAGTGCTGCAAACAGACAGACAGACAGACAAACAGACAGACAAACAAATGAAAAATCGGTCAGAGACCGAGGACTTGCCGGAATGTACTTTTTTATTGGCCATTTAGGACAAATATGGCGGCCGAACCACGTGACCGATGACGTCATCATTAACATATTTTATTCCCCATGGAGAGTTCTTTTCAATGAGCCATGTCTCAATTTTTTCTATTCAGCACTTTCGGAGATGTGGAGGTTTCGGTTTTTCCAAGATGGCGGCCGAACCACGTGACATATGATGTCATCATTAACAAATTTTATTCCCCATGGAGAGGTCTTTACAATGAGCCATGTCTCAATTTTTTCCATTCTGCACTTTTGGAGATATAGTGGTGCAAAGTTTTTGCCGTTTTTCCAAGATGGCGGCCGAACCACGTGACCGATGGCATCATCATTAACATATTTTATTCCCCATGGAGAGGTCTTTACAATGAGCCATGTCTCAATTTTTTCTGTTCAGCACTTTTGGAGATATAGTGGTGCAAAGTTTTGCCGTTTTTCCAAGATGGCGGCCGACCACGTGACATATGACATCATTAACATATTTTATTCCCCATGGAGAGTTTTTTACAATGAGCCATGTCTCAATTTTTTCTGTTCAGCACTTTTGGAAATTTCGTAGTGCAAAGTTTTGCCGTTTTTCCAAGATGGCGGCCGACCACGTGACTGATGACGTCATCATTAACATATTTTATTCCCCATGTGGAGTTCTTTACAATGAGCCATGTCTCAATTTTTTCTGTTCAGCACTTTTGGCGATATAGTGGTGCAAAGTTTTGCCGTTTTTCCAAGATGGCGGCCGACCACGTGACATATGACGTCATCATTAACATATTTTATTCCCCATGGAGAGTTCTTTACAATGAGCCATGTCTCAATTTTTTCTGTTCAGCACTTTTGGAGATATCGTGGCGCAACGTTTTGCCGTTTTTCCAAGATGGCGACCGAACCACGTGACTGATGACGTCATCATTTACATATTTTATTCCGCATGGAGAGTTCTTTACAACAAACAAACGAACAGATCAACATACTTGCCGGAAAATTTTTCCGGCAAGTAACAAACGAACAGATCAACATACTTGCCGGAAATTTTTCCGGCAAGTAATGAAAAATCGGTCAGAGACCGAGGACTTGCCGGAATGTACTTTTTTATTGGCCATTGAGGACAAATATGGCGGCCGAACCACGTGACCGATGACGTCATCATTAACGTATTTTATTCCCCATGGAGAGTTCTTTACAATGAGCCATGTCTCAATTTTTTCTGTTCAGCACTTTTGGAGATATAGTGGTGCAAAGTTTTGCCGTTTTTCCAAGATGGCGGCCGACCACGTGACATATGACGTCATCATTAACATATTTTATTCCCCATGGAGAGTTCTTTACAATGAGCCATGTCTCAATTTTTTCTGTTCAGCACTTTTGGAGATAGTGGCGCAACGTTTTGCCGTTTTTCCAAGATGGCGACCGAACCACGTGACTGATGACGTCATCATTTACATATTTTATTCCCCATGGAGAGTAGTCTAGTAGGAAGACTAGGTCCCCCTGCACCCCCCGGAGATATACTTCTAATCAGTGTTTCTAGATTGGAAAAAATGTGTAGAAAATGACTAGCTATGGCCCCAAGCTGAAAAAATGTCCCACATACCATTTTTATACAAATTACTGCTGCCATTATCAAAAAAACGATTTTTGACATATCTCAGCCAATATTGCAGATAATTGAAAAATGAAGGTGTCTAGACCCATGTTTTGAAGGGCATAGATCATGATAGAACTATTCATAACATGATTACATGTGTCTATGGTATACTAGTATGCATATTAATGCTGTAATTACAAAATAATCAGTTTTACAAATGATAAGGATACGTTAATACTGCAGATAACTTAACATGGTACATAAGGGGTCTAAACCCAGGTATTTTCAAGGTTAAATGTCAACAAGATGCTCCTGAGTCTTGCATAGGGGCGGGACATTGGCAGTAACATTGGTACCACTCAACTTTTCTTCCCACCATTGACTTTGTATTGCGAGAGATTTTCACTTGCTTATTTAAAGGTTTCTCACCCAGCCCACGTAAAATCTACCAACTCCTGCTGTTAACTCCCAAACATATTTTTTTATGTTATCCAATCACAGTGCAGAAATGACAGACTAGAGATCCAAATTAGTGCTGCTATAGCTGCCATTTTACATTTCCATCCATGTAACATGCGCGCTCGCGCGCTCGTATCAATTGGTAATGTCGCGCGCTCGTATCAATTGGTAACGTTGATGTTATTGAATACCTCAGTTGAAAGTTCAGTCTTCCATTCCATCTGTGTGTTGTTCTTGGTATTCATCCTCCAATCTAGCCAGGTAAGATGCTAACTATAATGTTACTCACACTCTTGACTTCAGTTTCTGCATGAAATCATAAACAGGCAGAATAACAGCTGAGCCAGCTAGCACCATGTTAGCTAACGTTAAAGCTAGCCTCATCTATGTACAGTATGTTCCTAATGTCGGTGTAACTTAAACTTTTGTTAATGCCAAACATGAGACATATCTGTTGACTTCTGTATATGAATTGAACCAGAAAGAGGCACGACAGCTGAGCTAGCTACAGTAACTTAGCACAATGTTTCATTGGCCTAGATAGCTAACGTTAGTGTGGAAGAATTTAGATGTTTTAGCTATTAGCACTTTTGATGCCACTAAACATGGTTTAGTCAGCTAAAAAGTACCCTAGTGTAGAACATGACTCAGAACCTCTGTTACCTCACTGAAAACTCAGAGCCTCCTTTCACAGGCACTTTTAACATCATTCGTGATTTCTTATTTGTCATTTAACAGTGATGGTAGACATCGACAGCAAGCATGCCCAAAAGAAAACGGAGTGTAGAACCTGCAGCCCAAAGCTCTCCTCCTACATGCATCCTTCATGTACCATCCATGTCTGATCATGGGGATTTCACGCCCCTCCGTAAAATTAAAGGATCTGCTTCAGAAAAACTGCAACTGCTTCAAAAGATCCGGGATAGACGTCTCAACCAACCGCATGACTCCCCATGTCGTATGCAATCAGTATGTGATCAGATCCCGGCAACTCTTCCTGATGACCTAGAAAGAGTAGGATATCACAGCAAGTGTTATAAGCACTTTGTCCGCCACTTTCATCGTCTGGGAGATGATACAGAACCAGGGCCATCAACCTCATCATGGCATCACTCTCCTCGTAAACCAGGAGGTTCTGCTGAACCCATCTTCCCGCCAGAGTGTATATTTTGTGAGAAAGTTGAGACCAAAGATGCTCATCGCAATACTGAGAGGCCTACAACCTTCCCATCCTTTAAAAACAAAGAAAATGCATGGGAGCAAATCGAAACACGGGCTGAGAAAATGGGTCTCTATCGACTCCATCGAAAGGTGAAAAACAAAGACCTCTTTGCATGTGAGGCCAAACACCATCCGTCATGTTTTAAAGCTTTCCGCACAGCATTCTACAACTATGAGCGTGCGATTCACAGAGCCGAAGCACCAAAGGAGCAGGCTTGCATGTCAGCCGCCCATGAAAAGGCATTCAACTCAGTACTGGAACACATTCAAACCCAGGTCATCCAGCAGAATAAAGTTCTACAGCTTTCTTCCTTGCGCTTGCTCTATGTCGAGGAACTGAAACTGAATGGATATGAGAACTCAAATTATCGGTCAGAGAAACTACTGAAACGCCTACAGAATGACCCAATCAAGGAGCATATCCACTTCACGAAGGTTGATCATGACAAATGTGATGTCATTTCTTTCTGGCTTGTGCACAGCTCAAACATAACAGTTTCCAATGCTCTCGCACGAGCATTCACACTCGGAAGCACAAACAAGAACCAAAATGTTGCCCTCCAACTTCGCCAGGGTATTCTACAGGCTTTCAGAGAGTGTAAAGACCAACCATGGCCACCAACAGCTGAAGACATGGAGCTCAATCCTGAAGACATCCTACCTCCAGACCTTGTCCGCTTTCTCAGCGTGCTAATGACTGGCAAGGAGGGCATCGAGACAGAAAAGGTGAAGCGTCTGGTCTTCTCCATTGGACAAGATCTGTGCCGTGCAGTGTCAGATGGAAAATGGAAGTTACCAAAGCACATTCTCCTCTGTGTGACTGTAAGGCACCTGTTCCGAAGCAAACAGCTCACCACAATACTACACAGGCTTGGACACTCTGAGAGCTACGATTTCGCCTTGGATTTGGAAACTGCTCTCGCCAAGGTCCTGGATGAAGTCTCAACTTATCGTACACCACAAATTGTGACAGGAGAGGGCAACCTTGTATTCCACTGTGAGTGGGACAACTTGAATAAAACCACTACCAGTGTGCACGGCAGCAACATGGCAGCAACAACAACCTGAGGGAAAAGTCGGGCCCTTGAAAAAGCTGGAGAAGAATCCCAGGTTTCACAGGGCATTCGGTGAACTGGGTGACAACTGGGATGCCAACCCTGAGGTGGAGAGGCAGTTAGAAAAATTCACCTGTGTGATGTACGGCCAGAGTCGCGAGTCATCAGTGGACATTGTCCGTGCCAAGCTGCTACGAAAAATGGTGGGAGAGGACAAGACCCTCACATCCAAGTCCAAGGTTGATCTGGCTCGCCTTCCTCCATGCCAGTCTGCCCTGAAGCCGCACATCCAGCGTGTGAACCACCGCGTAGCATTGTACAAAAGAGCCGATCAACCTATCATCGAAAAGCCAAAACCTTATGAGGAGCAAGGATGGATAAGGACTGATGAAGGACTGTTGAAACCAATGTGGTCCAGTGGTCCCATCCTACCAACCTCACTGGTGGATCTTCTGAACACAGGAGAGCACGAAGAGGAGGAGGAAGAGGAAGGAGAAGAAGAGTTTGACTCTGACGATTTCGATGAAAATGATGATGACTGACTCAGTGTAGAATCACTAATGCTAATGATGTTTATCTAAAACAAGCAAGAGAAGAGTGGTCACATTGAGTGCTAGGACTATTTTGACAGTTGTAATATTTAGAAAAATAAAACTTTGTGTTAACGTCTGTGTAGACGGACCTTAATATGAGTCTATTATTTCGTAAAACTGTGATTATTTTGTAAATAAAGCACTAATTAGCATACTAGTATACCATAGACACATGTAATCATGTTATGAATAGTTCTATCATGATCTATGCCCTTCAAAACATGGGTCTAGACACCTTCATTTTTCAATTATCTGCAATATTGGCTGAGATATGTCAAAAATCGTTTTTTTGATAATGGCAGCAGTAATTTGCATAAAAATGGTATGTGGGACATTTTTTCAGCTTGGGGCCATAGCTAGTCATTTTCTACACATTTTTTCCAATCTAGAAACACTGATTAGAAGTATATCTCCGTGGGGTGCAGGGGGACCTAGTCTTCCTACTAGACTAGAGTTCTTTACAATGAGCCATGTCTCAATTTTTTCTGTTCAGTACTTTCGGAGATATAGAGGTGCAAAGTTTTTCGGTTTTTCCAAGATGGCGGCCGAACCACGTCACCGATGACGTCATCAATTGGGCACAGTCTATTCCAGGGCAAGACCAATATGTGTGCAAAGTTTGGCGATTCTACGTGCAACGGTGTAGACGCAGTGCTGCAAACAGACAGACAGACAAACAGACAGACAAACAGACAGACAAACAGACAAACAAACGAACAGATCAACATACTTGCCGGAAATTTTTTCCGGCAAGTAACGAACAGATCAACATACTTGCCGGAAAAATTTTTCCGGCAAGTAACAAACGAACAGATCAACATACTTGCCGGAAAAATTTTTCCGGCAAGTAACAAACCAACTGATCAACATTCTTGACGGAATCTTTCCCGGCAAGTAACAAATGGACTCAAATGCAATACCCTCTCCTCTGGCGAGGGTAACAAAAATGGTTTCTAAGTAATCCCAGATCAACAAAGAAGATAAGTGATATGGACCATCCACAAAGTAAAGGGGAGATGGTTGGAGGGATAGCAGGAAGAGTGGATTTAATGATAGAAAGGAAAAGGGGAAGACTACAGGACAAAAATGAGTGTGAGGGTTTGGGAAGGACGGTGGAGAAAATGGAAAGGAGACTGGGAGTAACGGATATCATTTGAATGGCAAACTAGGGGGATTTAGGGGTGGATAATGTGTGGTAGTGTTGGACCTGTATATAATATGCAAATTATCTGAATCATTCATTCCTTATGCACACTGTCACTTATATTCAAAGGATCAATGGTGAAGGAAGTATTCACAGAAAAATATAAGAAAGGATGTAATTCAATGGTGTAGTGTGAATTTCCCCTTCCGGCCTCCTCGGCTAAATCACACGTGATGCTAGGAGGGAATAGCACAGGCCGGGGTTATTTTGCCTCTAAAATGGCTAGTTTAAGGTCTAATTTGGAACGAAACACCAAAGCACTGTTGGGTGCTGTGATTTAACGAGCGTGTCTAAATACATGTCTGAACACGTTCGTTATCAAGATTATAATTACCCCAATTTAATCCTCCAGGGTTTATCAATTGAACTAAAACAGTTTGTGTAGGCAGGTTGGTGGGCAGACATGCACATAGGCCTTAGGAAAATAAATAAACAATTTATTAAATACAACACAGCACAAAAACAACTAGAGTTCATATTACACCTTACCCCGGGCAGTCTTGAGAAACAAAGACATGGGTGGGGTCTGCGAGTGGCAAGTTTGATTTGTCGAGATGATGTAAAATGTCATATTATTTTGTCAAAGTACTGCTAAATGGAAGCGTTTTGAAACTGACAAAAAGCTATTTGTATTCTACAATGTTCAAGCATAAAATTCAATTGAAATAAAATGAAGATTTTAAAGGTCGTAGTAAATATTTTTTTCTGAAGTTTACCGCCATTGATGCTGCGTCTTTTACACCACCTTATTTAACACGTTACATTAGTTCTTCGTGCCTGTTGTTTGTGTCCTTTATGATGTCGCTAAAACAGTAAGTTTCTAGTTTGAAATGTTTTTCAATTTTGCTTGAGTACCCGAACAGGCAGACAGTTAAAAAATAATCATTCCCAATCACATGAATCCATTACATAATAAAACGTAATGAAGCTGCATGCTTTCAACCCCATTGGCTAGAGCTGCCACGACTCCACCCACGATCATGCGTCCACGGAAGAAAATCATGCGTCCGCCATGTTGATTTCCTGGTAAGCTCAATATGTCTTTGGAAGTCTCATATTCACAATTTGAATGGTCCGAGCTATAGAATCACGATGTATTCATCCACAATCCCCCCCCCCCCCCAATCCTCCCAAAAAACACTCTCCCCTCAAAAAGTCTCCTACAAAAAAAAACCCTTCTCCCTACAAAAAACCCCTCTCCTCCCAAAAACCACTCTCCTCCGAAAAACCACTCTCCTCCCAAAAAAAACCCTCTCCCCCCAAAAAGCACTCCTCCCCCCCCCCCCCCCCCCGAAAAAAGCAATCTCCCTCCAAAAAGCACTCTTCCCCCAAAAGCACTCACCCCCAAAAAACCCTTCTCCCCTAAAAACACCCCCCCCCTCCCCTCAAAAGCACTCTCCCCCCCAAAAAGCACTCTCCCTCCAAAAAGCACTCTCCCTCCAAAAAGCACTCTCCCCCAAAAAGCACTCTCCCCCCAAAAGCACTCTCCCCCCAAAAAACCTTTCTCCCCTAAACCTGCCTCCCCAAAAAACACTCCCCGCCACCCAAAAAAACCCTCTCCCCTGACGTAGCTGCTTACAGACGTCTTACAGCGGAGACTTCTCAAATGAGGATTAAGAAGGCTTCACTAAGTTCAAAGATTTATTCAGACATTGTGGAGAGAAAGTCTAACTCTAATTCACACTACACTTACACACAAAATACACACATAGCACGACGCGTCGTCCACTCGAAGGAAATTCTTTTCTCCAAGCTTCGCAGTGTTCCATTATATAGCAGCAGTCTTCTTTGATCTTCTTTGCTTGGAATCTGGGTTCACCACGAAACTTGCCAAGGCTCCGTCTTTCTGGCACCAAAAGCCATCTGGTTTATATTATGGAGCCACTAAGAGGTTTACAAAAGATGGCTGTCATGGGAAGAAGGGCACAGTAGTCAGGTTCACTATGTCAATAAATTATATTTCGTTCAAAATCATGGTAGATTAGCAAACCTATACATTTTTGGAAAGGTTAGAGCATAAGGAAACTAAAAATCAATGTTTACATTTGGAGAGATACCTATATGGCGGCCATTTTGGATTTTCAAAATGGCCACTGTAAAATACATATTTTGTTCTATTTCTGCCTCTAATTACCCTAAAAACTTTTTAAAATATACTAAACCTATATTTTCAGGGACAAGGAATCCAATGAAAGTATCAAATTAGTGCTATGGGGAATGGTAAGACACGAATCAAAGGTTTTGAATTGCAAAATACTGTCTTTATATTCGCGATAAGTTGCATAATCAAATACATGTTATCATTTTGTAAAGGCAGTTAATAACATCAAAATGTGTCACAATAATTCATATCACCAAACATACACAGGCAGTCAGTAAATCATATATACACATGCAGTCAGTATAACTTCACATCTACACAGGCAGTCAATGACAAAATATACACAGGCAGTCAATGGCATCAAACGTACACGATTACAGAATATGCCATTTAGAGTTCGTCATCACTGTCCTGTGTGTCGTATCCGACAATATAGTCCGCATTGTTTTCACAGTCCGTTCCACACAAGCAAAGGTCGGTCAAATTGATTGGCAAATCGAATTGGTCAAATGGTCGATCGAATCGAATTCGATGAATCGAATCGAATCGAATCGATCGAATTGGTCGAATGGTTGAATGGTCGATCGAAGCGATTGGTCGAATGGTCGAATTGGTCGAATGGAATTGGTCGATTGGTCGAATTGGTCGAATTGGTCGAATCGAATTGGTCGGAATTGGCAAATGTAAACATTGATTTTCAGATTTTCCATGTAATAACGTTTCCAAAAATGTATAGGTTTGCTAATCTACCATGATTTTGAATGAAAAAACTTAGTGAACCTGACTACAGGGTCATTGTTTGGGCCGAAATGGTCAATATTCTCTGACGAATTCAATTTTTTTTTTTTTTTTTGTATACAGAATCGAGGCTCGTGAAAGAGCTAACATTTATCACACAAAAAAATCAAACAGACAAACAAAATATATAAAAAGAGGGAGCGGTAGACAATATGGGGAGAGAAGGGGAAGCACACAAACACAACATTTGAGAGCAGGGACATCGGGAGATGTGTGGGAGGGAAAGGGCTTGGGGGGAGGAGGCGTGGGAAGGGGGGGGGGGGAGGTATAAAACACAAGGACACCAAGGATTTCCAGGAAATAAAAATCTCAGATTTTCAAATCTCAGATAGTTGACACTTGCATTCAAACCCGGGCTGAGTCAACACTCTGCCCCTGGGCCTTTGACAGATAATGGGGTCTTGTACTCCGGCCCGTGTTGAGTCAACATTTTACCCGTGTGCCCATTCACAGAGGTGAAAAAAGGTCAGCTCACAGATGGCAGATTGTCCTTTCGTTTCAACTTCCTTCCCTTGCTGAAAACTAAATGCTTTAATACAATTTAGCTTCTCCCATTCAAAGAATGGAGTCTGTGCAATGCAGTTGGGATGCCGATGATAACTCGCCTACTCCTTGCCTGTAGAAATCTTACTATAATTCTACAATCCCTCATTTTTTGTTTTTGTTTACATTAAACAATTAATTTAACCACCAATTGCAAGGTACTCGAATTACAAAAATTTGGTAATTCAATTTTCAATACCAAAGGCATACACCGTCATCCTGGAAGAATCTGATCATAGAAACATTCCTTTGTTCGTCGACTCTCTCCATGTTGATAGTTCAGTTCATTTCATTTGCATCATAAATGTCTCTGTAAACAAACTTCACCTTTTCCCAATGCACAACAATTTTCAGTTCACCACAAACATTTTCACAGTCATTTCTTTTCATTCATTTCACCATTTTCTAAATAATACTGTCTGCATAATTCCATATAAAACATCTGCAACATTTGGCAATTATACTTCCAGAATGCGTTTTGCTGCAGAATAAATGTTGAAATTTTGTTTGAAAAAGAAAAGGCTGATCACTTGTGTTTGAAAATCAAGTATGAAACATTTTCTTCTGGTGTCTTCATAGCACCTACACTATTTTGCGTAGGGTTTCCGCTGTCGTGATAGCTGGGCGGGATCATGAACTGACCCTGCTCCACATGTAGCATCCTTGCCACTCTTGCCATGAGCCGTAGTAGAACTTGAACAATGCTGTTGTCCAGGTGTCGTTGACCTGCCTCCTCACTCATCGTGAGTGTGCAGCAAGTGTTGTTGTGATGTTGGTTGACTGGCAAGATGTGGAACAGAGATGACAGATGCACCCATAGCGATGTTAGGACCATGGTGTTCAAGTTATCCATGGCCCATGCCAAGGGCAACCAGCAGAGTCATGGAGGCCCGATGTAGCAAAAGAAGCACAGCCATCCACTTACAGCTCCATGCTGGTTCCCCGGAAGTTGGTGGAGCAATGACATCAAGTCACCGCATCCAGTAGAAGTTGCAGGTAAGATGTTGTCATCCAAACGTTGCTGACGTGATGGATGTTCCAGACACTTGAACAGAAGCAAGTGATCGCCTTTCTTCCATGCATCGCAATGTGGTCCAGGCAAATGGTCACATGAATTTTCCTTGGTGAAGGTAAGCATCCGTTTACAATCTTGCAAAGGAAGGTGCCTTTATCATTCTTTGAGAAGGAGGGTGTATGCCAAGATTATCTTCAATGCTAGCCACAATTTTCCTTTTTACGGACTTCTTCCCAAAGCCGTTATCACTCCATTTGAGATGTGATCTGGTCTTATCCTTTACTCAGCCACATCTGAATCTGCTTTCAACACACTCTGGATCAGGTCGGGTACATCCTGACATGAAATTACCATGTTTTAACTAATCATGTATATCTTATAACAGCTTCACATTCAACAATTTGCTATTTTCCTCAAAACATTTTAAAAGGTTATATTCATTTATATGCTTCACATGGATAATATCTAAATCAGGTATATATTTTCACTACAAAACTAGGAATAGCATTAAAAGTTGCTTTCAGGTTAACATAGTTTGAAAAAATTAAAATCATGCAGTTTTTATAATGCTACTCAAAGAGAAATAAATTCATTAATAATGAGCAAATATGATTAAAATCACAAACAGGAATATCTAATTCCAAACAAACTATTAGTTAAATATAGTTAAACAAAAATTCGAACAATTAACTTCAAAGAATCAACAAATTCATTTTATAAACAGATCTTGGAATATTTCAACAACCATTCTTCCAAATATATTTATCTCAACCTTGCAAACATTTCAACAATTCTAGAATTTTGCTCCCCTATCCCTTAGCTCTTAAACATTATATTTACAATTATTTATTATGCTTTGTAAAAATATATACATATATATACAGATCTTATATTCATCAAATGGTTTTTCCTTGACAACTGTCATACTGTAACATTTTAATAGACCTTTGGAAATATCTTCCAAATCAATAAATTCCCTTTTTGATTTGTGAAATACTCATCTGTATATTACGTATCCAATTATAGTTTTTTCCCCAATTTGTTTGGCCTTTATAGCCATAGAAGTTGCTGTTTATATGCAGTATCTTTATTCAGACCCTTTGTATGTTGTAGAAACTATCCAAGGAAGTTTTACTCCCCTATAGCTATTTCTTGTCTATTTCTATGCAACTAGTGAGTACCAATGACACCAGTATGCAAATATATGTGTTCCAAGTTATTAAAATATATTGCAGGTACACGTAACATCACGTTCTGATTTTAAGCTACGTAACAACGCGTTCGTGTTTGTCCCTTGATTCGAAATTCTCAATACATTCCGTTTAAAAGCTCACAATAGTGGCTGAATATTCCCATTTATTATTTCTCTCGTGAAATCTTATACCATTACCAAAATGTCACAAAATCAGATTTTTCCCATTATTTTTTATTATGTTAATAACGAATAAAATCAACCAACTTGGTCCATTGCACAATCTGATTTGTTAGTTTCCATTTTCCATCCTTCTTCATTTCTCATAAAATCCATGTTTTATGAAAATCAATACACGTTCAAGCCTGGTGTTACATTTCCCTTATGAATTCAGCAAAATTTTCTGTACTATTTTTTCTCATATCATCTACCCCTAATACACATCCATACCTACAGCACAATTTTACATGCTGATAAAATCCAAATATATATATATATTGTTGTGGATATGAGAATTGTGTTTTTTTATTGTGGTAAAATGTCACCCTCCTTCCTCCAGTTGTTGTGTATAAAGGTCAAAGGGCGTCCCTTAGTTAGGTCATATACAATCACGTAGCCAAATCATAGATCTCCCTGTTCAGTAGTTATCTCCTTATTGTGTGTATTAGATTAAGGCTGTGTCTTCCATTAATTGACACTCCATTGCACCGAATCCAGACAAGGTAGTATCCCCTTTCAATTTCCCCAGAACCTCCATTGGATTCCCCTTTCCTCAATTGCCAATTGCATTGAGCGGTTTGCTGAATTCTGCTGCAGCTGTGGGTTGTTGTTTTCGCTGCAAGACTCCATTAGCCACGAGGTCATCTCGGAGCCGAAGGTGGGAGGAGTCGGCCCAGCGCCGGGAACAAGGCGTGGCCTTGCCAACGCCTCCTCTAAGGGTGGGATCGGTGAGCCCTCGCGACCAATCAGGGCCGAGGCGACCTCACCGATGGGCGTGTCCTGGAGGCCGGCGGCTTGATCGCCCGAGGGAGATATAAGCGCGCGCGGAGCCTTTGGAAGAGTTGCGTCAGAGATACGGCAGATGCGTGACCCAGCTGATTTCTGCAGAGAGCCGCTTCAACCAGCCCCGTTTCAACCAGCCACGTGAAGCCCTGACGGGGCAGCGAGTGACCCTGCCGGTGTGCGGTGTAAAGCCGAATACAAGGAGCTGCCGGCTCCTCACTTCCCGCCCGGAGTGGACCTGCTCGCTGTGCCCTGTGATTCCACGTGCTCATCCCTCCAAACCATTCCTGCCATTCCATCCTCTTGTGTACGTGTTTGTTTTGTTTGTTCTGTCCTGGGTTATAAGTAAGTCTGTATAAGCTAGAAATTGCACTGTGTCCTTCTGGTCCGTCCCCCTTTCTACATTATTTTATTATCCTTCCTTCTTCCTTGGTTTCTTTCATTGTGTAAATAGTAATAATAAATAATAGTCGTATTTACAACCTTTTGCCTTCGACTTCTTCTTCTTCACATCCGTCGTCTTTGTCTTTTCCCCATTGAATACCTGTGGCACGATTTGGCCAACGTTCAGGATCGGGTTAGTCTTTGTTAACGGTTCGTGCCGCGGCTGCCATCCGCTCGGCAAATTAGCATCTTATCCACGGTCGCGAACGAAGCTGCTCACCTGCCTCTGGAGGGAGCTTGTGCAGCTTCAGGGACCACATCGGTCAGTCACAAACGAGGGGACTAATCCCACCTCGAGAAGGGATCCGAGGCCGACGTTGGATTCTGTAACATTTGGTGTCGGGAGCGAGATTCGGACCTGAAGCGCGAATAGCGCGCTCAAATTACGAGTGGGCCGAAATTTTCTTTTATTTAACATTCTAAATTTGAAAGTCGTGCCATGGATGGTCAAGGCGACGAGATGCCGGTGGGAGAGATAGAAGGGTTAGGGGTAACCCAGGACCAGAGGGAAGAAATGGAGGAGGAGAACAATGAGGAGGTGGTTGAGGAGGTATCAGGCGCACATAATGGCGCCCTCGCGCATGTGGCTGGAGAGGCGCAAAATGGCGCCTCACACGAGGTTGCGGCAGCCGCGCCCGCAGCACTGGTGGATTCGAACCTTTTTTTGCTACAAATGGGGGCCCTTATGGAAAAAATGTGTGAGCGATTGGGGGGCCAAATTGAAGCAATAACGAACGAAATGAGGGCCAATAATGAGGGACTGGCGAGGGACAGAGTCGCATATGAAGTAAGGGCAGCGTAGAGGGACAGAGACCGCAGGTTGGGCGAGCAGGTCCCACGGGTGCACGAGGAGGTAAAGCGGGTCGAGGAGCACTGGTTGGGCGAAGTGGAGAAAAGCGCGGGTACGATGATGGGTATAGAGATCGCGACCTGGGGTTTGGGGCAGCCGGCGACCGCTGAGGTAGGAGAGAAAATTTTATTAAAGCCAGCGGTCGTTGAGGTGAATAAAGAAAAAACAGTAGTGGGTATAATTGAAATTGTAGAAACGACAGACGTAGAAGAGCAACAGTCGGAGGAAGGAATGGAAATTGCTCAAAGTCCGAATACACATCCTGATGCTGTGCTCATTAATCCTTATGAAGATTTGCAGGTGTTGGTGCAGGGAGGAAGAAGAACCCCGAAGGTGAGACGGGCTGTATGTGGTGCCGGGAGATTATATAAGAGGGGGTTTGGCGCGAAGAGAATTGTCACGCGATTGGGATCGATATGGCACCCGGGCATTGGTGAAGGGTCCCGTGTGAGTGGAAATGGCGTGCGTGTGAGGAAAAAGTGTGCATCGGGGAATGAGCGTGTTACGAAGCGCGAGTGTGAAACCGAGTGCGAGCGAGAATGCTCGTCGGGGTGGACGGAGTGTACGTGCGAGGGTGAGAGTGACCCGGAGAGTGAGTTGGAGGAGGAGCGGGTGCGAGGATGCACGTTTGGGATAAACGGAGATGGTGTGCGAGAAAGCACACCTGAGTTGGTTGTGGCGCGGGTGTGGGAGAGCCCATCGGAGCGCGTGAGTGGGTGGATGCAAGAGTGCACGCCCATGGTGAGTGGTACGGAGTACGTACCGAGGGAGAGTGCGCAAGACGGTGCGCGAGGTGTGTTAAGGGAGGGTGCGAACGGCGAGTGTGCGAGAGAGGTGTGGTGTGTAACAGGGAGTGCGTTGGTGGAATGGACGGAGTGTGTGAAATGTACGGACGGCGTTGGAACGCTGGGCTTTGTGAGTGTGAAACGGGTCGCGTGGTGTGAGCATGCAAGTGAAGCATCGACGTTGACCGGGTTAGCAGCTAGGGCGACGGATAGCGGGCGCTCGGTGCGCGGCGTGCTTTGTTGGATGCGAAGCTTCGCGCGGGGCAGTGTTGCGTCGCCCCGCTTCGGAGCGTCGCGCACGATTCGGGCCTGGCCCTGCCCGCACGGTCGAGTCTGGGCCTTGTCGGGCGAGGCGACCGGTCTGGTTCAAGGGCGAGTAGGAGGAAGCGGAACGGTGCCCCCTGGCGGGGGCGGGGTTCCGACCGGGCGAGATTGAGCCATTGGGCCCGGGACCGCAAGGTGCCGCGCCGAGATGGTGCGTGGAATCTCGGCCCGACCAAACCACCTCCCTTGAACCGAAAGCCGGACGGATTCAACGTGCAGGCGACCAAACCACCCGCGTTCATTGCTCGGCTGTGCGAAGCCAGGCTTTGGGAATGTAACAACGTACCGAGGCTCAAGTTTAATGAACGGTGATGATGATAGTGTTTTTGATCCGAAATTTAGAAAAGTGAATAGAATTGGCAGTAATTGGAAACTTTTTGATTGGTTGCAATTGGATGAGCCAAATTGGTAGTGAGAGATGCCCGATGTGGTGGGATGGCAACTTTGCCATCCCTCACAGCGGGGGCAAAGGAGCACTAGTTATGGGGTTTGGCAGTGAAAACTAGCCTGGGAGGGTTAGGATAAAATGATAGGGATCTAGAGAAGATGACCATAGGTAACGGTAAGGTTAGGTAGTGACAATGATACCTGTAGTGGGGACGCAGGTAGATTAGTCTGGATTATAATGACGAGGGAGCGCAATAGTTTAAAGGGGCGACTGGGAAGCACAAATTCCAGAGGGGAGTAGGTAGATTAGATGATGCTGTATGTGTGAGAATCTTGATATTGAGCAAATGAGGCAATGCTCGTGAATAGTATAGTGCCGTGTGTGTGTGTTGAAAGTGTACTCAGCAGCGTATTGTGAGAAGTGAGAGATGAGTGACATTGTGTTGAGTGGATGAGCTTGCATGGGGTGCAAGTGACGAACAGGTGTGTGGAACGCTTGGTGGGCAAGTCCGAGGTGCAGCCGGGGTGTGTGTCCATGGTGCAGCTGTTGGGTATGGCCGAGGTGCAGCCGGGGTGTGTGTCCGTGGTGCCGCCGGTGTGCGTGTCCGTGGTGCAGCCGATGGGTTTGTCCAATGTGCCGCCGGTGCGTGTCCGTGGTGCAGCCGATGGGTGTGTCCATGGTGCCAACGGTGCGTGTGTCCGTGGTGCAGCCGGTGGGTGTGTCCGTGGTGCCACCGGTGCGCGTGTCCATGGTGCAGCCGATGGGTTTGTCCATGGTACCGCCGGTGCGTGTGTCCGTGGTGCAGCCGGTGGGTGTGTCCGTGGTGCCGCCGGTGCGCGTGTCCGTGGTGCAGCCGATGGGGTTGTCCATGGTGCCGCCGGTGTGTGTGTCCGTGGTGCAGCTGGTGGGTGTGTCCGTGGTGCCGCCGGTGCACGTGTCCGTGGTGCAGCCGATGGGTTTGTCCATGGTGCCGCCGGTGCGTGTGTCCGTGGTGCAGCCGGTGGGTGTGTCCGTGGTGCCGCCGGTGCGAGTGTCCGTGGTGCAGCCGATGGGTGTGTCCATGGTGCCGCCGGTGCGTGTGTCCGTGGTGCAGCCCGTGGGTGCGTCCGTGTTGCAGCCGATGGGTGCGTCCGTGGTGCAGCCGATGGGTGCCTCTCGGGCTTGGTGAAATGACCAATTGCTAGGCAATGCTTGAGAAGGTGATTGTGAATTGTATTGAGCATGGAAGTGTATGGAGCAGTGAGTGAGGAACAATTGAGATTGCACAGGTGTGCAACTGAACAGGTGTATGGAGCATGTATGAGTGAGTGATGGTGATGTGTGCTGTGTTGACCAAATGGTCCAGGAAGGAAGGAGGGTGCAGGTGGCACCAGGTGAGATTGCACAGGTGTGCAACTGCAGGTGTATGGAGAATGGTTGTGTGGAATATATGGAGTATGGAATAGATGGTCGTGGAGTGAGTATGGTGGAAACTGTGGAGTGGAGTGGATGGTGCGAAGGTGTGGATGGGGGAAAGGAGGATGGACCCCATCACGAATACCCGGGGAGGGTAGTGTAAGAGTTAGGTAGAGGGTACAGGTAAATTGTGGTTGGATATTGGCATCTGTGGTGCGTGGTGGAAGAATGATGGTTGAATGGGTGCATTAGTGTCGTGGAAATGGCCAGGCGTGTGGCCTGTTAGTATGTGTAGTTGGTTGAGCACTCCACCACTGTGAGGATGTCGGCCAGGTGAGGCCGCAGGTGGGCTCTGGGAGCCGGTAGAGTTGTGGATGGGGCCCGAGGATCCGGAGGACGGACCCAGGTAGCCCAGTGCCAGAGAGGGCACCGAGTGGGGAGAGCGCCAGAGGGCCTTCCCCAGTTAGATAGGTTAGGGTGAGGAGCTAGGTAAGCTCAGGTTGCATCTACAGTGGTGGAGGTGTGCAGGTGGGTAGACCTGCTGGGAGAGCTACACGACTCAGCCCGGAAATTGTGCAAGGGCACCGGGAGACGAATCGGGGGAGTGAGACCCCAAATTGATAAGCACCACAGTTTGGTCAATGGGAATTGGTTTTTAGAACCCATCGTGTAAGTTGGCCAATGGTTTGGCAGGGAAAGGCCCCGGGTAGTGTAAATTGTGTTAATGTCATTTAGAAGGTAGTTAGGATTGAAATCTCCTCGCACCATCTGCATCCACTCATCTGAGGTGACGTACCTCCACACCATGCCAGGTTGTTTTTATTATTTTTATTGTGCAAATGTTTGGAATGTGAGATGCATCATGACGTGGGTATGACATTGTGCTTTCTGTTCCATCTCTCCCTCCTTATGAGCATTGATGATGAATTGGTGAGGGCAAATTTTGGTTAGAGGGATTGTGGTGACGAATTTGGTATAGGGGAAATATGGGGAAGACGTGACAGTAGTGACGAATTTGTAAATGTGTAGATTTTTGTACATATGGGGTAAGGGAAAGGATAGAGTAGGTAACAGGGGGGGTGACGTACGGTAGGGATGAGCTTTTCTCTGCTCCGTCTCCAAACGCACCTCGCCTTGCATTGCCTTGTTTGATGTGTACCCTTGTGACCTTACCCCTAGCTCACCTGTCTTCTTCCACCCCCCCCCCCCTTTGTCTCCCACCCGAGGACTGTGCGCCACTGGGCGCCGAGGGGAGTGTGCGGGAGTCTGCCATTGTGCGCCCGAAACTCCCGGAACCAGCTGTCTGCATCGATGCACCACCTTATGGACCACATGTCTGTGGCTGAGCACCACTGATGGACCCCATGGGTTGGGGCATGGCCCCTCTGCTGGAACCGGCCATGAAGGCCCGAGATCTTGCTGGCGGACCTTGGTCACAGGGCACCTATGCCACAGGTGAACCACACATAGTCGACCCTGTGGGCCATAAATAAATAAAAGATGGACGCATTGTGTGCCTTTTTATTAGTCCAAATAGGCCGCCAGCAAAGAAGAAAGACAACATCACGAAGAGAGCAATAGCCAGCAGAGGGAGCCAAAGAGGAAGACACGACCAGGGGTTTGGGTTTATTTTTATTCATGAACTGTGATGACTGTGCACCAAAGGGTGCTTTGTGGTGCTTGATGGTGTTTTGGTGATTTCTGGTGCGTCGATGCAGGGCAGACTGTCCCCCCCCCCCCCCAAAAGAACAATCACAGGTCCTGGGTTGCGTTTTGTAAATAAAATAGCGTCAACTGTAAATAATGCTCACCCATCGTTCATGTTGTAATTTGAAGACAATTCCACAATTCGGTTAGCTGTGGGTGTGAGTCTGTTAGGTAGGGTGCAATGGAGCAGCGGGACATATTTATTTATGTTTTAAAACTGTCACACTCAGGGTCAGGTTAAATGTAGAAGGAAATACACCTACGTGCCACACTAAAAGTAAAAGTAATAGGCCTGGGACGTGCCTAAGAGGAGGAGGGTGCAGTGTTGTGGATATGAGAATTGTGTTTTTTTATTGTGGTAAAATGTCACCCTCCTTCCTCCAGTTGTTGTGTATAAAGGTCAAAGGGCGTCCCTTAGTTAGGTCATATACAATCACGTAGCCAAATCATAGATCTCCCTCTTCAGTAGTTATCTCCTTATTGTGTGTATTAGATCAAGGCTGTGTCTTCCATTAATTGACACTCCATTGCACCGAATCCAGACAAGGTAGTATCCCCTTTCAATTTCCCCAGAACCTCCATTGGATTCCCCTTTCCTCAATTGCCAACTGCATTGAGCGGTTTGCTGAATTCTGCTGCAGCTGTGGGTTGTTGTTTTCGCTGCAAGACTCCATTAGCCACGAGCTCATCTCGGAGCCGAAGGTGGGAGGAGTCGGCCCAGCGCCGGGAACAAGGCGTGGCCTTGCCAACGCCTCCTCTAAGGGCGGGATCGGTGAGCCCTCGTGACCAATCAGGGCCGAGGCGATCTCACCGATGGGCGTGTCCCGGAGGCTGGCGGCTTCATCGCCCGAGGGAGATATAAGCGCGCGCGGAGCCTTTGGAAGAGTTGCGTCAGAGATACGGCAGATGCGTGACCCAGCTGATTTCTGCAGAGAGCCGCTTCAACCAGCCCCGTTTCAACCAGCCACATGAAGCCCTGACGGGGCAGCGAGTGACCCTGCCGGTGTGCGGTGTAAAGCCGAATACAAGGAACTGCCGGATCCTCACTTCCCGCCCGGAGTGGACCTGCTCGCTGTGCCCTGTGATTCCACCTCCTCATCCCTCCAAACCATTCCTGCCATTCCATCCTCTTGTGTATGTGAGTTTGTTTTGTTTGTTCTGTCCTGGGTTATAAGTAAGTCTGTATAAGCTAGAAATTGCACTGTGTCCTTCTGGTCCGTCCCCCTTTCTACATTATTTTATTATCCTTCCTTCTTCCTTGGTTTCTTTCATTGTGTAAATAGTAATAATAAATAATAGTCGTATTTCCAACCTTTTGCCTTTGTCTTCTTCTTCTTCACATCCGTCGTCTTTGTCTTTTCCCCATTGAATACCTGTGGCACGATTTGGCCAACGTTCAGGATCGGGTTAGTCTTTGTTAACGGTTCGTGCCGCGGCTGCCATCCGCTCGGCAAATTAACATCTTATCCGCGGTCGCGAACGAAGCTGCTCACCTGCCTCTGGAGGGAGCTTGTGCAGCTTCAGGGACCATGTCGGTCAGTCACAAACGAGGGGACTAATCCCCCCTCGAGAAGGGATCTGAGGGCGACGTTGGGTTCCGTAACAATATATATATATATATATATATATATATATATATATATATATATATATATATATATATATATATATAGTGTTATGGTTCTGAGAGTGTAAATATAACATCATTAAAGGTTAAAGGTTTGCCCCCATAGTTAGTCCACATGCAACACGTAGGCCACCTTAGACCATTAGTTATGTCATAGTATGTGTAAGAGTAGGCCATTCCCAATAGTGATACCTGCGTTGTGTAAAGAAATAAATATGAGTAGGTCCCGTTCATTTTGCAGCCCACCCACCAATCGACCTCGTTGGGCACCATCCAGTCTGCGCCCCAATTCCCCATTGCGCACCATCCAGTCTGCGCCCTATTGCCCCTCACATTAGGATGCTCAAACCAGCCAAATGCCACGAGGTAGGCCTGGAAAAGGGGGAGGAGCGGGAGGTCGGGGTGTGGCCACGCCAAGCAGATGTCAAGGGCGGAGCCGGTAAGAGCCAATGACCAACCAGGGCTCAGGTGGAATGGCGTGAGGGGCGTGGCCAGTGCGCGCCTGGCAAATTCGAGAGGGTCCGCTGGGCGGCGATATATAACCGCGAGCACAAAGCCCTTCAGAAGGACTGACGCAACTGCAATCGTTGTTTAAAGGACCCTCGTGCGAAAGGACTTGAGGATATTCGCGCGTTACAAAAGACTTGCACAATTTGCGCTTTGCATAACGGCTCGTGAGAGAAGCCAAGCCTTGGAATTGTTGTGTGGAGGACTTATGCGCTGGTATCAAGAGGTGAAGAGGAGTCTCGTGCGAAAGAATTGATAAGGACTGAAGGAATTTACGCGCTTTGCCAGATGACTGTTCAGGAGGCCTCGTGAGGCAAACACATCAAGCAGAACGTTCGAGTGCATTTATTACATACGCGACCGTGGTCGCCAGTAACCACCAGCCTACCTTTCGCCGCATTCCACCCTATAATTGTCCGATCCGCGCCAACGACACGCGGGGAGTGCCTGCCATCTGTCCTATCATCTACACTGCCGTACGAGTCGGGGACCCGGAGGACGAGCTGTGGACGCCATCCCTGGACCCTCAACCCCCGACCATCTACATCCCCGTGTGAGTGTGTCTGTGTGGGCCCGTTTGTCTTGGGGATAAGTTAAGTCTGTTCTTAAGGCTGCACTGTGTGTTCTTCTTCTTTGCTGTACATAGTGTAATAAACCAATCTGTTCCTCCTTTTCCTCTTGATTCGACCGTTTTAGTGATTTCTCCATTGGGTAAACGTCGCACGATTAGGAACCGCTTAGAATCGGGTGTAGTCATTGTTAACGGCTCGGATCACTGATCGCTACCACTCGGCATTCCCATCTAAAACCGTGGTTCGGGCGGGAGTTATTTCCTTGCTTCCTGGGTGGTGTTAGTAATTAGGTAATAAGAATTCTCCTTGCAACCCTATTTAACGCCGTCCGGAAAGAACGTCATAGCTCCGGATCCCGTCGGCTAGTCAAAGACAAGGGGACTAACCTCCCCCCCCCCCCCATGGTAAAATAGGGAAGCCGACGGTGAGAGCTGCAACAATTGGTGTCAGGAGTGGGAATTGGAACCTGGTACTAAATTTCTTATACCAAATTTTGGACACCAATTTTGCATATTGGCCGCAACAATTGGTGTCAGGGAAGTGGGATTTGACCCGAAGTGCACCTAAAGCACTCAAAATTACGAGCGACCCAAATTTGGTACTAAATCTAAATTTTAATCATGCCATGGATAACCAAGGCTGTCGGATGCCGGTGGGGGTAGATGAGGAGGAGCTAGAAATAACCCAGGACCCCCGGGAAGAATTGGAACATTTGGCAATGGAGGACATAAATGAGGGGCAGGTAGCAGGAGAGGAACAAAATGGCGGCGCCTCACACGTGGCAGCGAGAGCCGAGCCCGCAGCACCAGTGAATATGGACCTTTTTATGACGCAAATGATGGCCTTTATGGTCAAGACGGGGAAGAAATGGAAAAAATGAATGGGACAATGGGTGCCCAAAAGGACGAGCAAAGCTCAGGGAGAGAAATTGGGAAGTCAAATTGGGAGATTGGAAAACAAAATGGGGGGCCAATTGAAGGAAATGAGGGGCCAATTGAAGGACATGGGTGGCCAAATGGGAGAAATGAACGAGGGGTTAGTGGGGTTGGAAAACAGGATGGGCACCCAAGAGAATCGAATGAAAGGGATGAAAGATGGGTTAAAAGGGTGTGGAAACAGAGTGGGTGGCCAAATAAAAAAGCTGGGGAAAGAAATAGAGTGCAGGTCAAGCGAAAAGGTCGCAGTGGTACAGGACGGGGTAGCGCGATTTGAGAAGCGCGTGGAAAGCGAGGTGGAGCAAAGCGCAGTTAAGTGGACCGGGGTAGAAATCGCGACTCGGGGTATAGAAAAGCCGACAGCCGCCGAATTAGAAAGTTTTCTTTTATGTGCACCAGCGGTCGTCGAGCTTAATGAAGAAAAAGAAATTATAGTTGAAATTGGGGTTGAGGAGACGGCAGAGGTAGTACATGAATTGAAGAAAGAAATGTAATGTACTCAAAGTCTGCATTCGCATTGTGATGTCGTGCTGTCTAACCCCAATGAGAATTTGCAGGCGCTGCTGCGGAAAAGGGTCCCGAAGGTATGCAGGATTGTGTATGGCACGAAAAGGTTTGGCGCGAAAGTGTTTGGCGCGAAAAGATTTTTCACGCGCTTGGGATCCCGACGTCACCCGGGCGCTTGTGGAAGATCCGTGGTGAGGTGTATGAAAGCGAATGGCGCGCGAGTGAAAAAAAAGTGTGCACAGAAGCGCGGGTGTGTAACAGGAGAGGGTGAAAGTGAGAGTGAGTGCACAACAGAGTGAATGTGTGAAGAGTGTGACACAGAGTGTGAGATGGATGAAGAGAGTGTGCGGGGATGCACACCAGAGCGCATGATTGGGTGTGCAACAGAGTGCACACCCATGGGAGTTTCGGAGTACGTAATGGAGGAGTGTGCGCAAGAATGTGTGTGAGGGTGTGCGGTGATGATTGGGTGTGCGCAGGAGGGCACACCCATGGGTGTTACAGAGTGTGTAACGGAGTGCGTAAGTGGTATGAGAGCGCCAGGGTGTGCGCGAGGATGTGTACTAAGGGAGTGTGTGAGCGGCGTGAGTGTGCCTGATTGGTGTGCACCTGAGTGTGCGAGAAAGGAGAATGCATGAGAGCGTGCCGTAACAGAGTGTATGGGGTGTGTGAGTATGGGAAGGGTCGCGTGTATATGTGAGAATGTGATTCGGGCATCGACGCAGACCGGGGCAGCGTTTAGGGCGACGGATAGCCTACGCGAGCTCTCAGGGCGTGGTGCGCTTTGTGTGCTGCAGGAGCCAGCGGGGATCGTTTCCGCGGCGGCGTGCATGATTCGGGCGGGGCCCCGCCCTGTATGGTGGGTGCCGCATCGTAAAGGCGAACAGCACGATTCCGGGGGAGGAAGGCCAGGTCGGACCTTCGCCCCCTGGCGGGCGCGGTGCTCCAACCGGGGGAGGTTGGGTCATCGTGCCAGAGACCGGAAGGCTCCGCGCCGGGATGGCGCCTGGAACCTCGGTCCAAGTATGCCTCCTCCCCAGAATCGAAAATGCTGGACGGACCCAACCAACAGGAGACTGACCACCCATATGCATTGCTCGGCTTTGCGAAGCCGAGCTGGGAAAATGTATTCCCACCCCGAGAGGCTCGAGAATAGTGAACGAATAGCAGTAGTGATGGCGAATGGTATCCGGTTTAGAGGGATGGTAGATCTACCATCCCTCACATCGTTTCTTGGGGCATAGGAGCAGTAGTTTATGGGGTTTGGCAGTGAAAGCTAGCCGAGGGCGGGCAAGGATATTGTTAGGGATTTAGAAATGACAATAGGAGACTGAGATTTAAGTAGTGACTTTGTACATGCAGTGGGGACGTAGTCAGATTAGATGGATGATGATGACGAGGGAGTGCTTTGTGTAAGGGAAGATGGGGAAAGCACCAGTCGTAGAGGGAAATAGATAGTTAGATGATGCTGTGTGTGTGAGTATGGGAAGGAACTTGGTGAAATGAGGCATTGCTCGAGAATGGTTGTGTGTGTGAGGATCTTTGGAACTTGGTGAAATAAGGCATTGGTCTGGGATGACAAGAGAAAGTGTGTATAAATGGAGTATTGTGGACAAGGTGAATGGTGTTGAGTGATTGACTTGCATGGGGTGCAAGTGAATAAACAAGTATGTGGAATAAATGGTGTGGAGTGAGTCGTGTGGAATGAGTGCTGTGGAGTGCATGGTGCGAAGGAGTGAATGGGGGGAGGATGGACCCCTTCATGAATACCCGGGGAGGGTAGTTTAAAGTTAGGTAGAGGGAGTAGGTAAATTGTTTGGATATTGACATCTGTGGTGTATGGAGTAGCAAGTTGTTGCTTTGAGGGGTGCATGAGTGAGTGGAATGGCTGGGCGTGTGAGCCTGTTGGTGAGTATGGTTAAATGAGCACTCCACCACTGGTAGTCTGTCGGCCAGGTGAGGCCGCAGGTAGGCTCTGGGAGCCAGGTTATGGTCAGTGTAGAGTTCAGCGGGGCCCGAGGATCCGAGAGAAGGACCTGGGTAGCCAAATGCCAGAGAGGGCATCAGCGGGGTGAGAGAGCCAGGAGGGCCTTCCACAGGTTAGGGTAGTTGAGGAGCTAGGCAAGCTCGGGTGGCGACTTCAGTGGCGGAGGTGTGCAGGTGAGTAGGACCTGCTGGTAGAGCCACACGACTCAGCCCCAAAATTGTGCGAGAGCACAGTAGGAAAAATTGGGTGAGTGAGACCCCAAATTTGGAAGAGCACCACAGGATGGTCAATGGGAATTGGTTTTTAGAACCACATAGTGTAAAGATGCCGATTGGCAGGGAAAGACCCCGGGTAGTTTAAAGAGTTAATGTTATTAGAGGATAGTTAGGATGAAGTCTCTTCGCACCATACACATCCACTCATCAAGGTGACAGGACTCCACACCAGGTTTTTGCAGACGATTTGGAATGAAAGACGCATCATGACGTGGGTGAGACATTGTGTGATATTCCATCACTTCCTTCTTGGGGGGGATTGGAAACGAATTTGGTTTAGGGGGAGATATGGGAGACAAGACGGTAGAGACGGAATTTATAAAGTGTAAATACGGGGAAGGGCAAGGGTAGAGTAGGCTGACATGGGGGGTTACGTACGGCTAGGGACGAGCTTTCTCCGCTCGCTCTCCCGCGCCCCTCATGTTGCATTGCCTTGTGATGACGTGCACTCTTGTGCCCTTTTCCCTGCTAACCTCTGCTTTGTCTTTCCTCCCCACCCATGGACCCATTATCTTTTGTTGAGGGGAGTGTGCAGGTACCCTGAACTGTGCGGCTGCATCTTTGCGCTGCACCCTGCTGCCTGCACCGTTACACCATATGGACCACATGTTCTGTGGCCTGGCACCCTTGCTGGGGCAGACAATCGCGGCAAACGTTATCTTGCCCTGTGGACCATTGTGTTTTTAAGGGGCCATCGATGTCATGCAGTCGGACCGCCTAAGTTGGCCCTGCTGGCCGAAATAAAAAGCGGACACGGTTTGTGCACTTTTTATTATTCCAGTGTGTCAGGAAAAGAAGACTGTAAGCTTTGATGATGGCACACCAAAGATGAAGCAAGAAGACGTCGCAGCCCAGCAGCCAGCCAACCACAAGACATCATTGATTAATTTGAAATGTTTTTGTGCCTTTTGATGACTGTGCATTTTGGTGCCTTTTGTGCATTTTTATTTTTATTTCTGTGCATATGGGTGTATGGTGCATTGGTGCAGTGCATTGCATTTGTGTTTCTCCTTTTCAAAATTTATTTTCTCTCCCACAAAAAGAACAGGTCCTGGGTTGTAGTATCTATATATATATAAAACACAGTTTGTGTGTGTGTGTGTGTGTGTGTTTGTGTGTGTGTGTGTGTGTAATGTTACCGATAAGACTCCTAAACGGAGAGGCTTACGTGCTTGATATTTGACATAGACATGGCCATTAAGCGTGGGACGAACATGGCCGAACTCAAAATATTTGACGATCCATATTTTTTATTCATATTTACCTCAGCGCATTTCAGCGAAGTACCCGCTAATCTCAGCCGGTTCCAGAGCAGCTCGCTGATTCGCTCAGAGCAATCATGTGATGTTCCATTCCCGCTGCCAGACTGATTCGCTCAGAGCGATCACGTGATGTTCCATCCCGTCACACGTCACACGTTTTTTCACCTTTTATGCGATCGTGTTTTGTATCGATTTTGTGCGATATGAATTAAACGTCTTTGAAACAGCTGTGAAACGTCTTTCCACAACCCTTCCGTAACCGATTGGAGCAGTTTATTGCCGCACAAAACGAGATCCGTGAAGCGAGTTGGTCGAGTCGTGCTGAACAAGATGGCGACACGGCGGCTTCACTTTTCACGGAGTATGAGCGTTCTATATATTTTCAATTCAGTGCGCCCGTGATTTGTGGCATAGACATGACCATTGGGCCTTCACGGTGTAATTTGTGCGAGGCTTTTGTCCGAGTGAGGTTGAGTCGAGAGGGCGAATGTACGGGTTGGGAATGTACGGGTCTCCCTTCCCCCGCCCGGCAACGCCGGTACTGGAGGACGTCACAGGATCGGTGTCTCCAAAATCCGCTTCGGGCTGTTGCGAATATGCAGGACTATGTCCGATTGTTGTGCTGCTCTCCGACCATGAGAACTGCAACGTCATTGTTGACTGGCCATCCCCTTCCCTCCCCCTTCCCCCTCCCCCCTCCCCCCTCCCCCCTCCATCCCCCCTTCCCTTCCCCCTCCACCCTACCCCACCCCTCCCCCCTCCCCTTCTCCCCTCCCCCTCCATTTTCCCCCTCCCCCTCCATTTTCCCCCTCCCCCTCCCTTTTCCCCCTCCCCCCTCCCCCTTCCCCCTCCCTTCCCCCTCCACCCTCCCTTCCCCCTCCACCCTACCCCTTCCCCTTCTCCCCTCCCCTTTCCCCACCCTTCTCCCCCCCTCTTCTCCCCTCCCCCCCCCGTTCCCCTCCCCTCCCCTCCCCTCCCCCACCCAGCAATGCCGGGTACTTCTGCCGGGTACTTCTGCCGGGTCCCCCCCTCCCCCTCCCCCTACCACCCCTCCCACTCCCACCCCTCCCCATCACCACCCCTCCCCCTCCCCACCCCTCCGCCTCCCCACCCCCTTCCCACCCCTCCCCACCCCCTTCCCCTCCCCTCCCCCCCGTCCCCCCTCCCCCCTCCGGCCCGTCCCCCCTCCCCTCCTCCCCCTCCTCCCCCTCCCCCCTCTCCCCCCTCCCATCCCTCACCCTCCCCATCCCCCCCTATTCTCCCCTCTCCCCCTCCCCCTCCCACTCTTCTCCCCTACCCCCCGTTCCCCTCCCCTCCCCTCCCCCCCGTTCCCCTCCCCATCCCCTCCCCTACCCCGCCCGGCAATACCGGGTACTTCTGCTAGTTGTAAATAATTAGTAGTCTTGTAAATAAAATGCTCCCCACCGGCTTTATGTATAGTTTGCGAATTATTTCCGTAATTTGGTTAATTGTGGGCGTGAGTCTGTTAGTTAGTACACAACGCAGTAGGTGGGACATATCTAATAATAATAATAATAATAATAAAGGAGTCTTATATAGCCCCATCAAGCAGAGTAAACGATCCTCATGGCGCTTTACATTGTCATGCGAACGCACACACACCGCACAAACATACACAAACATACCCACACACAGACACACCTGCACTCTTGCCCTATTCCTCTCCCTCCCATTCAAAACCCACAGATGTGTACTCCCCCTCCTCCTCCCCTCCCTCCCCCGCACATGTACACAGACATACTCTCGATCTCTGTCCCACCTCAAACCAAAGGGAAAACAGGACTTAGACTTTGAAAGACTTGTGAACGGATAGGTTTTGAGGGAGGTTTTAAAGGCAGGAAGAGAGTCAACATGTCGAACAGAGGAAGGCAAGTCATTCCAGAGCAGAGGTGCAGCAAAGGAAAAGGATTTCTCGCCAAATGACTTGGTGCTGGTGCGCGGCGGCTCTAAGGTCATAGAGTCGTCGCTTGAACGAAGCCGTCGCCGAGGTTCATAGAGAGTGAGCAAATCGGAGAGTTAGTGAGGTCCCGTTCCACCCAATGATTTATAACATAGTGTGCAAATTTTGTATTGCACACGGGCAGAGACAGGCAGCTAGTGTAAAGATTCAAGAAGCGGAGTAACATGGTCAGACTTCTTCGCCTAGTGTTTAAAACTGTCGCACTCAGGGTGTTAGAGTAAATGTAGAGGAAACTACACCTAAGTGTCACACTAATTAAAAAGTAGTCCTGACCCTTGCATCAGAACCGGTCGGGCTCACTGGTGTGTGGGTTCGGCTCGGGGACGAGTCTGGCGAAGGAGCGGTGCAGTGTTGCGGTTCTGAGAAAGTGTACATATATGGTTAATAAAGGTTAAGGTTTTGCCCCCATAGTTAGTCCACATGCAACACATAGGCCACCTTAGAACAATAGTTATGTCATAGTATGTGTAAGAGTATGCCATTCCCAATAGTGATACCTGCGTTGTGTAAAGAAATAAATAAGAGTAGGTCCCGTTCATTTTGCAGCCCACCCTCCAATCGACCTCGTTGGGCACCATCCAGTCTGTGCCCCATTCCCCATTGCGCACCATCCAGTCTGCGCCCTATTGCCCCTCACATTAGGATGCTCAAACCAGCAAAATGCCACGAGGTAGGCCTGGAAAAGGGGGTGGAGCGCGAGGTTGGGGTGTGGCCACGTCAAGCAGACGTCAAGGACGGAGCTGGTAAGAGCCAACGACCAACCAGGGCTCAGGTGGAATGGCGTGAGGGGCATGGTCAGTGCACGTCTAGCAAATTCGAGAGGGTTCGCTGGGCGGCGATATATAACCGCGAGCACAAAGCCCTTGAGAAGGACTGACGCAACTGCAATCGTTGTTTGAACGACCCTCGTGCGAAAGGACTTGAGGATATTCGCGCGTTACAAAGGACTTGCACAATTTGCGCTTTGCATAAGGGCTCGTGAGGGAAGCCAAGCCTTGGAATTGTTGTGTAGAGGACTTATGCGCTGGTATCAAGAGGTGAAGAGGACTCTCGTGCGAAAGAATTGATAAGGACTGAAGGAATTTACGCGCTTTGCCAGAGGACTGTTCAGGAGGCCTCGTGAGGCAAACGCATCAAGCAGCGCGTTCGAGTGCATTTATTACACACTAGAGTCTAGACCGTGGTCGCCAGTAACCGCCAGCCTACCTTTCGCCGCATTCCACCCTATAATTGTCCGATCCGCGCCAACGACACGCGGGGAGCGCCTGCCGTCTGTCCTATCATCTACACAGCCGTACAAGTCGGGGACCCGGAGGACGAGCTGTGGACGCCATCCTTGGACCCTCAACCCCCGACCATCTACATCCCCGTGTGAGTGTGTCTGTGTGTGTGTGGGCCCGTTTGTCTTGGGGATAAGTTAAGACTGTTCTTAAGGCGGCACTGTGTGTTCTTCTTCTTTACTGTACATAGTGTAATAAACCAATCTGTTCTTCCTGTTCCTCTTGATTCGACCGTTTTAGTGATTTCTCCATTGGGTAACCATGGCACGATTAGGAACCACTTAGAATCGGGTCTAGTCATTGTTAACGGCTCGGATCACGGATCGCTACCGCTCGGCATTCCCATCTAAAACCGTGGTTCGGGCCGGAGTTATTTCCTTGCTTCCTGGGCGGTGTTAGTAATTAGGTAATAAGAATTTGGCTTACAACCCTATTTAACGCCGTCCGGAAGGAATGTCATAGCTCCGGATCCCGTCGGCTAGTCAAAGACAAGGGGACTAACCCCCCCTTGGTAAAAGGGGGAGGCCGACGTTGAGATCTGCAACAATATCATTACCTTTTAATTGGTAAAACTCATATTTATACATCGTTGCATTTCAATCTGCCTTTTTTCAAATGAGATAACTATTTATAATCAATTTATGTCTTTTATTTCATGGATATTTTATCCCATCCATATCATGTCATTTATTTCAAGACAGGTATTTCAAGACAGGTATTTCAAGACAGGTAAATCCCCCAAGCTTGTGGGGGATTTACCCGCCACTCCAACCCCCTTGGAGATGAATCTGAGACATCTAGACAGTTTACAGGAGGATTTATTAAGCCTTAACATGTACATGGTAGAAGCTGTCATTAACTGCAGCTTCTCCCCAAACCACATCAGGCTAGGGTCTTTATATTCGACAGGAAATAATTAAATATACTTCAAGGACAGGATGGAAAGAATAACATTGGAGTTGTTTTTGTAAGAGGCAGCTTTCAAGCTGCGTCCTCTCGTCCACGCTGCTAGTTGCTCAAGGTTGGTGCCTCAAAGCTTCAACAAGTTTGGCTTATTATCACAGGCCAGGGGTAAGTTGCCAGCTTCTCTCAAGGGGTGCTCAAACAGGGCCGAATGTGAGAATTCCTGGCTGGAAATGCGATTTGACTGGAATTCCACCACAGTTCTCCCTTTGATACAGAATATCTTTTTTTTTTTTTTAGGACAGGAAGAAAGAGAAAGGAAAGAAAAGATATTTCTTTATCACCCTTTGCCCACTGGGGATTTCTCACAGAAGTATTTGTCTACTATCTGCGATGTTATCTTTGTCTTAATGGGGTGCGCAAAGTTCCTTGCTCAAGGGAACCTTCACACTAGCTGTCGGGTGGGTCAGGTCCTTTAACCATGAAGCTTGGACAATAAATCTCAGACGGTATTGAAATAGCTCTTATGAGACCCCTTTTCCCCTTATCATTTAGACCAGGAGAGCCATAAAAGCCAAATATTTCTAAATATATTTCATTGAGAGCCATATAGTATTTTTAACATATAATAAATTAAATATGTCTTACTTTTAATGCGACTTCTGGTGCTGCATGGTTTTGCTGATGGCCTTGTAGTCTGGTTCATACGTGGTGAGGTTGAGCTTCATGCAGGCGTTGAGGCTTCCATCAGTTAAACGTGAGCGTAGGTTGGTCTTAATGTTCCTCATATGCGAGAATGACTGCTCACATGCATATGTAGAGCCAAACATGGTCAATACGGCAATACTCACACGCTGCATTGTGTGGTATGTCACAGGAAGCTCGTTCCAAGTTTTAAGAATCAGCTGGTCTTCAGGTTGAAGATTTTTCATTTCTGTCCACTTGTGTTCCCTCGCCAGCTCTGCTCGCTGTCGCGCAAGACTTTCCAACTCTCCATTAAGTGACTTGAACTTACTCATCCACATGTCTGATGCCTTCAGGTCAGCAACTTCCAGCTCAAAGTCTCCAATAGAGACCCCGGGGATGCATGTCAGGTCGATTTTGTCCACTGCACACTCATGTGGATGAGTGATGAACTTGAAAAGACCAGTGCGCGCACGAAATTCTCCAAAACATGCTTTGAATGACTGCAGGAGATTGGACTTAAAGCCAGCTAGCTGCTAGAGATCCAGATGTTGAGTGGAGTCACTTGCTAAGCATGCATCTCTAAATTGTTGCAGTCTTTCAAAGTGCAGAAGACGACCTGTTTCAATGTCCCTGAGAAAGACTTCCAGCTTGCTTTCAAATGCAAACACTGCTTGTTGAAGGGATGAGATTGTATTTCCAATACCTTGCATTTTCACATTGAGCTGGTTCAGATGGCCAGTTATGTCCACGAGATAGTGAAACTGCAGGAGCCAGTCAGTGTTGTCTAGCTCAGGATGCTTGATGCCTTTCATTTCAAGAAAAGTCTGGATTTCACTCAGGCAAGCTGCAAAACGGCTGAGCACCTTCCCCCTTGACAACCAACGCACGTTGCTGTGTAAAAGCAGACCGGGATAATGATTCCCAACTTCTTCTAACAGAGCTTTAAACTGGTGATCATTTAAAGCTCGGGCAACAATAAAGTTGACCACTCGAATGACCAGCGACATCACCTCACCAAGCTCCTGGCCACACGTCTGAGCGCAAAGCGCCTCCTGGTGCAGGATGCAATGAAAACTTAGGATGGCTCTCTTTTCATGTTCACGGAGAAGCGCTACAAATCCTTTGTTCTTCCCCAACATACAGGGTGCACCATCAGTACAGACAGAAATAAGTTTATCCATCGGTAGTTTTTTTTCGTTAGCAAACTCCATGAAAGACGTGAATAAATCCTCTCCTCTTGTTGTCCCTTTCATTGGCAAAACAGCCAAGCTTTCCTCACGCAGTGTGTCACCTGCAGCATACCTGGCAATTATACTGCACTGAGATAGATGGCTAACGTCTGTTGACTCATCTAACGCGAGAGAAAAGTATGTCCCGGCGTTTATGTCCTTAATTTGTGTTTCCTCGACTTGATTTGCCATCATGATGCTACGATCGTGCACAGTTCTTGCTGACAGGGGCATGTCTTTTATTCGTTTGATTATCTTGTCTTTATTTGGGAAGTCATCAAACAGTTCATTGGCCACATCAAGCATGAATGTTTTGGCATACTCGCCATCTGTGAATGGCTTTCCATTCCTTACTATTGCCAAAGCACCCGCAAAGCTAGCGGAATTCCCGTCACCTTGCTTGGTCCACACACGTAGTTGCTGCTGACTCGTCTGCACTCTCCGCTGTAGCTCCTCGCATGCCCTTTTCCTGCTGTCCCCCGCTGGATATTTCGATGCAAATGAAGCATGGTGCGTATCGAAGTGCCGCTTTATATTTGACCGTTTCATCGATGCAATTTTATCATTGCATATTAGACATACCGCAGATCCTGCTCTCTCACCAAATGCAAATTCCTCTGTCCACGCAGCCTGGAATGCACGGTAATCATCGTCTTTTTTTCTTTTCGCCATCTTTTCCATTACAAGGGTTGAAGCGGATAAACTAGTTGGCTATCTGATAAAATTGATTTCTTCACCTTTACAATGACGCGGACATGCTCGCGAGCCATTGGTTCCCGACCCGACCCACGGGTGACCCGTGACCCGTGAAATTTATCTTCAAAACTAATTTCTGTTTACTTTAAAATGACACAGTATTATTAAGAAATATCACAAGTATTTTAAAATCAGTTCCAAACTGATTTTCTTTTTTTGTAATTTTTTTTTTTTCAACTCAAAATTGTCTGGGAGCCATATGCCATCACCGGAAGAGCCATATATGGCTCGCGAGCCATAGGTTCCCGACCGCTGATTTAGACCTATAGAGGAGGAAGAAGAAGAAAATAGATACATGATTGAGTAAATATTGGCCTCCCTATACAATTCTGAGGCTATGTAAACAAGCAATGTCATTTGAAATCATTTGAAATGCAATGTCACTTGAAACAGCAATGTCGTTTGAAAATTCTATCCCTCATAGTCATTTTAAATTAAATACAGTGTGGGCCGAAGCCTCCCATACAGAATCAAAAGCAATGAGCGATCTGAAGCCCATTACTGAGGATGGGCCTTTTCAAAGCAAATCTCAGGTTAATAGCAGGCAGTCATCTCGCCTTTATTTTCAGTTGAAGCGGGTGTTAATAAGCTCTTGGCTGTACAAAGAAGTGCAGAATATTAAATACCGTTTTTACCATCGACGTCATTGTTCAAAACAAGGCACTCTTCTTGATGGTCCCCCCCCCCCCCCCTTGGGCAATGAAGGGGGCAATCTTCCGGAACGCGCAAGGGGCAATCTTCCGGAACACGCAAGGGGCAATCTTCCAGCTTGCTCTTCCGGAATCCGCATGATCTTTAACTTCTTTCTTCCGGAAACGCGCAATCTTCACCTTCGGTCTTCTGGAAACGCGCAATCTTCACCTTCGGTCTTCCGGATGCATGGTGTACTGGGTCAAAGATAGGGAGATGGTGGCTCTCGTACAGGGGTGAATGGAGTCTTTGTACAGGGGTCATACAGTGCAACTATTTCCTGCTTTATGGGGGAGTTTGCCAGCTCGTTTTGCAAGTTGTCTTTCTTCTTAGTCAAGGGCAATCTGGTACAGTGGGGAAGGCATCCAAGTCACGCTGCAAGTTCTGGAGCTCCTGCTGTGGCTATTTATTTCTGGACTTCAACTCAAAGCACCACTTCTGCTTTTCATGTGGCCAGGTCAGACCAAGCCATTGGGGACCTGCTGCTGGCACTTGATGTCTGCCTCCATCTCCTTCAGCTGGGCCTCCTTCTTTGCCCTACTCTACTCGAAGCATCCAGGTTGTCTGCCTTGCAATCATTATGGACTTTTCTCACATCGCAATCCTGTGTGACTTCCTCCGTATCCGCTTTCACATTCAGTTCGCCAACAAACCTTTTGTATGCATGGCATGCGCTGTTGGCTTGGTCCAAAGCTTCCACCAATTTCTGCCGGTTGCTGTTTCCGGCAGCAAGCTCAGCCATTTTACTCCTCAACTGAACCATAAAATATGCCTTGCCCACGTACTGCCTTTGAAGACCATTTGAGGGTGGTCCTCCTGTTGTCAAGGCCTCCACAAGCCATAGGGGAGAGGGGGGGTCAGCAGCAATCGAAGCCCCAAAGGAGCTGGGGGGGGGGTGTGGAGGTCTACCAAGTCCTGGCTCTTGAGCAAGCAATGGGTCGTCCCGAATTGGAACCGGATCTGCAGCCACCACTGATATCTAGTCGAAGGCCACTCTCAGGCCTCCTTTCCCCAACCCCGGTAGGACCACACAGGGAGAACCTCGTACCTTCAGTGCAAACTTACTGACACACACAGATCAAATTCACAGCCCCCCCCCCCCCCCCACTGACAATGACGATCCATATGAGGGGGCCCATGAACAATCCTTTTGAACCCCATCTTCCAAATTGGCATTTATTTACCTCATCTCCCAGATGGCTGGCTATTTATAGCCACATTCCCTGCGTCGTGTCTGGAAATTCAAATGCCATATTTATCTTTAACAATTTCCGAAAACACCTCCCTTTGATCATTTCCCTGTATCTAACAATACATGATTTGCCAACCATTATCTCCTCAATCATAATTATCGGTCAATGGAGAAACTCACCACATTTTCTCTATCTTGCTTTGTTGTCTTCCTATATTGCAATCATCATTTTTTTGTAAACACAAATATTTGTAAACATGATCCTGTATTGCTTCCATCCCAGAAGCGTCTCATTCCTGCAAGTTAAATCCGAAGCACAATTTTATCCAACCCATCTCAACAATCATCCTGTGTAAAAATAATCTACATTGGCTCACAACACAATTCACATCACAACAGTTGGTCGTTAAATATCAACAATCAACTGGTATTCTTCCTTTGCTAACCTCACTCTTATCCTATCAATACCTGGACACACTCATTTTCTGTCCCCTGGACAAGCAAATTTCACAACAGTATAAAACACTGAAAAATTGTCTGAAAATTAAACATTGTCTCCAAGTTCTCTAGCTAAACTCCGCCCACAATCACCTCAAACCTCGAGTCGAACGTGCAAAGTAAAACACACTTCCTTACACATTCTCTGATGGAATCGCACTATCAACTCCCAGGAGGATGAGCAATAATTTCATTGATGTGATGCCAAAGTACCTGGTGAAGTTCCGTTCACCTGGTCTGCAGAGCAGTGATCCGATCCTCACTGTTACATATTCATGTGAATGTATGTGAATTACTATTCAGGTCTTTGCTTATCAATGTGTAGTCGATTAAGGGTTGTTGTGATTAAAGGGTCAGGAGCCCTTCTGGGAAAAAGGAGACCGGAAACGGAAGAAGAAAAGACACGAGGTCCGGGAGAAGCGACGATTCTTCTTCTTCCTCGCCCAGCTCCGACGAGAGTGGGGATCGATATTGAGCAGCGTGGAAAAGCTGCGTTCCCAAGCCCGTCTGGCGAGAGGAGTTACCGGGACGTGTAACTACCCTTTTGACACGTCAAGTTGCCGTGGGTCCGTGCACGGACCCAGCGTCCGGCACAGTTCGCCGCACCGTCTACAAGGACACGTACGGGTCGCACTTTGGGGCCTCGCGCGCGTTGCAAGCAGCGCTTGCTTTGCCCGCTTTGCTTGGCCAGGAGGGGTGTGCTGCAGCCGTGGTTCCCGGTACGGTACGTGCCCGGTGGAAGCACGTCCGCCCGGGGTTTGTTCAACCGCCCGTGTGCGGCGAAGCCGACCATCATCTTGGTCAGGAGGGGCCCAGAGACATTGTGAGGGACAGAGACCAAAGGGGTCGTGAGTACCCAAGGGGTCGGGAGTGGGGAAAGGGGACACACGTATGTAAGATGGCCATCTTAATCATCTCGGGGATTGATTGTTGATTGTGGATTGTTGATGGTTGATTGCTCGGGGAATATATCATTGATTATTCCGGATCCTTGGTGTGGGGTTTTTTCTTGGTTGGAATTCATATTGATTGCGTTACGAAAGCGCATACATAATAAATCTTTCTGGCGGAGTTCCTCTCACGGTCCGGGGGTCACCGAGACCAGGTAGTCAACGGGAGGACCACGTAACAGAATTGGGGGCTCGTCCAAATTACGATTTGCGGATTCGCAATTGGGTCTACGTCCGGGATCTAAAATTGTATAAAATAATATTTTTATTAATTAAAATTTATTAATTAAGTATTAATTGGTAAATTTTTGGGGAAAGTGGGGTAAAGTCTTGGGTGAAGGTTAACAGGTGTTAACGATAGGCACCATGGCACTTGTGGCACAGAACTTTGCGGTAACCCCGAGTGAGGCACAGTTCCGAGCGTTACTAAAGTCGGACCTCTTGAAATTGGCCAAACATTTTAACTTGGAGGTCCGAACTAATTTGAGGAAGGCAGAGTTGCAGACCACGGTGATACAGTCTATGGTGGGATTAGGAACATGGGACGAGTTAGCCTGGCAGTGGCTACCCGAAGAACCAGAAGACGTTGAGCTCCGGAAACTGGAGTTGCAATTACGGAGCCAGGAACGGATCAAAGAAGAAGAAAGGAAAGCAGAAGAGAGGAGAGAAGAGAAACAAGCAGAGGAAAGGAGAGTGGAACGAGAACTCCAGGAAAGGTTAGCAGAAGAAGAAAGGAAAGCAGAAAAGGAAAGAGCAGAAGAAGAAAGGAGAGTGGAACGAGAACTCCAGGAAAGGTTAGAAAGGATGAAAACAGAGGAAAGGAAAGCAGAAGCAGAGGAGAGGAGAGCTGCAAGGGAACTCGAAGCAGAGGAGAGAAAAGCGGAAAGGGATTTGAAGGAACGTGACATGGCGCTTCAGAAAGAAATTAAATTCAAGGAGCTGGAGTTAATGAGAGAACGGGGAGAGGTACCACCCTTGCTGACGGGGTCGACACCTGGCCAGAACACCTGGGATGTGGGCAGACATGTGAGGCTGGTTCCACCCTTCAGTGAAAAGGAAGTCGCTAATTTTTTTTCCACACTTTGAGAAAGTGGCTCGACAGTTAAACTGGCCGGAGGAGGCCTGGACCATACTAGTGCAAAGTGTGCTTGTGGGAAAAGCTCAAGAGATTTATTCGGCGCTACCAATGGACCAATGTGCAGATTATGAGGTATTGAAGAAGCACATCCTCAAAGCCTATGAGTTGGTTCCGGAAGCTTACCGGCAAAAATTCAGGAATGCCAGGAAGAGGGAGAGTGAGACCCATGTGGAGTTTGCCAGAGTGAAAGAAAACATGTTTGATCGGTGGTGTGAGTCAAAAGGAGTCGGGAAAGCCTTCGAAACATTGCGTGACTTGATCCTGGTGGAGGAATTTCAACAGTGTGTCCATGAGGACATCAAAGTGTACCTGCAGGAAAAGAAAGTACCGAAGTTGTGGGACGCAGCCACCATGGCAGATGATTATGCCTTAACACACCGGATAGGGGTCCACGAACCTAACTCCTCGCCTAGATCTCCGCAGGGGAGGTGGGGAACAGCAGGTGCGGAGAACGACAATACATGGCGGCGGCCTCGAGAGGATTATGGGGACAACGCGGATACCCCACCTGTTCGAAATCAGAGGGCTGCGGGCCCAAGACAAACTTATTTTTCGGGGGGCCCGAGGCAGACCACGAGGTTTTCCTCCGGGCCTACTTGCGCTTTTTGCAAGAAACCTGGACACTTGATGTCCAGTTGTTACCTCATGAAAAGGGAAGACCCAGAGCGGAGTCCGACTAGTACAACTCCGAATGCGATGGCAAACTTAAGAAATCGCCCACAGAAGAGTTACCAACCATTTATTTATGAGGGGTTGGTCTCACTCAAGGGAGACTTGACTAACCCAAGACCGGTTAGGGTTTTGAGGGACACAGGAGCCCATCAATCCTTAATGCTTGAAGGCATTTTGCCATTGTCAAAGAGTACCGCAACTGGTGATAGTGTTCGGTTACAAGGGATCGGTGGCTGGGTTAGTGCCCCACTTCATGTCATCCATTTGGAATCCGATTTGGTGTCAGGACCGGTCACCGTCGGTTTACAAGCCACGCTTCCTGTAGAGGGAGTATCTGTGATTATTGGGAATGATTTGGCCGGGGGGCAAATTTATGGTAACCCGAGGGTTGGTAAAGAGCACAGCAGGGAAAATAACACCCCACCAGCTCGGGATGGCGACAAAAGTTCCAAGTTATTTGTAGGGGGACTGAACTTCAACACAGAGGAAGAAGTTCTGACCTCTGTCTTCAACAGATATGGGCCGCTGGTGGAAGTGCGGGTGGTAAAAGACAGGGAAACGCAACGGTCAAGAGGGTTCGGCTTTGTCACGTTTGCAAGCACAAGAGACGCCAGGGAGGCAGAGAAGAATTGGAATGGTAAGGATTTGGAGGGTCGGACCATAACAGTAGGGAAGGCATTTCGTAGGCGTCGAGATGTCTACAGAAGAGGACAACTTGGCAGTAGTTTTGGGGTTGGCAGCAGCCGATATTACTATGGAGGCTCCCAGAGTTACGGCACCTCCCGAAAAAATGAATGTCAGAGCACTGGCCGAGAAGGAGACCGCCAGTCAGGTAACGGCTGGGACAAGTGGTCCCACCGTAACTGTTAGGAGTCTGGAGAAGTTGAAGCACTATATATACGGGGGAGCCGCCGAGCCGGGGCTCCTACACGGACTAGCCATGAACGCCACGTTCTTAAAGGCGTCCAGGTAGTGAACTTTCCTGCATGGACTAACCGTGAACTCCCCGTTCGTAAAGGCGTCCATGTAATGAACTTTCCTCCCCGGACTAACCGTGAACTCCACATTCCTTAAGGCGTCCATGTAGGGAATACTCCGCTGGGCCTCCCGAAAAAGTGCTATAGAGAGGTTTAAATTTTGGGGCTTTGGTCACCACCTCTTAACCGTCATTCAAGAGAAACTAGAAGTGGTTGACGCTTGGTCCAGAGGGAATTAATCTAGGGGATTGTGTGAAATTTTGTTGCTTTATTTTTAAGTGATGACTGTGCCCGGGGGGAACTGATGAGTTGGGGGGGGGGGGGGTGAGTTATCTGGTTTGTTTATCCAAGTTGGCCGGCAAAGAAAGTTTTCGCTGGGTTCAAACTTTCTTTCTTGAAGGGGGGGAGTGTTACATATTCATGTGAATGTATGTGAATTACTATTCAGGTCTTTGCTTATCAATGTGTAGTCGATTAAGGGTTGTTGTGATTAAAGGGTCAGGAGCCCTTCTGGGAAAAAGGATACCGGAAACGGAAGAAGAAAAGACACGAGGTCCGGGAGAAGCGACGATTCTTCTTCTTCCTCGCCCAGCTCCGACGAGAGTGGGGATCGATATTGAGCAGCGTGGAAAAGCTGCGTTCCCAAGCCCGTCTGGCGAGAGGAGTTACCGGGACATGTAACTACCCTTTTGACACGTCAAGTTGCCGTGGGTCCGTGCATGGACCCAGCGTCCGGCACAATTCGCCGCACCGTCTACAAGGACGCGTACGGGTCGCACTTTGGGGCCTCGCGCGCGTTGCAAGCGGCGCTTGCTTTGCCCGCTTCGCTTGGCCAGGAGGGGTGTGCTGCAGCCGTGGTTCCCGGTACGGTACATGCCCGGTGGAAGCACGTCCGCCCGGGGTTCGTTCAACCGCCCGTGTGCGGCGAAGCCGACCATCATCTTGGTCAGGAGGGGCCCAGAGACATTGTGAGGGACAGAGACCAAAGGGGTCGTGAGTACCCAAGGGGTCAGGAGTGGGGAAAGGGGACACACGTATGTAAGATGGCCATCTTAATCATCTCGGGGATTGATTGTTGATTGTGGATTGTTGATGGTTGATTGCTCGGGGAATATATCATTGATTATTCCGGATCCTTGGTGTGGGGTTTTTTCTTGGTTGGAATTCATATTGATTGCGTTACGAAAGCGCATACATAATAAATCTTTCTGGCGGAGTTCCTCTCACGGTCCGGGGGTCACCGAGACCAGGTAGTCAACGGGAGGACCACGTAACACTCACCAACACCCAATCACCTCTTTGATCGGGATGAACCTGCGTGTAGAAACCTAGCACAATTTTGTTAAACCAAATCCAACACTTTCCATCCATTGGTGCACTTTTCCCCAGTGCAAACTAACCACTCTTATCACTTCAAAAACAACAGTTCATAACCACTTTTCTTTATTTCCTGCCTTTACCATCAGCCTTTTTAAAACCTTTTCCCCTACCTTCTCAGCAAACCTTGCAAATTCACTTGTCACTGACGAATGCTCCATCTGATTCGACTTTCCTTTATCATCTTTGCACTTTCCCAAACCTTCTTCAGACTTCCCTCCCGAACCTTGCCTTCAGACACAACCCACATGAGAGTGTAAATACAATTTTCCCTTCCAGGCGCACCTGTCTAGCCATTCACAAATTGTCCACAAGATAACATCACCATAGTTCACACCTCACCTCCCTGGACCACCCAGTGGTCCCCCGAGAGATGCATCCCAATGTTAAAACCACCTCAGCTCTCGAGAACTCAATTTTGGCCCTCCATGGGCTCGCAACATGGACTTCATGAACACAAATCGGACAGACAGACAGGGGTGAAACCAGCAATAACCACAATTACCTTCTCCCAAGCAGGAGGCTAGAGCATTATCACTCCATCTGCCTTCTGGCATTGGGTGGCATCCCAATGCTCTTAAACAAACAGATGGAACAACATCAAACATTGAATTCATTTCCCCACAACTCATTCCCCTGCTCAGGAGCCACCATTCTGTTAAAATCATTAAACATGCCCAATGGCTATCCATTCTGCTCAGGATTGTAAACTACTGGATTCTAACCTCCAACCCAGTCACCGTTTCTCCGAAACAGCTCCAATTGTTTTCTTTTTCCCCACACAAAAGCCAGTCCAAGCCAGCAACTGTAAACAAAGATATACCAGCACGCCGTGACCTTCACAACTCCCACCAAGCTAGCATTTCCAAAACAAACCATTTTGTCTCTTCTTTTCCAGTCATATAAACCAAAGTACACTTTTGTCTGCACATGTACTTTAACCACGATTATATGAGACTTAACAACAGGACTGCTCCCTGGAGCAGTCATAACTCGCCTCCACATCTCATCCAATCGCATATCTCACTCAACCGATATTAAAGAAACAATTATTTTCAAACCCTATGAGACGTCTTGTTTGCAGACAGACAAACAGGTAAAACCATATCCTTCATTCACATTTGGTGGGGATTAAACCCACAAACTCCCATAAAGGCAAACAATTAATATATTGTCAACATTCATCTCTTATCACTCTCTCATCCCCCTTCACACGGCCCCATCTACCCACAGGGTCACCATGACCTAACGCCTGGAACTATCGCGACTGATTCAACTGCACACTAGTCAACACATCCAGAGAAAAAGTGGGGGTATGGGAGTAATAGGACGGGGGTGTAATGGGTGGGGGGGGGGCAGTATGACAGAGGAAACAAGCTCACCAATAGGCCGGATCCAAATCCAGACTTTGCCAGCACTACCACTCAATGCGTCCCATCGCTACTCAGGGACACCTCTTCACAACCATCCACAGCATGTGACCACAACAACTCATCCACCTGGTACCCACTCGACCAACAGGTGACACGACAATCAAGCAGACAGACAGACAGACGGATAAACGAACCCCCAATGTACTAACAGGAAGGTCTCACAGACGCCCATTCGATCCACACTGAAGGCTGCCACGATTCTTCCCACAGGGACACACCACCCCCATCATAGTGACACTCAGTCATGTCTGCAGACACAGAGGGAATGACATTCGACACCATAACAGACACCGCAGACACCGCAGACACCGCCTTGATCCATACCTGCAAACGCAGTCAGACACACCCAGACGGACACAGGGGTGACACCATAACATCTATTCCTCCTTAGCTCGGCGCACATGACGTCATCCTATCAGTTATGTACACTCAGCACCACCTGTCAGTCTTGGCAGGTCCCCCACACTATGAGCAATTAAAACGTCATTTCAGATATACCGGAAACTCGATGCAGAACAATGCAATCAACATTTGCGCACCCTGTGCTGAGAGGGGTGCATGGGAGTGGGGGTTTAGGGGTTGGCACTGTTACTCATCCTCTTCCAATTCAATTCATCCTCTTCCAAAAATCACATGAGCTACATATTTCCAAATATCTCAAAATCACAGATATCTCCAGAGAAGCCTCAATTCCAAAACCCTCAACCTCCGACACTGTCCGCAACGCAGGTCATCACGCTCGCACAGCACCTACGAGATGCACCACGCACCCCGTCCACACATCATTTACCACAGTATCGACTGTATCGACACACCAGTATCGACAGTTGGAAACCCGAAAGTTTTTATCCCTCGGATGGACGTTCAACCCACATTTCCCTTCTCAAACTGTCAAATCTCCAATCATAATCCCTCATCCGCCTGTGGGGCAACTTGTCAAGCATTATCTGCCTTTTGAACCACTTGCATTTTCATAACTATACCACCATCACTCGCCCGCAAAGCCTTTGCCAGGTGCATAAAGACAGATGCACCTACGCACCTTGCGTCTCCCAGCTGTCATCCACATCACACCCATTCAACACAAATAAGCCAGCGCTCCATCACACTGTACCATATCAACCGCACACTGTACCATACAATTTCCGGTTGGGACCGGAAATCCATTATTTTCTTGAAATTCTCCACTCAACCACAACAACCGTTTATCATTTCAATGCATTTTATATACTAAACAATTACTATCAAAGTTTATTCAGCTTCCCTTTATAATTCTATTATAAAGCTCAACGTAAATCGCATGGCAGGAATCACAGGCCAGCATTACACCGACATGGCATCTAGCGCATTGCATGAAACATTATGCAAGACAAGCAGGGACCATTCGCGTTACCTCACACGCATACACTAAGACCACATAACAAAGACATTTTTCATCCTTAGTTGCTTTCCAGCAACCACGCCGCGCCCAAGTTCCGAGGTGCCCATCTCTCTAAATGACCCACAATGCACCTGGGCACACATCCTCCAAGCCATGCCATATGTAGAGTTCTCTCCTATACTCACGCTTGTCCCACAATGCACCTTTCTCCAGGCGGCTCTCTCAAACTTGTTCGCTTCAATCTCCTCCACACCTGTGCTCACGATTGTGGAAGCACCGCACACCAGTCCGCAGGTTTCCCGGTCAATCCATCCCGAACAATGGGTGGGCTTCTGCCGGCATTCTCCTCACTCACCATGGCATGTTCACAACCAACCAACGCCTGGCTGCATCATTTTCTCCCACACCTTATTTAATCCCACTCATTGTGCCTGGCTCATTATAATCCTATTTTCGCTTGCCTTGGCCACCCGAATGCGTCCAATTGCAGTGCACAGCAATGAATATGTGCATTCCCTCGTCGCGGCTCATTTGCCGCGTCATCATGGTGACCCGCCTGCACGTCGCGCGCTTCGCACGATCACGGCTGTCTTCCCGCGCCTTGTGCATCAAATCATCCTAGTTCTCTCGACCTGAATAACGACCTTCAGCCAACATTAATCTAACTTTCCGCCAACTCGTATCTTTCTCCGCAACTCGTTAGCTTAAATGGGGTGCCTCGATCCCAGATCCCCAACTGACGGCTGCACGTCATTCCAAATAGGAAAAAGGTTGTTCCAAGTCCTCCTAAGAGAGTACTCTCGACTTTCTCTCAAGTCGACCTCCGACCCCCTCTTCAGCCTAAGCAGAATGTCTCGAACTGACTATGCGAGACGCCACATGCGACATTCTGCCGGACTCTGACGGCGCACGAGCGTTCAGTTTTTCTTCTCAAAACTGCCCACCTTGAAATGCTTCCTGCGCGCCGCGACCGGGTATTCAGGCTCTCAAAGCCTGAATACCCACACAGGTGTCTCTACCCATGCTCCGCAATCCGTTAGTTCTACAGGGAGGCCCTTATATGGCCTTCCCCACTGACGGATTCTCCCCCCACCCCCCGACGATACCCTTAGTGCCGTCGGCTCAGGTCCTCCACGGGGAGTATCCCGGCTTCCTCTCAGGTCTGCCAGACTCTGACAGTGCACGAGCATCCAGTGCCCACCTTGAAACGCTACCCGCGTGCGCCACGACCTGAATACCCACACAGGTGTCTATGGCCCTTAGCCACCTGGACCCTTGCCCCCAACATATCCTTTCACACCCTGTCCATGTCTCCATTACATTATTGTTACGATGTGTGCCAGCAGATTGGGTGAAGGCAGAGCTGCCCATTGAACAGCAGCAAGACATCAATACTACCGAGAAAGATCTCACTCATCAACGAGGCGCCGATAATCTTGCTGCCCCCCAGTAGCGAACCCCCAACCGCTCTCCCTTCTCCGGACACATCCTGCCGACTATGCCAACTGTGGGGGATTTACCCGCCACTCCAACCCCCTTGGAGATGAATCTAAGACATCTAGACAGTTTACAGGAGGATTTATTAAGGCTTAACATGTACATGGTAGAAGCTGTCATTAACTGCAGCTTCTCCCCGAACCACATCAGGCTAGGGTCTTTATACTCGACAGGAAATAATTAAATATACTTCAAGGACAGGATGGAAAGAATAACATTGGAGTTGTTTTTGTAAGAGGCAGCTTTCAAGCCACGTCCTCTCGTCCACGCTGCTAGTTGCTCAAGGTTGGTGCCTGAAAGCTTCAACAAGCTTGGCTTATTATCACAGGCCAGGGGTAAGTTGCCAGCTTCTCTCAAGGGGTGCTCAAACAGGGCCGAATGTGAGAATTCCTGGCTGCAAATGGGATTTGACTGGAATTCCACCACATACTGTTGTTTTCAGCAATCTTTTGAAGAGAAAAAAAATACACAAACTCATGCATTATATATACTTGTTTGCATCGGAACCATTATTTCCATATCAGGGTGGGTATCAATTTCATAAAGTCTGTCCCTTAATTTTTTAGAAACGCAGATACACAAACAGACAATTTTTTTAGAAAGCCCCTACAATGTCCACCTTGAAATCACACTTTGTCTCCCACAATAGATTATCCAAATTTGACAACACACCCCATCACATGCCAGCTGACCACTGATATATCAATCGTCCAAAAACAATAGTCCAAAATTCCCACCTGATCGTCATGTGACTCTCGTCACTTGGTTCCCCAAAAAAAAATTCATAAGCCAACTTTACAAAATTTGTAAATTCAAATTTTTTTTACCCAAGATGCTCCCTAAATCCACATTTATATAATCGGCAAATATGAGGCTTCCAGCATGAACTTCAATCCTGGGTCTTTTAATTCAATGTTCCCAAAATCCCCCAATTTCAGCATTCAATCAATTAATTATTACATTGCTAATAAGCAAAAATGAATCATTCTTGCTCTGAGGATTTTGCAGCCACAGGAAGCACAGACACTTGCTCATCTTGGTCTATTTATAGGGTTTAGATGAGAATCTAGTCTGTTGAGGTCAATCGTCATTTGGGCTCTGCAACAACGGAGACCTGGTGGTACTGTGGAAGTGTAACTCAGTGTAACTTATTGATTGGCACTGGTAACTCATTGATTAAGACTGGTAACGAAACAGATAAACGATTTCGTAAATGAATGCCAAGAATGTGCACGAACATGGTAATCTCTTGTCCACCTGGTCACAGCCCCAGGCTGGAGCACCCCCCTATCGTTTGGTAAATGGAACTCGCAGCAGGAGGGGAGCGAGCTGGTGCCAGGACTCGGTGCATGCATGACCTCGGGGCATTAGCGGAGAAGGGATTAGCGCGACAAGGCCCATAAAAACCAGAGCAAACTATGAGTCAGGAGACTTGTCACCAGAAGCTCTGACCTACGGAACGGAACGGAACCCTGTGAACAGCGCTGAGAGAGAGCACTCATCCTCAGAAGCCCTGCACGACGGAATGAACGCGTACCACGAGTTCGGCGCTGCAGCCGAACAAGAAGGACTATGCGGATAGAGTTAACCTGGTCCATTGAGTTAAACGATATTATTTGGTAATGGAATGAAGTGAATAACCAGTTAATAATAAAGTCATGACCTTTTGTAAAACCTGTTTCCGACCATTGGCGTCTTGAGTCTCACTCACCACTTCCCCTACAGTACCCATGATCTTGGTTTTCCCTGCCAAATTGTCTCCTGGTGGAATACGGACATTGTTGTCTGTAGTGTCCCATGTCTCCACACTTAAAACACTGGCCTTTGTAACCCTTTCTCTCAGGCCTACCTAGCCTGTTTCTTCCTTGTCGATCAGGTCTCTGATTTTTCGTTGGATCATAGGAAGATTCTCTGTACCGTTCTACTTGGGGAGACAGGTTGGAATTGGGTGGGGCAAATGTCACTTTCATTCCTACGTTCAAGGGCATTTGCGCATGTATCTCCTCCAATATAACCTGTATCTCCTTTGGTTTATTTTCTAAGTCCATAATCCTTTCTTGCTGTTCCCACTTCCTGGACTCAACATCCAAATGATGGAATGTCAGCCAGTCTACCGTTAGGTTCTGTCTCTTCCTGGCTTCCAATTCTTGTCCTAATCTCTCCAATCGGCTTTGCTCAAATGTACCGTCTCTTGGAAACTCCTTGGCATGTCCTTTTGTCCACAAATACCAGTTCTCAACATCTTTAATGGCATCTATACCAAAATGGTTGTACATATAATATGTACAAGTACCTTTTTGTGGAATATCTGGTTCACCTTTTTTTTACCCTTCCAGGCCCTATTTCCCATAATGCCTGTATGAATAACACAATACTCACGCAATGTACTAGGTAAACTACTATGATCTGCACTTCTGCGTACACCTGTACACACTATCCGCTGTGTGTACTATAAATAAAGTCTGCTGGGGTTAATTCCACCTTGTACACAATAACCTGGATGTTGCGTCTTCTGAGATTGGTATTACAGTCTTTCTTTACTGGTGATTCCAGGAAGGGTCTCTCCACAGCTTTCAATTGATGTTTGCAGCTGACTCCAGGAACACCTCCTTTTTCTACAGCCGTTTCACCAGCCAATCCCCAGATTGATCGCACAGGTAAATCACCACCGATAGGTGGAGAAACACTTATCGGTCCCTCGTCACCAGAGCCAAAACACCTTTGCGGAGGCCAGGCCTGCTAAAGAGTCACACAAAATGTTAAGCACATATGTAATATATATATATATATATATATATATATATATATATATATATATATATATATATATATATATATATATATATATATATATATATATATATATATGTTGGAACCCATCTGTGGATCGGTCCCATCGGCCGATGGGTCTGACCCGTTTGCGGAGCCGCAGATGGGCGACCCATCTGTGGATGCACGAGAAATGACAATGCAGACCCATCGACCGATGGGTCTGTGCCATCTGCAGATGTGTTGTTCACCTTGAAGGAATGTGTATGCATCAATGGTGGATGAGTATGTTTATTTGAACCTAAAAATAAGCAATTGATGTCATAAATGTTTATAAAGCAGTCCGTGACATGTGGTTTGTCGATAACCGTTTGTCGATAAGATAAAAATAAGATAATGTCGCTCCATTTAAAAACGCTGGTCTACTTTGCTGGTGGCACTGGCAGACTCAGCTCTCCATTGTTTATATAGCAATTCCTGGCATGCCTTAATCACCCCAAAGTTAAAGATGAAGGTGTGGCTTCGTAATCGGGGCATTGTCAATTATATAAACACAATAATGCATTATGTGATTCTATGAGGCCCTCAGTGTGATTCTATGAGGCCCTATGTGATTCTATGAGGCCCTCAGCGATGGGTCTGACCCGTTTGCGGATCTACAGATGGGTCGCACATCTGCGGATCCGCAAACGGGTCAGACCCATCGGCTGATGGGACCGATCCACAGATGGGTTCCAACATATATATATATATTTGGAAACTTCCTTTTTCTACATACCACCTTGTTCATTTTCCAAGGTATCTACACATTGGCCTGAATATTCTGATTCCACATTGATCTCACCATGTGAAATTTATCTCATTCTTTAATCAAATTATCTTCAAATCAAATAAAAATAAATAAAAATAAAAATGATTAATCTTCTTCTTTCAAATTTATGACAAATCAAGTTTATTATCACAATCTTCTAATTTCCACCTGAATATGTCAATGCACCCCTCTAAGAATTCACTTTTAAGCCCACTAGATAACACTATGTATAATCCCTTTTATTTAATTCTGTCTAAATTCAATTTTCAATAATCCATTCAAATATTCCCATCAATTGCAAAGTATATTCAAAGAAATTTTCTGAATTTATCCCAAAATTATTAACTTTATTGAAATTAAAAATTAAAATTAAATTAGAATTAAAATTTAAAAAATTAAAATCATAAATTCACATCATCTGCAGAATGTAAACAGATTTTTTCCCATTAGTGCCCTCATGCAAATCATTCATTAAAGTCATTGCAATACATTGCCACCCATGAAATTAATACAATGAAATTCATTCAAAAAAAATCCAAGAGAACACCATTTAACTCAATGCAGACCGATTTTTCGTTTTGCGAGTAGGAAGCACAATACCGCTTCCTGGGGGCCCTCCTGGAAGCGACATGTGCCTCCCTCTCTTCCAATTACCTCCGTCAAAGAGAGGATATTACATTTAAATCCGTTTGTTTGTCTGTCTGTACAGAACAAATTAGATTTTCTCTGCATTTGTTAATACGAATGACAGGAAACTTTCATCACAGGTGCAACATCACCTGTACAATTTTGTAAAATAGTAATCATATCATAGATCATGGTATAGGCACCATAATTGTTTTAACACAACAGTCTTAAAATTACTGAAAAACACATCCTGGCAAGCGTCCGCAATCTCTGATTGCTATTTCTTGTCTCCTTATAATGGTGATATTAAATACATAACATATCAATATTGATTTATAATAAAACAATAAAATTGAGATATGATATCTCATGGGCAAGGGGCAATGCCATCTAATGCCATGCCTGATGGTTCAGAGAAAACAGCAACATTTGCCTCCAGGACATATTTCCCCCCAGACAAGACCTCCAGTCAGTCAGTTGGACAAAGCCCCCCAAAAAACCCATGCATAATGCCTAACTGGACCACACCCTACCATCTACACCGTTCACACACCACCCACCAACCTTTTTGGTAGGGCGGGGGATGGGGGGGGGGTGGAGAAAGATGGATGATGAAAGGGATAAATTACATCCAACACCAATCCATGTTGAACAGGGGAGGAATTCATGGTTTACATGCATCACATAGATTCAAAACATCAACATGTTTCAAAACAAATCGTTCAAACGAACAAAGCATTCAGATTTCAAATTTTCTAATTCAGAATCTGACTAAATTTTCAAAGCATGGATTGAAAACATTATTGGGCCAGCACCTCATTCTGTCAGCTCTTGTATGAGCCTCAACCCAAGTACTATAGTTACAATTCAAGTGAGTTTTACTCAACCCAGTAAAAAGAAGGAAAGAAAAAACAAACAAGGACATACGGAGAGATAAAAATAATCCGGAGAGATTCAAGAAGCGACTCTCTGTCGCTCCATTCTTCATCCCTCAGATCGGCAGTCTGCTGCCTCCTCACTCTCTGCAGACCTGGACAAAATCACAGACTGGGCAAACAAGTGGAACATGTCTTTCAATCCTGACAAATCTCACACTCTTACGATGTCTCTCCGAAAAGACCGACTGGACAACCCTCCCATCCACTTTCTGAATAATACTCCCCAAGAAGTTCTGTCACTCAAGCTTTTGGGTCTCACTATCTGCCATGATCTTTCCTGGGAAAACCACATTTCAAATCTGGCCTCCAAAGCCAGTCGCCGACTGGGCATCCTCCGTCGTGCGAAGTCCTTCCTTGGCACACCTGAGCTCCTCACCACATACAAGGCTTTCATCCGCAACTCAATGGAATACTGCTCTCCCCTCTGGGCTGGTGCTCCTGCCTCACACCTAGCTCGTCTTCACGCTGTTGAAACCAAAGCGTTCAGACTCATTGGAATCTCCCGCGATGAAGCTAACTCCAAGGGCCTTTCACTCACTCACCGCAGGCAGGTGGTCTTTCCATCTTCTACCGACTCCTCTCTGGCCTTGCCCCCCCAGCTCTCTCTGGGCTCTGTCCCGCAAATATTCCTACAGGTCGCACAAGATCTGCCTGCAACCCTCTTATGGTCAAACTGCCAAAATCAAGACTCTGCTCACCTTCACTCCTTCATTCCTCTTTTCTCCCGCCTCTGGAACAAACTCCCTCACTCTCTTCAATCCCACTCCACCCTCCAGGTCTTTAAAACTGCTGTTCACCACCATCTCTTATCTTCCCCCATCCAAAACCTTGATCTTTTCTACCCACGCTAATTTCACCCCAATTCCACTTTTTTGAAATACCAACTTCTGTCCTGGAAGTCCTTGGTGTCCTTGTGTTTTATACTTCTCCCTCCACCCCCCCCCCCCCCCATCCCTTCTCATGCCTCCTCCCCCCAAGCCCTCTCCCTTCCACACATCTCCCTGCTCTCAAATGTTGTGTTTGTGTGCTTCCCCTTCTCTCCCCATCTTGTTTTCCGCTCCCTGTTTTTGTGTGTTTTGTTTGTCTGGTTGATTTGTTTGTGAAGTAAATGTTAGCTCTGTCACGAGCCTCGATTCAGTATACAAAAAAAAAGAAGAAAAAAAAGAGAGAAAGAAGGAGATAAAGAGAGATGACAGATTGATGAGAGAGATTTGACAGATGGAAAGAAAAAATAAAGAATGAAGAAAACAGAGATAACTAAAAATAAATAAAGGGGGAGGAGAGACAGAGAAAGAGAAAGAGAGGGTGAAAAGGGGTGGGGCAAGGGAAGAAAAGGGGTGGGGCAAGGGTAGAGAAGGGGTGGGGCAAGGGTAGAGAAGGGGTGGGGTGAGGAAAAGGAAGTAAAATGGAGAACAATGGAGTGAAATTATAAGATAAATAAAGGGTAACAGAGATGGAGAAGGAGAGAGAGGGTGGCAGATGGAGAGGGAGAAATTGGAGGCAAAAAAGAGAGGAGGGAGAAAGGAGGAGGGTGAAAGATCGGTATGAGGGGAGATGAAAGGTGGGATGTGAATAGAAAGGAGAAGGATTGATTAAAGAAAGAAAGAAAACGAGAGAGAAGGAAAAATAAAGAAATGGAGTAATGAGCAGAGAAAGATGTAGCGAAGAAGAAGAAGAAGAAAGGAGATGAAGAAAGATTAAGGAGCAATATAGACAGGATCTAGAAAGCATTTGCATTCAATCCCAGGAAGCATTTACTGCTTAGTGCAGCAAATAATAGGCAGTTTTCCTTTTCAGGAGCACGCCTCATGAAGGCGCCTTTTTTTATAATAAAAAAGGTTTTAAAAATCAAACATTTAAACAGCCTTGGACGTGCACCTTGACCCCACGGCCAAGCCACACCGTCTATCAAGGCTGTCCCATCAGCATACACATGCACCTCAACCCAAAGGCTGATGCACATAGTCATTCAAACACATGCATCATGCCCCCGAAGAGCCACCATGCATGGTCATACAATTGGGACCATTCCTCTCAATAGGAGTAAGACCCCTTGATCCACTGACAGGGAAATTACTCCTATCAGGGAATGACACCATCTGTTATGAGGCCACAGATAAGGCCTGCCTTTTTTACAATGAAAAAAGGTAAAAAGTCAAACATTTGAACAGCCTCGGACATGCACCTTGACCCCATGGCCAAGGCACAATGTCAACAAGGCTGTCCCAATAACATTACACATGCGCCTCAACCCCAAGGCTGAAGCACATGGTCATTCAAACACATGCATCATGCCCCCGAAGGGCCACAATGCATGGTCATACAATTGGGACCACTCCTCTCAATAGGAGTAGGACCCCTTGATCCACTGACAGGGAAATTACTCCTGCCAGGGAATGACACCATGTGCGTTTTGGGCCCGCACGGAAGGCCTGCCTTTTTTACACTGAAAAAAGGTAAAAAGTCAAACATTTGAACAGCCTTGGACGTGCACCTTGACCCCATGGTCAAGGCACCTCGTCAACAAGGCTGTCCCCATAACAATACACATGCGCCTCAACCCCGAGGGGGAAGCGCATGGTCATTCAAACGCATGCATCATGCCCCCTGAAGGGCCACAATGCATGGTCATACAATTGGGACCACTCCTCTTAATAGGAGTAGGACCCCTTGATCCACTGACAGGGAAATTACTCCTGCCAGGGAATGACACCATGACGTTTAGGGCCCGCCTGAAGGCCTGCCTTTTTTACAATGAAAAAAGGTAAAAAGTCCAAACATTTGAACAGCCTCGGACGTGCACCTTGACCCCATGGTCAAGGCACAGCATCAACAAGGCTGTCCCCATAACAATACACATGCGCCTCAACCCCGAGGGGGAAGCACATGGTCATTCAAACGCATGCATCATGCCCCCGAAGGGCCACAATGCATGGTCATACAGTTGGGACCACTCTCTCAATAGGAGTAAGACCCCTTAATCCACTGACAGGGAAATTACTCCTGCCAGGGAATGACACCATCGTTTAGGGCCTGACCGAAGGCCTGCCTTTTTTACAATGAAAAAAGGTAAAAAGTCCAAACATTTGAACAGCCTCGGACGTGCACCTTGACCCCATGGTCAAGGCACAACGTCAACAAGGCTGTCCCCATAACAATACACATGCGCCTCAACCCCGAGGGGGAAGCACATGGTCATTCAAACGCATGCATCATGCCCCCGAAGGGCCACAATGCATGGTCATACAGTTGGGACCACTCTCTCAATAGGAGTAAGACCCCTTAATCCACTGACAGGGAAATTAGTCCTGCCAGGGAATGACACCATCGTTTAGGGCCTGACCGAAGGCCTGCCTTTTTTACAATGAAAAAAGGTAAAAAGTCCAAACATTTGAACAGCCTCGGACGTGCACCTTGACCCCATGGTCAAGGCACAGCGTCAACAAGGCTGTCCCCATAACAATACACATGCGCCTCAACCCCGAGGGGGAAGCACATGGTCATTCAAACGCATGCATCATGCCCCCGAAGGGCCACAATGCATGGTCATACAATTGGGACCACTCCTCTTAATAGGAGTGAGACCCCTTAATCCACTGACACGGAAATTACTCCTGCCAGGGAATGACACCATGCGCGTTTTGGGCCCGCACGGAAGGCCTGCCTTTTTTACACTGAAAAAAGGTAAAAAGTCAAACATTTGAACAGCCTTGGACGTGCACCTTGACCCCATGGTCAAGGCACATCGTCAACAAGGCTGTCCCCATAACAATACACATGCGCCTCAACCCCGAGGGGGAAGCGCATGGTCATTCAAACGCATGCATCATGCCCCCCGAAGGGCCACAATGCATGGTCATACAATTGGGACCACTCCTCTTAATAAGAGTGAGACCCCTTAATCCACTGACAGGGAAATTACTCCTGCCAGGGAATGACACCATGACGTTTAGGGCCCGCCTGAAGGCCTGCCTTTTTTACAATGAAAAAGGTAAAAAAGTCCAAACATTTGAACAGCCTCGGACATGCACCTTGACCCCATGGTCAAGGCACAACGTCAACAAGGCTGTCCCCATAACAATACACATGCGCCTCAACCCCGAGGGGGAAGCACATGGTCATTCAAACGCATGCATCATGCCCCCGAAGGGCCACAATGCATGGTCATACAGTTGGGACCACTCTCTCAATAGGAGTAAGACCCCTTAATCCACTGACAGGGAAATTACTCCTGCCAGGGAATGACACCATCGTTTAGGGCCTGACCGAAGGCCTGCCTTTTTTACAATGAAAAAAGGTAAAAAGTCCAAACATTTGAACAGCCTCGGACGTGCACCTTGACCCCATGGTCAAGGCTCAGCGTCAACAAGGCTGTCCCCATAACAATACACATGCGCCTCAACCCCGAGGGGGAAGCACATGGTCATTCAAACGCATGCATCATGCCCCCGAAGGGCCACAATGCATGGTCATACAATTGGGACCACTCCTCTTAATAGGAGTGAGACCCCTTAATCCACTGACAGGGAAATTACTCCTGCCAGGGAATGACACCATGCCTGTTTTGGGGCCACAGGGAAGCCCTGCCTTTTTTGCAATGAAAAAGGTAAAAAGTCAAACATTTGAACAGCCTTGGACGTGCACCTTGACCCCATGGTCAAGGCACACCGTCAACAAGGCTGTCCCCATAACAATACACATGCGCCTCAACCCCGAGGGGGAAGCGCATGGTCATTCAAACGCATGCATCATGCCCCCCGAAGGGCCACAATGCATGGTCATACAATTGGGACCACTCCTCTTAATAGGAGTGAGACCCCTTAATCCACTGACAGGGAAATTACTCCTGCCAGGGAATGACACCATGCGCGTTTTTGGCCCGCACGGAAGGCCTGCCTTTTTTACACTGAAAAAAGGTAAAAAGTCAAACATTTGAACAGCCTTGGACGTGCACCTTGACCCCATGGTCAAGGCACATCGTCAACAAGGCTGTCCCCATAACAATACACATGCGCCTCAACCCCGAGGGGGAAGCGCATGGTCATTCAAACGCATGCATCATTCCCCCCGAAGGGCCACAATGCATGGTCATACAATTGGGACCACTCCTCTTAATAGGAGTGAGACCCCTTAATCCACTGACAGGGAAATTACTCCTGCCAGGGAATGACACCATGACGTTTAGGGCCTGCCTGAAGGCCTGCCTTTTTTACAATGAAAAAAGGTAAAAAGTCCAAACATTTGAACAGCCTCGGACGTGCACCTTGACCCCATGGTCAAGGCACAACGTCAACAAGGCTGTCCCCATAACAATACACATGCGCCTCAACCCCGAGGGGGAAGCACATGGTCATTCAAACGCATGCACCATGCCCCCGAAGGGCCACAATGCATGGTCATACAGTTGGGACCACTCTCTCAATAGGAGTAAGACCCCTTAATCCACTGACAGGGAAATTAGTCCTGCCAGGGAATGACACCATCGTTTAGGGCCTGACCGAAGGCCTGCCTTTTTTACAATGAAAAAAGGTAAAAAGTCCAAACATTTGAACAGCCTCGGACGTGCACCTTGACCCCATGGTCAAGGCACAGCATCAACAAGGCTGTCCCCATAACAATACACATGCGCCTCAACCCCGAGGGGGAAGCACATGGTCATTCAAACGCATGCATCATGCCCCCGAAGGGCCACAATGCATGGTCATACAATTGGGACCACTCCTCTTAATAGGAGTGAGACCCCTTAATCCACTGACAGGGAAATTACTCCTGCCAGGGAATGACACCATGCCTGTTTTGGGGCCACAGGGAAGCCCTGCCTTTTTTGCAATGAAAAAAGGTAAAAAGTCAAACATTTGAACAGCCTTGGACGTGCACCTTGACCCCATGGTCAAGGCACATCGTCAACAAGGCTGTCCCCATAACAATACACATGCGCCTCAACCCCGAGGGGGAAGCGCATGGTCATTCAAACGCATGCATCATGCCCCCCGAAGGGCCACAATGCATGGTCATACAATTGGGACCACTCCTCTTAATAGGAGTGAGACCCCTTAATCCACTGACAGGGAAATTACTCCTGCCAGGGAATGACACCATGCGTTTAGGGCCCGCATGGAAGGCCTGCCTTTTTTGCAATGAAAAACGGTAAAAAGTCAAACATTTGAACAGCCTTGGACGTGCACCTTGACCCCATGGTCAAGGCACATCGTCAACAAGGCTGTCCCCATAACAATACACATGCGCCTCAACCCCGAGGGGGAAGCGCATGGTCATTCAAACGCATGCATCATGTCCCCCGAAGGGCCACAATGCATGGTCATACAATTGGGACCACTCCTCTTAATAGGAGTGAGACCCCTTAATCCACTGACAGGGAAATTACTCCTGCCAGGGAATGACACCATGACGTTTAGGGCCCGCCTGAAGGCCTGCCTTTTTTACAATGAAAAAAGGTAAAAAGTCCAAACATTTGAACAGCCTCGGACGTGCACCTTGACCCCATGGTCAAGGCACAACATCAACAAGGCTGTCCCCATAACAATACACATGCGCCTCAACCCCGAGGGGGAAGCACATGGTCATTCAAACGCATGCATCATGCCCCCGAAGGGCCACAATGCATGGTCATACAGTTGGGACCACTCTCTCAATAGGAGTAAGACCCCTTAATCCACTGACAGGGAAATTACTCCTGCCAGGGAATGACACCATCGTTTAGGGCCTGACCGAAGGCCTGCCTTTTTTACAATGAAAAAAGGTAAAAAGTCCAAACATTTGAACAGCCTCGGACGTGCACCTTGACCCCATGGTCAAGGCACAGCGTCAACAAGGCTGTCCCCATAACAATACACATGCGCCTCAACCCTGAGGGGGAAGCACATGGTCATTCAAACGCATGCATCATGCCCCCGAAGGGCCACAATGCATGGTCATACAATTGGGACCACTCCTCTTAATAGGAGTGGGACCCCTTAATCCACTGACAGGGAAATTACTCCTGCCAGGGAATGACACCATGCCTGTTTTGGGGCCACAGGGAAGCCCTGCCTTTTTTGCAATGAAAAAAGGTAAAAAGTCAAACATTTGAACAGCCTTGGACGTGCACCTTGACCCCATGGTCAAGGCACATCGTCAACAAGGCTGTCCCCATAACAATACACATGCGCCTCAACCCCGAGGGGGAAGCGCATTGTCATTCAAACGCATGCATCATGCCCCCCGAAGGGCCACAATGCATGGTCATACAATTGGGACCACTCCTCTTAATAGGAGTGAGACCCCTTAATCCACTGACAGGGAAATTACTCCTGCCAGGGAATGACACCATGACGTTTAGGGCCCGCCTGAAGGCCTGCCTTTTTTACAATGAAAAAAGGTAAAAAGTCAAACATTTGAACAGCCTCGGACATGCACCTTGACCCCATGGCCAAGGCACAATGTCAACAAGGCTGTCCCAATAACATTACACATGCGCCTCAACCCCAAGGCTGAAGCACATGGTCATTCAAACACATGCATCATGCCCCCGAAGGGCCACAATGCATGGTCATACAATTGGGACCACTCCTCTCAATAGGAGTAGGACCCCTTGATCCACTGACAGGGAAATTACTCCTGCCAGGGAATGACACCATGCGCGTTTTGGGCCCGCACGGAAGGCCTGCCTTTTTTACACTGAAAAAAGGTAAAAAGTCAAACATTTGAACAGCCTTGGACGTGCACCTTGACCCCATGGTCAAGGCACCTCGTCAACAAGGCTGTCCCCATAACAATACACATGCGCCTCAACCCCGAGGGGGAAGCGCATGGTCATTCAACCGCATGCATCATGCCCCCCGAAGGGCCACAATGCATGGTCATACAATTGGGACCACTCCTCTTAATAGGAGTAGGACCCCTTGATCCACTGACAGGGAAATTACTCCTGCCAGGGAATGACACCATGCGTTTAGGGCCCGCATGGAAGGCCTGCCTTTTTTGCAATGAAAAAAGGTAAAAAGTCAAACATTTGAACAGCCTTGGACGTGCACCTTGACCCCATGGTCAAGGCACATCGTCAACAAGGCTGTCCCCATAACAATACACATGCGCCTCAACCCCGAGGGGGAAGCGCATGGTCATTCAAACGCATGCATCATGCCCCCCGAAGGGCCACAATGCATGGTCATACAATTGGGACCACTCCTCTTAATAGGAGTAGGACCCCTTGATCCACTGACAGGGAAATTACTCCTGCCAGGGAATGACACCATGACGTTTAGGGCCCGCCTGAAGGCCTGCCTTTTTTACAATGAAAAAAGGTAAAAAGTCCAAACATTTGAACAGCCTCGGACGTGCACCTTGACCCCATGGTCAAGGCACAGCGTCAACAAGGCTGTCCCCATAACAATACACATGCGCCTCAACCCCGAGGGGGAAGCACATGGTCATTCAAACGCATGCATCATGCCCCCGAAGGGCCACAATGCATGGTCATACAGTTGGGACCACTCTCTCAATAGGAGTAAGACCCCTTAATCCACTGACAGGGAAATTACTCCTGCCAGGGAATGACACCATCGTTTAGGGCCTGACCGAAGGCCTGCCTTTTTTACAATGAAAAAAGGTAAAAAGTCCAAACATTTGAACAGCCTCGGACGTGCACCTTGACCCCATGGTCAAGGCACAACGTCAACAAGGCTGTCCCCATAACAATACACATGCGCCTCAACCCCGAGGGGGAAGCACATGGTCATTCAAATGCATGCATCATGCCCCCGAAGGGCCACAATGCATGGTCATACAGTTGGGACCACTCTCTCAATAGGAGTAAGACCCCTTAATCCACTGACAGGGAAATTACTCCTGCCAGGGAATGACACCATCGTTTAGGGCCTGACCGAAGGCCTGCCTTTTTTACAATGAAAAAAGGTAAAAAGTCCAAACATTTGAACAGCCTCGGACGTGCACCTTGACCCCATGGTCAAGGCACAGCGTCAACAAGGCTGTCCCCTTAACAATACACATGCGCCTCAACCCCGAGGGGGAAGCACATGGTCATTCAAACGCATGCATCATGCCCCCGAAGGGCCACAATGCATGGTCATACAATTGGGACCACTCCTCTTAATAGGAGTGAGACCCCTTAATCCACTGACAGGGAAATTACTCCTGCCAGGGAATGACACCATGCCTGTTTTGGGGCCACAGGGAAGCACTGCCTTTTTTGCAATGAAAAAAGGTAAAAAGTCAAACATTTGAACAGCCTTGGACGTGCACCTTGACCCCATGGTCAAGGCACATCGTCAACAAGGCTGTCCCCATAACAATACACATGCGCCTCAACCCCGAGGGGGAAGCGCATGGTCATTCAAACGCATGCATCATGCCCCCCGAAGGGCCACAATGCATGGTCATACAATTGGGACCACTCCTCTTAATAGGAGTGAGACCCCTTAATCCACTGACAGGGAAATTACTCCTGCCAGGGAATGACACCATGCGCGTTTTGGGCCCGCACGGAAGGCCTGCCTTTTTTACACTGAAAAAAGGTAAAAAGTCAAACATTTGAACAGCCTTGGACGTGCACCTTGACCCCATCGTCAAGGCACATCGTCAACAAGGCTGTCCCCATAACAATACACATGCGCCTCAACCCCGAGGGGGAAGCGCATGGTCATTCAAACGCATGCATCATGCCCCCCGAAGGGCCACAATGCATGGTCATACAATTGGGACCACTCCTCTTAATAGGAGTGAGACCCCTTAATCCACTGACAGGGAAATTACTCCTGCCAGGGAATGACACCATGACGTTTAGGGCCCGCCTGAAGGCCTGCCTTTTTTACAATGAAAAAAGGTAAAAAGTCCAAACATTTGAACAGCCTCGGACGTGCACCTTGACCCCATGGTCAAGGCACAACGTCAACAAGGCTGTCCCCATAACAATACACATGCGCCTCAACCCCGAGGGGGAAGCACATGGTCATTCAAACGCATGCATCATGCCCCCGAAGGGCCACAATGCATGGTCATACAGTTGGGACCACTCTCTCAATAGGAGTAAGACCCCTTAATCCACTGACAGGGAAATTACTCCTGCCAGGGAATGACACCATCGTTTAGGGCCTGACCGAAGGCCCGCCTTTTTTACAATGAAAAAAGGTAAAAAGTCCAAACATTTGAACAGCCTCGGACGTGCACCTTGACCCCATGGTCAAGGCACAGCGTCAACAAGGCTGTCCCCATAACGATACACATGCGCCTCAACCCCGAGGGGGAAGCACATGGTCATTCAAACGCATGCATCATGCCCCCGAAGGGCCACAATGCATGGTCATACAATTGGGACCACTCCTCTTAATAGGAGTGAGACCCCTTAATCCACTGACAGGGAAATTACTCCTGCCAGGGAATGACACCATGCCTGTTTTGGGGCCACAGGGAAGCCCTGCCTTTTTTGCAATGAAAAAAGGTAAAAAGTCAAACATTTGAACAGCCTTGGACGTGCACCTTGACCCCATGGTCAAGGCACATCGTCAACAAGGCTGTCCCCATAACAATACACATGCGCCTCAACCCCGAGGGGGAAGCGCATGGTCATTCAAACGCATGCATCATGCCCCCCGAAGGGCCACAATGCATGGTCATACAATTGGGACCACTCCTCTTAATAAGAGTGAGACCCCTTAATCCACTGACAGGGAAATTACTCCTGCCAGGGAATGACACCATGACGTTTAGGGCCCGCCTGAAGGCCTGCCTTTTTTACAATGAAAAAAGGTAAAAAAGTCCAAACATTTGAACAGCCTCGGACATGCACCTTGACCCCATGGTCAAGGCACAACGTCAACAAGGCTGTCCCCATAACAATACACATGCGCCTCAACCCCGAGGGGGAAGCACATGGTCATTCAAACGCATGCATCATGCCCCCGAAGGGCCACAATGCATGGTCATACAGTTGGGACAACTCTCTCAATAGGAGTAAGACCCCTTAATCCACTGACAGGGAAATTACTCCTGCCAGGGAATGACACCATCGTTTAGGGCCTGACCGAAGGCCTGCCTTTTTTACAATGAAAAAAGGTAAAAAGTCCAAACATTTGAACAGCCTCGGACGTGCACCTTGACCCCATGGTCAAGGCACAGCGTCAACAAGGCTGTCCCCATAACAATACACATGCGCCTCAACCCCGAGGGGGAAGCACATGGTCATTCAAACGCATGCATCATGCCCCCGAAGGGCCACAATGCATGGTCATACAATTGGGACCACTCCTCTTAATAGGAGTGAGACCCCTTAATCCACTGACAGGGAAATTACTCCTGCCAGGGAATGACACCATGCGCGTTTTTGGCCCGCACGGAAGGCCTGCCTTTTTTACACTGAAAAAAGGTAAAAAGTCAAACATTTGAACAGCCTTGGACGTGCACCTTGACCCCATGGTCAAGGCACATCGTCAACAAGGCTGTCCCCATAACAATACACATGCGCCTCAACCCCGAGGGGGAAGCGCATGGTCATTCAAACGCATGCATCATTCCCCCCGAAGGGCCACAATGCATGGTCATACAATTGGGACCACTCCTCTTAATAGGAGTGAGACCCCTTAATCCACTGACAGGGAAATTACTCCTGCCAGGGAATGACACCATGACGTTTAGGGCCTGCCTTTTTTACAATGAAAAAAGGTAAAAAGTCCAAACATTTGAACAGCCTCGGACGTGCACCTTGACCCCATGGTCAAGGCACAACGTCAACAAGGCTGTCCCCATAACAATACACATGCGCCTCAACCCCGAGGGGGAAGCACATGGTCATTCAAACGCATGCACCATGCCCCCGAAGGGCCACAATGCATGGTCATACAGTTGGGACCACTCTCTCAATAGGAGTAAGACCCCTTAATCCACTGACAGGGAAATTAGTCCTGCCAGGGAATGACACCATCGGTTAGGGCCTGACCGAAGGCCTGCCTTTTTTACAATGAAAAAAGGTAAAAAGTCCAAACATTTGAACAGCCTCGGACGTGCACCTTGACCCCATGGTCAAGGCACAGCGTCAACAAGGCTGTCCCCATAACAATACACATGCGCCTCAACCCCGAGGGGGAAGCACATGGTCATTCAAACGCATGCATCATGCCCCCGAAGGGCCACAATGCATGGTCATACAATTGGGACCACTCCTCTTAATAGGAGTGAGACCCCTTAATCCACTGACAGGGAAATTACTCCTGCCAGGGAATGACACCATGCCTGTTTTGGGGCCACAGGGAAGCCCTGCCTTTTTTGCAATGAAAAAAGGTAAAAAGTCAAACATTTGAACAGCCTTGGACGTGCACCTTGACCCCATGGTCAAGGCACATCGTCAACAAGGCTGTCCCCATAACAATACACATGCGCCTCAACCCCGAGGGGGAAGCGCATGGTCATTCAAACGCATGCATCATGCCCCCCGAAGGGCCACAATGCATGGTCATACAATTGGGACCACTCCTCTTAATAGGAGTGAGACCCCTTAATCCACTGACAGGGAAATTACTCCTGCCAGGGAATGACACCATGCGTTTAGGGCCCGCATGGAAGGCCTGCCTTTTTTGCAATGAAAAAAGGTAAAAAGTCAAACATTTGAACAGCCTTGGACGTGCACCTTGACCCCATGGTCAAGGCACATCGTCAACAAGGCTGTCCCCATAACAATACACATGCGCCTCAACCCCGAGGGGGAAGCGCATGGTCATTCAAACGCATGCATCATGTCCCCCGAAGGGCCACAATGCATGGTCATACAATTGGGACCACTCCTCTTAATAGGAGTGAGACCCCTTAATCCACTGACAGGGAAATTACTCCTGCCAGGGAATGACACCATGACGTTTAGGGCCCGCCTGAAGGCCTGCCTTTTTTACAATGAAAAAAGGTAAAAAGTCCAAACATTTGAACAGCCTCGGACGTGCACCTTGACCCCATGGTCAAGGCACAACATCAACAAGGCTGTCCCCATAACAATACACATGCGCCTCAACCCCGAGGGGGAAGCACATGGTCATTCAAACGCATGCATCATGCCCCCGAAGGGCCACAATGCATGGTCATACAGTTGGGACCACTCTCTCAATAGGAGTAAGACCCCTTAATCCACTGACAGGGAAATTACTCCTGCCAGGGAATGACACCATCGTTTAGGGCCTGACCGAAGGCCTGCCTTTTTTACAATGAAAAAAGGTAAAAAGTCCAAACATTTGAACAGCCTCGGACGTGCACCTTGACCCCATGGTCAAGGCACAGCGTCAACAAGGCTGTCCCCATAACAATACACATGCGCCTCAACCCTGAGGGGGAAGCACATGGTCATTCAAACGCATGCATCATGCCCCCGAAGGGCCACAATGCATGGTCATACAATTGGGACCACTCCTCTTAATAGGAGTGGGACCCCTTAATCCACTGACAGGGAAATTACTCCTGCCAGGGAATGACACCATGCCTGTTTTGGGGCCACAGGGAAGCCCTGCCTTTTTTGCAATGAAAAAAGGTAAAAAGTCAAACATTTGAACAGCCTTGGACGTGCACCTTGACCCCATGGTCAAGGCACATCGTCAACAAGGCTGTCCCCATAACAATACACATGCGCCTCAACCCCGAGGGGGAAGCGCATTGTCATTCAAACGCATGCATCATGCCCCCCGAAGGGCCACAATGCATGGTCATACAATTGGGACCACTCCTCTTAATAGGAGTGAGACCCCTTAATCCACTGACAGGGAAATTACTCCTGCCAGGGAATGACACCATGCCTGTTTTGGGGCCACAGGGAAGCCCTGCCTTTTTTACAATGAAAAAAGGTAAAAAGTCAAACATTTGAACAGCCTCGGACATGCACCTTGACCCCATGGCCAAGGCACAATGTCAACAAGGCTGTCCCAATAACATTACATATGCGCCTCAACCCCAAGGCTGAAGCACATGGTCATTCAAACACATGCATCATGCCCCCGAAGGGCCACAATGCATGGTCATACAATTGGGACCACTCCTCTCAATAGGAGTAGGACCCCTTGATCCACTGACAGGGAAATTACTCCTGCCAGGGAATGACACCATGCGCGTTTTGGGCCCGCACGGAAGGCCTGCCTTTTTTACACTGAAAAAAGGTAAAAAGTCAAACATTTGAACAGCCTTGGACGTGCACCTTGACCCCATGGTCAAGGCACCTCGTCAACAAGGCTGTCCCCATAACAATACACATGCGCCTCAACCCCGAGGGGGAAGCGCATGGTCATTCAACCGCATGCATCATGCCCCCCGAAGGGCCACAATGCATGGTCATACAATTGGGACCACTCCTCTTAATAGGAGTAGGACCCCTTGATCCACTGACAGGGAAATTACTCCTGCCAGGGAATGACACCATCGTTTAGGGCCTGACCGAAGGCCTGCCTTTTTTACAATGAAAAAAGGTAAAAAGTCCAAACATTTGAACAGCCTCGGACGTGCACCTTGACCCCATGGTCAAGGCACAGCGTCAACAAGGCTGTCCCCATAACAATACACATGCGCCTCAACCCCGAGGGGGAAGCGCATGGTCATTCAAACGCATGCATCATGCCCCCCGAAGGGCCACAATGCATGGTCATACAATTGGGACCACTCCTCTTAATAGGAGTGAGACCCCTTAATCCACTGACAGGGAAATTACTCCTGCCAGGGAATGACACCATGCGCGTTTTGGGCCCGCACGGAAGGCCTGCCTTTTTTACACTGAAAAAAGGTAAAAAGTCAAACATTTGAACAGCCTTGGACGTGCACCTTGACCCCATCGTCAAGGCACATCGTCAACAAGGCTGTCCCCATAACAATACACATGCGCCTCAACCCCGAGGGGGAAGCGCATGGTCATTCAAACGCATGCATCATGCCCCCCGAAGGGCCACAATGCATGGTCATACAATTGGGACCACTCCTCTTAATAGGAGTGAGACCCCTTAATCCACTGACAGGGAAATTACTCCTGCCAGGGAATGACACCATGACGTTTAGGGCCCGCCTGAAGGCCTGCCTTTTTTACAATGAAAAAAGGTAAAAAGTCCAAACATTTGAACAGCCTCGGACGTGCACCTTGACCCCATGGTCAAGGCACAACGTCAACAAGGCTGTCCCCATAACAATACACATGCGCCTCAACCCCGAGGGGGAAGCACATGGTCATTCAAACGCATGCATCATGCCCCCGAAGGGCCACAATGCATGGTCATACAATTGGGACCACTCCTCTTAATAGGAGTGAGACCCCTTAATCCACTGACAGGGAAATTACTCCTGCCAGGGAATGACACCATGCCTGTTTTGGGGCCACAGGGAAGCCCTGCCTTTTTTGCAATGAAAAAAGGTAAAAAGTCAAACATTTGAACAGCCTTGGACGTGCACCTTGACCCCATGGTCAAGGCACAACGTCAACAAGGCTGTCCCCATAACAATACACATGCGCCTCAACCCCGAGGGGGAAGCGCATGGTCATTCAAACGCATGCATCATGCCCCCCGAAGGGCCACAATGCATGGTCATACAATTGGGACCACTCCTCTTAATAAGAGTGAGACCCCTTAATCCACTGACAGGGAAATTACTCCTGCCAGGGAATGACACCATGACGTTTAGGGCCCGCCTGAAGGCCTGCCTTTTTTACAATGAAAAAAGGTAAAAAAGTCCAAACATTTGAACAGCCTCGGACATGCACCTTGACCCCATGGTCAAGGCACAACGTCAACAAGGCTGTCCCCATAACAATACACATGCGCCTCAACCCCGAGGGGGAAGCACATGGTCATTCAAACGCATGCATCATGCCCCCGAAGGGCCACAATGCATGGTCATACAGTTGGGACCACTCTCTCAATAGGAGTAAGACCCCTTAATCCACTGACAGGGAAATTACTCCTGCCAGGGAATGACACCATCGTTTAGGGCCTGACCGAAGGCCTGCCTTTTTTACAATGAAAAAAGGTAAAAAGTCCAAACATTTGAACAGCCTCGGACGTGCACCTTGACCCCATGGTCAAGGCACAGCGTCAACAAGGCTGTCCCCATAACAATACACATGCGCCTCAACCCCGAGGGGGAAGCACATGGTCATTCAAACGCATGCATCATGCCCCCGAAGGGCCACAATGCATGGTTATACAATTGGGACCACTCCTCTTAATAGGAGTGAGACCCCTTAATCCACTGACAGGGAAATTACTCCTGCCAGGGAATGACACCATGCCTGTTTTGGGGCCACAGGGAAGCCCTGCCTTTTTTGCAATGAAAAAAGGTAAAAAGTCAAATATTTGAACAGCCTTGGACGTGCACCTTGACCCCATGGTCAAGGCACACCGTCAACAAGGCTGTCCCCATAACAATACACATGCGCCTCAACCCCGAGGGGGAAGCGCATGGTCATTCAAACGCATGCATCATGCCCCCCGAAGGGCCACAATGCATGGTCATACAATTGGGACCACTCCTCTTAATAGGAGTGAGACCCCTTAATCCACTGACAGGGAAATTACTCCTGCCAGGGAATGACACCATGCGCGTTTTTGGCCCGCACGGAAGGCCTGCCTTTTTTACACTGAAAAAAGGTAAAAAGTCAAACATTTGAACAGCCTTGGACGTGCACCTTGACCCCATGGTCAAGGCACATCGTCAACAAGGCTGTCCCCATAACAATACACATGCGCCTCAACCCCGAGGGGGAAGCGCATGGTCATTCAAACGCATGCATCATTCCCCCCGAAGGGCCACAATGCATGGTCATACAATTGGGACCACTCCTCTTAATAGGAGTGAGACCCCTTAATCCACTGACAGGGAAATTACTCCTGCCAGGGAATGACACCATGACGTTTAGGGCCTGCCTTTTTTACAATGAAAAAAGGTAAAAAGTCCAAACATTTGAACAGCCTCGGACGTGCACCTTGACCCCATGGTCAAGGCACAACGTCAACAAGGCTGTCCCCATAACAATACACATGCGCCTCAACCCCGAGGGGGAAGCACATGGTCATTCAAACGCATGCACCATGCCCCCGAAGGGCCACAATGCATGGTCATACAGTTGGGACCACTCTCTCAATAGGAGTAAGACCCCTTAATCCACTGACAGGGAAATTAGTCCTGCCAGGGAATGACACCATCGTTTAGGGCCTGACCGAAGGCCTGCCTTTTTTACAATGAAAAAAGGTAAAAAGTCCAAACATTTGAACAGCCTCGGACGTGCACCTTGACCCCATGGTCAAGGCACAGCGTCAACAAGGCTGTCCCCATAACAATACACATGCGCCTCAACCCCGAGGGGGAAGCACATGGTCATTCAAACGCATGCATCATGCCCCCGAAGGGCCACAATGCATGGTCATACAATTGGGACCACTCCTCTTAATAGGAGTGAGACCCCTTAATCCACTGACAGGGAAATTACTCCTGCCAGGGAATGACACCATGCCTGTTTTGGGGCCACAGGGAAGCCCTGCCTTTTTTGCAATGAAAAAAGGTAAAAAGTCAAACATTTGAACAGCCTTGGACGTGCACCTTGACCCCATGGTCAAGGCACATCGTCAACAAGGCTGTCCCCATAACAATACACATGCGCCTCAACCCCGAGGGGGAAGCGCATGGTCATTCAAACGCATGCATCATGCCCCCCGAAGGGCCACAATGCATGGTCATACAATTGGGACCACTCCTCTTAATAGGAGTGAGACCCCTTAATCCACTGACAGGGAAATTACTCCTGCCAGGGAATGACACCATGCGTTTAGGGCCCGCATGGAAGGCCTGCCTTTTTTGCAATGAAAAAAGGTAAAAAGTCAAACATTTGAACAGCCTTGGACGTGCACCTTGACCCTATGGTCAAGGCACATCGTCAACAAGGCTGTCCCCATAACAATACACATGCGCCTCAACCCCGAGGGGGAAGCGCATGGTCATTCAAACGCATGCATCATGTCCCCCGAAGGGCCACAATGCATGGTCATACAATTGGGACCACTCCTCTTAATAGGAGTGAGACCCCTTAATCCACTGACAGGGAAATTACTCCTGCCAGGGAATGACACCATGACGTTTAGGGCCCGCCTGAAGGCCTGCCTTTTTTACAAAGAAAAAAGGTAAAAAGTCCAAACATTTGAACAGCCTCGGACGTGCACCTTGACCCCATGGTCAAGGCACAACATCAACAAGGCTGTCCCCATAACAATACACATGCGCCTCAACCCCGAGGGGGAAGCACATGGTCATTCAAACGCATGCATCATGCCCCCGAAGGGCCACAATGCATGGTCATACAGTTGGGACCACTCTCTCAATAGGAGTAAGACCCCTTAATCCACTGACAGGGAAATTACTCCTGCCAGGGAATGACACCATCGTTTAGGGCCTGACCGAAGGCCTGCCTTTTTTACAATGAAAAAAGGTAAAAAGTCCAAACATTTGAACAGCCTCGGACGTGCACCTTGACCCCATGGTCAAGGCACAGCGTCAACAAGGCTGTCCCCATAACAATACACATGCGCCTCAACCCTGAGGGGGAAGCACATGGTCATTCAAACGCATGCATCATGCCCCCGAAGGGCCACAATGCATGGTCATACAATTGGGACCACTCCTCTTAATAGGAGTGGGACCCCTTAATCCACTGACAGGGAAATTACTCCTGCCAGGGAATGACACCATGCCTGTTTTGGGGCCACAGGGAAGCCCTGCCTTTTTTGCAATGAAAAAAGGTAAAAAGTCAAACATTTGAACAGCCTTGGACGTGCACCTTGACCCCATGGTCAAGGCACGTCGTCAACAAGGCTGTCCCCATAACAATACACATGCGCCTCAACCCCGAGGGGGAAGCGCATTGTCATTCAAACGCATGCATCATGCCCCCCGAAGGGCCACAATGCATGGTCATACAATTGGGACCACTCCTCTTAATAGGAGTGAGACCCCTTAATCCACTGACAGGGAAATTACTCCTGCCAGGGAATGACACCATGCCTGTTTTGGGGCCACAGGGAAGCCCTGCCTTTTTTACAATGAAAAAAGGTAAAAAGTCAAACATTTGAACAGCCTCGGACATGCACCTTGACCCCATGGCCAAGGCACAATGTCAACAAGGCTGTCCCAATAACATTACACATGCGCCTCAACCCCAAGGCTGAAGCACATGGTCATTCAAACACATGCATCATGCCCCCGAAGGGCCACAATGCATGGTCATACAATTGGGACCACTCCTCTCAATAGGAGTAGGACCCCTTGATCCACTGACAGGGAAATTACTCCTGCCAGGGAATGACACCATGCGCGTTTTGGGCCCGCACGGAAGGCCTGCCTTTTTTACACTGAAAAAAGGTAAAAAGTCAAACATTTGAACAGCCTTGGACGTGCACCTTGACCCCATGGTCAAGGCACCTCGTCAACAAGGCTGTCCCCATAACAATACACATGCGCCTCAACCCCGAGGGGGAAGCGCATGGTCATTCAACCGCATGCATCATGCCCCCCGAAGGGCCACAATGCATGGTCATACAATTGGGACCACTCCTCTTAATAGGAGTAGGACCCCTTGATCCACTGACAGGGAAATTACTCCTGCCAGGGAATGACACCATGCGTTTAGGGCCCGCATGGAAGGCCTGCCTTTTTTGCAATGAAAAAAGGTAAAAAGTCAAACATTTGAACAGCCTTGGACGTGCACCTTGACCCCATGGTCAAGGCACATCGTCAACAAGGCTGTCCCCATAACAATACACATGCGCCTCAACCCCGAGGGGGAAGCGCATGGTCATTCAAACGCATGCATCATGCCCCCCGAAGGGCTACAATGCATGGTCATACAATTGGGACCACTCCTCTTAATAGGAGTAGGACCCCTTGATCCACTGACAGGGAAATTACTCCTGCCAGGGAATGACACCATGACGTTTAGGGCCCGCCTGAAGGCCTGCCTTTTTTTACAATGAAAAAAGGTAAAAAGTCCAAACATTTGAACAGCCTCGGACGTGCACCTTGACCCCATGGTCAAGGCACAGCGTCAACAAGGCTGTCCCCATAACAATACACATGCGCCTCAACCCCGAGGGGGAAGCACATGGTCATTCAAACGCATGCATCATGCCCCCGAAGGGCCACAATGCATGGTCATACAGTTGGGACCACTCTCTCAATAGGAGTAAGACCCCTTAATCCACTGACAGGGAAATTACTCCTGCCAGGGAATGACACCATCGTTTAGGGCCTGACCGAAGGCCTGCCTTTTTTACAATGAAAAAAGGTAAAAAGTCCAAACATTTGAACAGCCTCGGACGTGCACCTTGACCCCATGGTCAAGGCACAACGTCAACAAGGCTGTCCCCATAACAATACACATGCGCCTCAACCCCGAGGGGGAAGCACATGGTCATTCAAATGCATGCATCATGCCCCCGAAGGGCCACAATGCATGGTCATACAGTTGGGACCACTCTCTCAATAGGAGTAAGACCCCTTAATCCACTGACAGGTAAATTACTCCTGCCAGGGAATGACACCATCGTTTAGGGCCTGACCGAAGGCCTGCCTTTTTTACAATGAAAAAAGGTAAAAAGTCCAAACATTTGAACAGCCTCGGACGTGCACCTTGACCCCATGGTCAAGGCACAGCGTCAACAAGGCTGTCCCCATAACAATACACATGCGCCTCAACCCCGAGGGGGAAGCACATGGTCATTCAAACGCATGCATCATGCCCCCGAAGGGCCACAATGCATGGTCATACAATTGGGACCACTCCTCTTAATAGGAGTGAGACCCCTTAATCCACTGACAGGGAAATTACTCCTGCCAGGGAATGACACCATGCCTGTTTTGGGGCCACAGGGAAGCCCTGCCTTTTTTGCAATGAAAAAAGGTAAAAAGTCAAACATTTGAACAGCCTTGGACGTGCACCTTGACCCCATGGTCAAGGCACATCGTCAACAAGGCTGTCCCCATAACAATACACATGCGCCTCAACCCCGAGGGGGAAGCGCATGGTCATTCAAACGCATGCATCATGCCCCCCGAAGGGCCACAATGCATGGTCATACAATTGGGACCACTCCTCTTAATAGGAGTGAGACCCCTTAATCCACTGACAGGGAAATTACTCCTGCCAGGGAATGACACCATGCGCGTTTTGGGCCCGCACGGAAGGCCTGCCTTTTTTACACTGAAAAAAGGTAAAAAGTCAAACATTTGAACAGCCTTGGACGTGCACCTTGACCCCATCGTCAAGGCACATCGTCAACAAGGCTGTCCCCATAACAATACACATGCGCCTCAACCCCGAGGGGGAAGCGCATGGTCATTCAAACGCATGCATCATGCCCCCCGAAGGGCCACAATGCATGGTCATACAATTGGGACCACTCCTCTTAATAGGAGTGAGACCCCTTAATCCACTGACAGGGAAATTACTCCTGCCAGGGAATGACACCATGACGTTTAGGGCCCGCCTGAAGGCCTGCCTTTTTTACAATGAAAAAAGGTAAAAAGTCCAAACATTTGAACAGCCTCGGACGTGCACCTTGACCCCATGGTCAAGGCACAGCGTCAACAAGGCTGTCCCCATAACAATACACATGCGCCTCAACCCCGAGGGGGAAGCACATGGTCATTCAAACGCATGCATCATGCCCCCGAAGGGCCACAATGCATGGTCATACAGTTGGGACCACTCTCTCAATAGGAGTAAGACCCCTTAATCCACTGACAGGGAAATTACTCCTGCCAGGGAATGACACCATCGTTTAGGGCCTGACCGAAGGCCCGCCTTTTTTACAATGAAAAAAGGTAAAAAGTCCAAACATTTGAACAGCCTCGGACGTGCACCTTGACCCCATGGTCAAGGCACAGCGTCAACAAGGCTGTCCCCATAACAATACACATGCGCCTCAACCCCGAGGGGGAAGCACATGGTCATTCAAACGCATGCATCATGCCCCCGAAGGGCCACAATGCATGGTCATACAATTGGGACCACTCCTCTTAATAGGAGTGAGACCCCTTAATCCACTGACAGGGAAATTACTCCTGCCAGGGAATGACACCATGCCTGTTTTGGGGCCACAGGGAAGCCCTGCCTTTTTTGCAATGAAAAAAGGTAAAAAGTCAAACATTTGAACAGCCTTGGACGTGCACCTTGACCCCATGGTCAAGGCACATCGTCAACAAGGCTGTCCCCATAACAATACACATGCGCCTCAACCCCGAGGGGGAAGCGCATGGTCATTCAAACGCATGCATCATGCCCCCCGAAGGGCCACAATGCATGGTCATACAATTGGGACCACTCCTCTTAATAGGAGTGAGACCCCTTAATCCACTGACAGGGAAATTACTCCTGCCAGGGAATGACACCATGCGCGTTTTGGGCCCGCACGGAAGGCCTGCCTTTTTTACACTGAAAAAAGGCAAAAAGTCAAACATTTGAACAGCCTTGGACGTGCACCTTGACCCCATGGTCAAGGCACATCGTCAACAAGGCTGTCCCCATAACAATACACATGCGCCTCAACCCCGAGGGGGAAGCGCATGGTCATTCAAACGCATGCATCATGCCCCCCGAAGGGCCACAATGCATGGTCATACAATTGGGACCACTCCTCTTAATAGGAGTGAGACCCCTTAATCCACTGACAGGGAAATTACTCCTGCCAGGGAATGACACCATGACGTTTAGGGCCGGCCTGAAGGCCTGCCTTTTTTACAATGAAAAAAGGTAAAAAGTCCAAATATTTGAACAGCCTCGGACGTGCACCTTGACCCCATGGTCAAGGCACAACGTCAACAAGGCTGTCCCCATAACAATACACATGCGCCTCAACCCCGAGGGGGAAGCACATGGTCATTCAAACGCATGCATCATGCCCCCGAAGGGCCACAATGCATGGTCATACAATTGGGACCACTCCTCTTAATAGGAGTGAGACCCCTTAATCCACTGACAGGGAAATTACTCCTGCCAGGGAATGACACCATGCCTGTTTTGGGGCCACAGGGAAGCCCTGCCTTTTTTGCAATGAAAAAAGGTGAAAAGTCAAATATTTGAACAGCCTTGGACGTGCACCTTGACCCCATGGTCAAGGCACACCGTCAACAAGGCTGTCCCCATAACAATACACATGCGCCTCAACCCCGAGGGGGAAGCGCATGGTCATTCAAACGCATGCATCATGCCCCCCGAAGGGCCACAATGCATGGTCATACAATTGGGACCACTCCTCTTAATAGGAGTGAGACCCCTTAATCCACTGACAGGGAAATTACTCCTGCCAGGGAATGACACCATGCCTGTTTTGGGGCCACAGGGAAGCCCTGCCTTTTTTGCAATGAAAAAAGGTAAAAAGTCAAACATTTGAACAGCCTTGGACGTGCACCTTGACCCCATGGTCAAGGCACATCGTCAACAAGGCTGTCCCCATAACAATACACATGCGCCTCAACCCCGAGGGGGAAGCGCATGGTCATTCAAACGCATGCATCATGCCCCCCGAAGGGCCACAATGCATGGTCATACAATTGGGACCACTCCTCTTAATAGGAGTGAGACCCCTTAATCCACTGACAGGGAAATTACTCCTGCCAGGGAATGACACCATGCGCGTTTTGGGCCCGCACGGAAGGCCTGCCTTTTTTACACTGAAAAAAGGTAAAAAGTCAAACATTTGAACAGCCTTGGACGTGCACCTTGACCCCATCGTCAAGGCACATCGTCAACAAGGCTGTCCCCATAACAATACACATGCGCCTCAACCCCGAGGGGGAAGCGCATGGTCATTCAAACGCATGCATCATGCCCCCCGAAGGGCCACAATGCATGGTCATACAATTGGGACCACTCCTCTTAATAGGAGTGAGACCCCTTAATCCACTGACAGGGAAATTACTCCTGCCAGGGAATGACACCATGACGTTTAGGGCCCGCCTGAAGGCCTGCCTTTTTTACAATGAAAAAAGGTAAAAAGTCCAAACATTTGAACAGCCTCGGACGTGCACCTTGACCCCATGGTCAAGGCACAGCGTCAACAAGGCTGTCCCCATAACAATACACATGCGCCTCAACCCCGAGAGGGAAGCACATGGTCATTCAAACGCATGCATCATGCCCCCGAAGGGCCACAATGCATGGTCATACAGTTGGGACCACTCTCTCAATAGGAGTAAGACCCCTTAATCCACTGACAGGGAAATTACTCCTGCCAGGGAATGACACCATCGTTTAGGGCCTGACCGAAGGCCCGCCTTTTTTACAATGAAAAAAGGTAAAAAGTCCAAACATTTGAACAGCCTCGGACGTGCACCTTGACCCCATGGTCAAGGCACAGCGTCAACAAGGCTGTCCCCATAACAATACACATGCGCCTCAACCCCGAGGGGGAAGCACATGGTCATTCAAACGCATGCATCATGCCCCCGAAGGGCCACAATGCATGGTCATACAATTGGGACCACTCCTATTAATAGGAGTGAGACCCCTTAATCCACTGACAGGGAAATTACTCCTGCCAGGGAATGACACCATGCCTGTTTTGGGGCCACAGGGAAGCCCTGCCTTTTTTGCAATGAAAAAAGGTAAAAAGTCAAACATTTGAACAGCCTTGGACGTGCACCTTGACCCCATGGTCAAGGCACATCGTCAACAAGGCTGTCCCCATAACAATACACATGCGCCTCAACCCCGAGGGGGAAGCGCATGGTCATTCAAACGCATGCATCATGCCCCCCGAAGGGCCACAATGCATGGTCATACAATTGGGACCACTCCTCTTAATAGGAGTGAGACCCCTTAATCCACTGACAGGGAAATTACTCCTGCCAGGGAATGACACCATGCGCGTTTTGGGCCCGCACGGAAGGCCTGCCTTTTTTACACTGAAAAAAGGCAAAAAGTCAAACATTTGAACAGCCTTGGACGTGCACCTTGACCCCATGGTCAAGGCACATCGTCAACAAGGCTGTCCCCATAACAATACACATGCGCCTCAACCCCGAGGGGGAAGCGCATGGTCATTCAAACGCATGCATCATGCCCCCCGAAGGGCCACAATGCATGGTCATACAATTGGGACCACTCCTCTTAATAGGAGTGAGACCCCTTAATCCACTGACAGGGAAATTACTCCTGCCAGGGAATGACACCATGACGTTTAGGGCCGGCCTGAAGGCCTGCCTTTTTTACAATGAAAAAAGGTAAAAAGTCCAAATATTTGAACAGCCTCGGACGTGCACCTTGACCCCATGGTCAAGGCACAACGTCAACAAGGCTGTCCCCATAACAATACACATGCGCCTCAACCCCGAGGGGGAAGCACATGGTCATTCAAACGCATGCATCATGCCCCCGAAGGGCCACAATGCATGGTCATACAATTCGGACCACTCCTCTTAATAGGAGTGAGACCCCTTAATCCACTGACAGGGAAATTACTCCTGCCAGGGAATGACACCATGCCTGTTTTGGGGCCACAGGGAAGCCCTGCCTTTTTTGCAATGAAAAAAGGTAAAAAGTCAAATATTTGAACAGCCTTGGACGTGCACCTTGACCCCATGGTCAAGGCACACCGTCAACAAGGCTGTCCCCATAACAATACACATGCGCCTCAACCCCGAGGGGGAAGCGCATGGTCATTCAAACGCATGCATCATGCCCCCCGAAGGGCCACAATGCATGGTCATACAATTGGGACCACTCCTCTTAATAGGAGTGAGACCCCTTAATCCACTGACAGGGAAATTACTCCTGCCAGGGAATGACACCATGCGCGTTTTTGGCCCGCACGGAAGGCCTGCCTTTTTTACACTGAAAAAAGGTAAAAAGTCAAACATTTGAACAGCCTTGGACGTGCACCTTGACCCCATGGTCAAGGCACATCGTCAACAAGGCTGTCCCCATAACAATACACATGCGCCTCAACCCCGAGGGGGAAGCGCATGGTCATTCAAACGCATGCATCATTCCCCCCGAAGGGCCACAATGCATGGTCATACAATTGGGACCACTCCTCTTAATAGGAGTGAGACCCCTTAATCCACTGACAGGGAAATTACTCCTGCCAGGGAATGACACCATGACGTTTAGGGCCTGCCTTTTTTACAATGAAAAAAGGTAAAAAGTCCAAACATTTGAACAGCCTCGGACGTGCACCTTGACCCCATGGTCAAGGCACAACGTCAACAAGGCTGTCCCCATAACAATACACATGCGCCTCAACCCCGAGGGGGAAGCACATGGTCATTCAAACGCATGCACCATGCCCCCGAAGGGCCACAATGCATGGTCATACAGTTGGGACCACTCTCTCAATAGGAGTAAGACCCCTTAATCCACTGACAGGGAAATTAGTCCTGCCAGGGAATGACACCATCGTTTAGGGCCTGACCGAAGGCCTGCCTTTTTTACAATGAAAAAAGGTAAAAAGTCCAAACATTTGAACAGCCTCGGACGTGCACCTTGACCCCATGGTCAAGGCACAGCGTCAACAAGGCTGTCCCCATAACAATACACATGCGCCTCAACCCCGAGGGGGAAGCACATGGTCATTCAAACGCATGCATCATGCCCCCGAAGGGCCACAATGCATGGTCATACAATTGGGACCACTCCTCTTAATAGGAGTGAGACCCCTTAATCCACTGACAGGGAAATTACTCCTGCCAGGGAATGACACCATGCCTGTTTTGGGGCCACAGGGAAGCCCTGCCTTTTTTGCAATGAAAAAAGGTAAAAAGTCAAACATTTGAACAGCCTTGGACGTGCACCTTGACCCCATGGTCAAGGCACATCGTCAACAAGGCTGTCCCCATAACAATACACATGCGCCTCAACCCCGAGGGGGAAGCGCATGGTCATTCAAACGCATGCATCATGCCCCCCGAAGGGCCACAATGCATGGTCATACAATTGGGACCACTCCTCTTAATAGGAGTGAGACCCCTTAATCCACTGACAGGGAAATTACTCCTGCCAGGGAATGACACCATGCGTTTAGGGCCCGCATGGAAGGCCTGCCTTTTTTGCAATGAAAAAAGGTAAAAAGTCAAACATTTGAACAGCCTTGGACGTGCACCTTGACCCCATGGTCAAGGCACATCGTCAACAAGGCTGTCCCCATAACAATACACATGCGCCTCAACCCCGAAGGGGAAGCGCATGGTCATTCAAACGCATGCATCATGTCCCCCGAAGGGCCACAATGCATGGTCATACAATTGGGACCACTCCTCTTAATAGGAGTGAGACCCCTTAATCCACTGACAGGGAAATTACTCCTGCCAGGGAATGACACCATGACGTTTAGGGCCCGCCTGAAGGCCTGCCTTTTTTACAATGAAAAAAGGTAAAAAGTCCAAACATTTGAACAGCCTCGGACGTGCACCTTGACCCCATGGTCAAGGCACAACATCAACAAGGCTGTCCCCATAACAATACACATGCGCCTCAACCCCGAGGGGGAAGCACATGGTCATTCAAACGCATGCATCATGCCCCCGAAGGGCCACAATGCATGGTCATACAGTTGGGACCACTCTCTCAATAGGAGTAAGACCCCTTAATCCACTGACAGGGAAATTACTCCTGCCAGGGAATGACACCATCGTTTAGGGCCTGACCGAAGGCCTGCCTTTTTTACAATGAAAAAAGGTAAAAAGTCCAAACATTTGAACAGCCTCGGACGTGCACCTTGACCCCATGGTCAAGGCACAGCGTCAACAAGGCTGTCCCCATAACAATACACATGCGCCTCAACCCTGAGGGGGAAGCACATGGTCATTCAAACGCATGCATCATGCCCCCGAAGGGCCACAATGCATGGTCATACAATTGGGACCACTCCTCTTAATAGGAGTGGGACCCCTTAATCCACTGACAGGGAAATTACTCCTGCCAGGGAATGACACCATGCCTGTTTTGGGGCCACAGGGAAGCCCTGCCTTTTTTGCAATGAAAAAAGGTAAAAAGTCAAACATTTGAACAGCCTTGGACGTGCACCTTGACCCCATGGTCAAGGCACATCGTCAACAAGGCTGTCCCCATAACAATACACATGCGCCTCAACCCCGAGGGGGAAGCGCATTGTCATTCAAACGCATGCATCATGCCCCCCGAAGGGCCACAATGCATGGTCATACAATTGGGACCACTCCTCTTAATAGGAGTGAGACCCCTTAATCCACTGACAGGGAAATTACTCCTGCCAGGGAATGACACCATGCCTGTTTTGGGGCCACAGGGAAGCCCTGCCTTTTTTACAATGAAAAAAGGTAAAAAGTCAAACATTTGAACAGCCTCGGACATGCACCTTGACCCCATGGCCAAGGCACAATGTCAACAAGGCTGTCCCAATAACATTACATATGCGCCTCAACCCCAAGGCTGAAGCACATGGTCATTCAAACACATGCATCATGCCCCCGAAGGGCCACAATGCATGGTCATACAATTGGGACCACTCCTCTTAATAGGAGTAGGACCCCTTGATCCACTGACAGGGAAATTACTCCTGCCAGGGAATGACACCATGCGCGTTTTGGGCCCGCACGGAAGGCCTGCCTTTTTTACACTGAAAAAAGGTAAAAAGTCAAACATTTGAACAGCCTTGGACGTGCACCTTGACCCCATGGTCAAGGCACCTCGTCAACAAGGCTGTCCCCATAACAATACACATGCGCCTCAACCCCGAGGGGGAAGCGCATGGTCATTCAACCGCATGCATCATGCCCCCCGAAGGGCCACAATGCATGGTCATACAATTGGGACCACTCCTCTTAATAGGAGTAGGACCCCTTGATCCACTGACAGGGAAATTACTCCTGCCAGGGAATGACACCATCGTTTAGGGCCTGACCGAAGGCCTGCCTTTTTTACAATGAAAAAAGGTAAAAAGTCCAAACATTTGAACAGCCTCGGACGTGCACCTTGACCCCATGGTCAAGGCACAGCGTCAACAAGGCTGTCCCCATAACAATACACATGCGCCTCAACCCCGAGGGGGAAGCACATGGTCATTCAAACGCATGCATCATGCCCCCGAAGGGCCACAATGCATGGTCATACAATTGGGACCACTCCTCTTAATAGGAGTGAGACCCCTTAATCCACTGACAGGGAAATTACTCCTGCCAGGGAATGACACCATGCCTGTTTTGGGGCCACAGGGAAGCCCTGCCTTTTTTGCAATGAAAAAAGGTAAAAAGTCAAACATTTGAACAGCCTTGGACGTGCACCTTGACCCCATGGTCAAGGCACATCGTCAACAAGGCTGTCCCCATAACAATACACATGCGCCTCAACCCCGAGGGGGAAGCGCATGGTCATTCAAACGCATGCATCATGCCCCCCGAAGGGCCACAATGCATGGTCATACAATTGGGACCACTCCTCTTAATAGGAGTGAGACCCCTTAATCCACTGACAGGGAAATTACTCCTGCCAGGGAATGACACCATGCGCGTTTTGGGCCCGCACGGAAGGCCTGCCTTTTTTACACTGAAAAAAGGTAAAAAGTCAAACATTTGAACAGCCTTGGACGTGCACCTTGACCCCATCGTCAAGGCACATCGTCAACAAGGCTGTCCCCATAACAATACACATGCGCCTCAACCCCGAGGGGGAAGCGCATGGTCATTCAAACGCATGCATCATGCCCCCCGAAGGGCCACAATGCATGGTCATACAATTGGGACCACTCCTCTTAATAGGAGTAAGACCCCTTAATCCACTGACAGGGAAATTACTCCTGCCAGGGAATGACACCATGACGTTTAGGGCCCGCCTGAAGGCCTGCCTTTTTTACAATGAAAAAAGGTAAAAAGTCCAAACATTTGAACAGCCTCGGACGTGCACCTTGACCCCATGGTCAAGGCACAACGTCAACAAGGCTGTCCCCATAACAATACACATGCGCCTCAACCCCGAGGGGGAAGCACATGGTCATTCAAACGCATGCATCATGCCCCCGAAGGGCCACAATGCATGGTCATACAATTGGGACCACTCCTCTTAATAGGAGTGAGACCCCTTAATCCACTGACAGGGAAATTACTCCTGCCAGGGAATGACACCATGCCTGTTTTGGGGCCACAGGGAAGCCCTGCCTTTTTTGCAATGAAAAAAGGTAAAAAGTCAAACATTTGAACAGCCTTGGACGTGCACCTTGACCCCATGGTCAAGGCACAACGTCAACAAGGCTGTCCCCATAACAATACACATGCGCCTCAACCCCGAGGGGGAAGCGCATGGTCATTCAAACGCATGCATCATGCCCCCCGAAGGGCCACAATGCATGGTCATACAATTGGGACCACTCCTCTTAATAAGAGTGAGACCCCTTAATCCACTGACAGGGAAATTACTCCTGCCAGGGAATGACACCATGACGTTTAGGGCCCGCCTGAAGGCCTGCCTTTTTTACAATGAAAAAAGGTAAAAAAGTCCAAACATTTGAACAGCCTCGGACATGCACCTTGACCCCATGGTCAAGGCACAACGTCAACAAGGCTGTCCCCATAACAATACACATGCGCCTCAACCCCGAGGGGGAAGCACATGGTCATTCAAACGCATGCATCATGCCCCCGAAGGGCCACAATGCATGGTCATACAGTTGGGACCACTCTCTCAATAGGAGTAAGACCCCTTAATCCACTGACAGGGAAATTACTCCTGCCAGGGAATGACACCATCGTTTAGGGCCTGACCGAAGGCCTGCCTTTTTTACAATGAAAAAAGGTAAAAAGTCCAAACATTTGAACAGCCTCGGACGTGCACCTTGACCCCATGGTCAAGGCACAGCGTCAACAAGGCTGTCCCCATAACAATACACATGCGCCTCAACCCCGAGGGGGAAGCACATGGTCATTCAAACGCATGCATCATGCCCCCGAAGGGCCACAATGCATGGTCATACAATTGGGACCACTCCTCTTAATAGGAGTGAGACCCCTTAATCCACTGACAGGGAAATTACTCCTGCCAGGGAATGACACCATGCCTGTTTTGGGGCCACAGGGAAGCCCTGCCTTTTTTGCAATGAAAAAAGGTAAAAAGTCAAATATTTGAACAGCCTTGGACGTGCACCTTGACCCCATGGTCAAGGCACACCGTCAACAAGGCTGTCCCCATAACAATACACATGCGCCTCAACCCCGAGGGGGAAGCGCATGGTCATTCAAACGCATGCATCATGCCCCCCGAAGGGCCACAATGCATGGTCATACAATTGGGACCACTCCTCTTAATAGGAGTGAGACCCCTTAATCCACTGACAGGGAAATTACTCCTGCCAGGGAATGAAACCATGCGCGTTTTTGGCCCGCACGGAAGGCCTGCCTTTTTTACACTGAAAAAAGGTAAAAAGTCAAACATTTGAACAGCCTTGGACGTGCACCTTGACCCCATGGTCAAGGCACATCGTCAACAAGGCTGTCCCCATAACAATACACATGCGCCTCAACCCCGAGGGGGAAGCGCATGGTCATTCAAACGCATGCATCATTCCCCCCGAAGGGCCACAATGCATGGTCATACAATTGGGACCACTCCTCTTAATAGGAGTGAGACCCCTTAATCCACTGACAGGGAAATTACTCCTGCCAGGGAATGACACCATGACGTTTAGGGCCTGCCTTTTTTACAATGAAAAAAGGTAAAAAGTCCAAACATTTGAACAGCCTCGGACGTGCACCTTGGCCCCATGGTCAAGGCACAACGTCAACAAGGCTGTCCCCATAACAATACACATGCGCCTCAACCCCGAGGGGGAAGCACATGGTCATTCAAACGCATGCACCATGCCCCCGAAGGGCCACAATGCATGGTCATACAGTTGGGACCACTCTCTCAATAGGAGTAAGACCCCTTAATCCACTGACAGGGAAATTAGTCCTGCCAGGGAATGACACCATCGTTTAGGGCCTGACCGAAGGCCTGCCTTTTTTACAATGAAAAAAGGTAAAAAGTCCAAACATTTGAACAGCCTCGGACGTGCACCTTGACCCCATGGTCAAGGCACAGCGTCAACAAGGCTGTCCCCATAACAATACACATGCGCCTCAACCCCGAGGGGGAAGCACATGGTCATTCAAACGCATGCATCATGCCCCCGAAGGGCCACAATGCATGGTCATACAATTGGGACCACTCCTCTTAATAGGAGTGAGACCCCTTAATCCACTGACAGGGAAATTACTCCTGCCAGGGAATGACACCATGCCTGTTTTGGGGCCACAGGGAAGCCCTGCCTTTTTTGCAATGAAAAAAGGTAAAAAGTCAAACATTTGAACAGCCTTGGACGTGCACCTTGACCCCATGGTCAAGGCACATCGTCAACAAGGCTGTCCCCATAACAATACACATGCGCCTCAACCCCGAGGGGGAAGCGCATGGTCATTCAAACGCATGCATCATGCCCCCCGAAGGGCCACAATGCATGGTCATACAATTGGGACCACTCCTCTTAATAGGAGTGAGACCCCTTAATCCACTGACAGGGAAATTACTCCTGCCAGGGAATGACACCATGCGTTTAGGGCCCGCATGGAAGGCCTGCCTTTTTTGCAATGAAAAAAGGTAAAAAGTCAAACATTTGAACAGCCTTGGACGTGCACCTTGACCCTATGGTCAAGGCACATCGTCAACAAGGCTGTCCCCATAACAATACACATGCGCCTCAACCCCGAGGGGGAAGCGCATGGTCATTCAAACGCATGCATCATGTCCCCCGAAGGGCCACAATGCATGGTCATACAATTGGGACCACTCCTCTTAATAGGAGTGAGACCCCTTAATCCACTGACAGGGAAATTACTCCTGCCAGGGAATGACACCATCGTTTAGGGCCTGACTGAAGGCCTGCCTTTTTTACAATGAAAAAAGGTAAAAAGTCCAAACATTTGAACAGCCTCGGACGTGCACCTTGACCCCATGGTCAAGGCACAGCGTCAACAAGGCTGTCCCCATAACAATACACATGCGCCTCAACCCTGAGGGGGAAGCACATGGTCATTCAAACGCATGCATCATGCCCCCGAAGGGCCACAATGCATGGTCATACAATTGGGACCACTCCTCTCAATAGGAGTAGGACCCCTTGATCCACTGACAGGGAAATTACTCCTGCCAGGGAATGACACCATGCGCGTTTTGGGCCCGCACGGAAGGCCTGCCTTTTTTACACTGAAAAAAGGTAAAAAGTCAAACATTTGAACAGCCTTGGACGTGCACCTTGACCCCATGGTCAAGGCACCTCGTCAACAAGGCTGTCCCCATAACAATACACATGCGCCTCAACCCCGAGGGGGAAGCGCATGGTCATTCAACCGCATGCATCATGCCCCCCGAAGGGCCACAATGCATGGTCATACAATTGGGACCACTCCTCTTAATAGGAGTAGGACCCCTTGATCCACTGACAGGGAAATTACTCCTGCCAGGGAATGACACCATGACGTTTAGGGCCCGCCTGAAGGCCTGCCTTTTTTACAATGAAAAAAGGTAAAAAGTCCAAACATTTGAACAGCCTCGGACGTGCACCTTGACCCCATGGTCAAGGCACAGCGTCAACAAGGCTGTCCCCATAACAATACACATGCGCCTCAACCCCGAGGGGGAAGCACATGGTCATTCAAACGCATGCATCATGCCCCCGAAGGGCCACAATGCATGGTCATACAGTTGGGACCACTCTCTCAATAGGAGTAAGACCCCTTAATCCACTGACAGGGAAATTACTCCTGCCAGGGAATGACACCATCGTTTAGGGCCTGACCGAAGGCCTGCCTTTTTTACAATGAAAAAAGGTAAAAAGTCCAAACATTTGAACAGCCTCGGACGTGCACCTTGACCCCATGGTCAAGGCACAACGTCAACAAGGCTGTCCCCATAACAATACACATGCGCCTCAACCCCGAGGGGGAAGCACATGGTCATTCAAATGCATGCATCATGCCCCCGAAGGGCCACAATGCATGGTCATACAGTTGGGACCACTCTCTCAATAGGAGTAAGACCCCTTAATCCACTGACAGGGAAATTACTCCTGCCAGGGAATGACACCATCGTTTAGGGCCTGACCGAAGGCCTGCCTTTTTTACAATGAAAAAAGGTAAAAAGTCCAAACATTTGAACAGCCTCGGACGTGCACCTTGACCCCATGGTCAAGGCACAGCGTCAACAAGGCTGTCCCCATAACAATACACATGCGCCTCAACCCCGAGGGGGAAGCACATGGTCATTCAAACGCATGCATCATGCCCCCGTAGGGCCACAATGCATGGTCATACAATTGGGACCACTCCTCTTAATAGGAGTGAGACCCCTTAATCCACTGACAGGGAAATTACTCCTGCCAGGGAATGACACCATGCCTGTTTTGGGGCCACAGGGAAGCCCTGCCTTTTTTGCAATGAAAAAAGGTAAAAAGTCAAACATTTGAACAGCCTTGGACGTGCACCTTGACCCCATGGTCAAGGCACATCGTCAACAAGGCTGTCCCCATAACAATACACATGCGCCTCAACCCCGAGGGGGAAGCGCATGGTCATTCAAACGCATGCATCATGCCCCCCGAAGGGCCACAATGCATGGTCATACAATTGGGACCACTCCTCTTAATAGGAGTGAGACCCCTTAATCCACTGACAGGGAAATTACTCCTGCCAGGGAATGACACCATGCGCGTTTTGGGCCCGCACGGAAGGCCTGCCTTTTTTACACTGAAAAAAGGTAAAAAGTCAAACATTTGAACAGCCTTGGACGTGCACCTTGACCCCATCGTCAAGGCACATCGTCAACAAGGCTGTCCCCATAACAATACACATGCGCCTCAACCCCGAGGGGGAAGCGCATGGTCATTCAAACGCATGCATCATGCCCCCCGAAGGGCCACAATGCATGGTCATACAATTGGGACCACTCCTCTTAATAGGAGTGAGACCCCTTAATCCACTGACAGGGAAATTACTCCTGCCAGGGAATGACACCATGACGTTTAGGGCCTGCCTTTTTTACAATGAAAAAAGGTAAAAAGTCCAAACATTTGAACAGCCTCGGACGTGCACCTTGGCCCCATGGTCAAGGCACAACGTCAACAAGGCTGTCCCCATAACAATACACATGCGCCTCAACCCCGAGGGGGAAGCACATGGTCATTCAAACGCATGCACCATGCCCCCGAAGGGCCACAATGCATGGTCATACAGTTGGGACCACTCTCTCAATAGGAGTAAGACCCCTTAATCCACTGACAGGGAAATTAGTCCTGCCAGGGAATGACACCATCGTTTAGGGCCTGACCGAAGGCCTGCCTTTTTTACAATGAAAAAAGGTAAAAAGTCCAAACATTTGAACAGCCTCGGACGTGCACCTTGACCCCATGGTCAAGGCACAGCGTCAACAAGGCTGTCCCCATAACAATACACATGCGCCTCAACCCCGAGGGGGAAGCACATGGTCATTCAAACGCATGCATCATGCCCCCGAAGGGCCACAATGCATGGTCATACAATTGGGACCACTCCTCTTAATAGGAGTGAGACCCCTTAATCCACTGACAGGGAAATTACTCCTGCCAGGGAATGACACCATGCCTGTTTTGGGGCCACAGGGAAGCCCTGCCTTTTTTGCAATGAAAAAAGGTAAAAAGTCAAACATTTGAACAGCCTTGGACGTGCACCTTGACCCCATGGTCAAGGCACATCGTCAACAAGGCTGTCCCCATAACAATACACATGCGCCTCAACCCCGAGGGGGAAGCGCATGGTCATTCAAACGCATGCATCATGCCCCCCGAAGGGCCACAATGCATGGTCATACAATTGGGACCACTCCTCTTAATAGGAGTGAGACCCCTTAATCCACTGACAGGGAAATTACTCCTGCCAGGGAATGACACCATGCGTTTAGGGCCCGCATGGAAGGCCTGCCTTTTTTGCAATGAAAAAAGGTAAAAAGTCAAACATTTGAACAGCCTTGGACGTGCACCTTGACCCTATGGTCAAGGCACATCGTCAACAAGGCTGTCCCCATAACAATACACATGCGCCTCAACCCCGAGGGGGAAGCGCATGGTCATTCAAACGCATGCATCATGTCCCCCGAAGGGCCACAATGCATGGTCATACAATTGGGACCACTCCTCTTAATAGGAGTGAGACCCCTTAATCCACTGACAGGGAAATTACTCCTGCCAGGGAATGACACCATCGTTTAGGGCCTGACTGAAGGCCTGCCTTTTTTACAATGAAAAAAGGTAAAAAGTCCAAACATTTGAACAGCCTCGGACGTGCACCTTGACCCCATGGTCAAGGCACAGCGTCAACAAGGCTGTCCCCATAACAATACACATGCGCCTCAACCCTGAGGGGGAAGCACATGGTCATTCAAACGCATGCATCATGCCCCCGAAGGGCCACAATGCATGGTCATACAATTGGGACCACTCCTCTCAATAGGAGTAGGACCCCTTGATCCACTGACAGGGAAATTACTCCTGCCAGGGAATGACACCATGCGCGTTTTGGGCCCGCACGGAAGGCCTGCCTTTTTTACACTGAAAAAAGGTAAAAAGTCAAACATTTGAACAGCCTTGGACGTGCACCTTGACCCCATGGTCAAGGCACCTCGTCAACAAGGCTGTCCCCATAACAATACACATGCGCCTCAACCCCGAGGGGGAAGCGCATGGTCATTCAACCGCATGCATCATGCCCCCCGAAGGGCCACAATGCATGGTCATACAATTGGGACCACTCCTCTTAATAGGAGTAGGACCCCTTGATCCACTGACAGGGAAATTACTCCTGCCAGGGAATGACACCATGACGTTTAGGGCCCGCCTGAAGGCCTGCCTTTTTTACAATGAAAAAAGGTAAAAAGTCCAAACATTTGAACAGCCTCGGACGTGCACCTTGACCCCATGGTCAAGGCACAGCGTCAACAAGGCTGTCCCCATAACAATACACATGCGCCTCAACCCCGAGGGGGAAGCACATGGTCATTCAAACGCATGCATCATGCCCCCGAAGGGCCACAATGCATGGTCATACAGTTGGGACCACTCTCTCAATAGGAGTAAGACCCCTTAATCCACTGACAGGGAAATTACTCCTGCCAGGGAATGACACCATCGTTTAGGGCCTGACCGAAGGCCTGCCTTTTTTACAATGAAAAAAGGTAAAAAGTCCAAACATTTGAACAGCCTCGGACGTGCACCTTGACCCCATGGTCAAGGCACAACGTCAACAAGGCTGTCCCCATAACAATACACATGCGCCTCAACCCCGAGGGGGAAGCACATGGTCATTCAAATGCATGCATCATGCCCCCGAAGGGCCACAATGCATGGTCATACAGTTGGGACCACTCTCTCAATAGGAGTAAGACCCCTTAATCCACTGACAGGGAAATTACTCCTGCCAGGGAATGACACCATCGTTTAGGGCCTGACCGAAGGCCTGCCTTTTTTACAATGAAAAAAGGTAAAAAGTCCAAACATTTGAACAGCCTCGGACGTGCACCTTGACCCCATGGTCAAGGCACAGCGTCAACAAGGCTGTCCCCATAACAATACACATGCGCCTCAACCCCGAGGGGGAAGCACATGGTCATTCAAACGCATGCATCATGCCCCCGTAGGGCCACAATGCATGGTCATACAATTGGGACCACTCCTCTTAATAGGAGTGAGACCCCTTAATCCACTGACAGGGAAATTACTCCTGCCAGGGAATGACACCATGCCTGTTTTGGGGCCACAGGGAAGCCCTGCCTTTTTTGCAATGAAAAAAGGTAAAAAGTCAAACATTTGAACAGCCTTGGACGTGCACCTTGACCCCATGGTCAAGGCACATCGTCAACAAGGCTGTCCCCATAACAATACACATGCGCCTCAACCCCGAGGGGGAAGCGCATGGTCATTCAAACGCATGCATCATGCCCCCCGAAGGGCCACAATGCATGGTCATACAATTGGGACCACTCCTCTTAATAGGAGTGAGACCCCTTAATCCACTGACAGGGAAATTACTCCTGCCAGGGAATGACACCATGCGCGTTTTGGGCCCGCACGGAAGGCCTGCCTTTTTTACACTGAAAAAAGGTAAAAAGTCAAACATTTGAACAGCCTTGGACGTGCACCTTGACCCCATCGTCAAGGCACATCGTCAACAAGGCTGTCCCCATAACAATACACATGCGCCTCAACCCCGAGGGGGAAGCGCATGGTCATTCAAACGCATGCATCATGCCCCCCGAAGGGCCACAATGCATGGTCATACAATTGGGACCACTCCTCTTAATAGGAGTGAGACCCCTTAATCCACTGACAGGGAAATTACTCCTGCCAGGGAATGACACCATGACGTTTAGGGCCCGCCTGAAGGCCTGCCTTTTTTACAATGAAAAAAGGTAAAAAGTCCAAACATTTGAACAGCCTCGGACGTGCACCTTGACCCCATGGTCAAGGCACAACGTCAACAAGGCTGTCCCCATAACAATACACATGCGCCTCAACCCCGAGGGGGAAGCACATGGTCATTCAAACGCATGCATCATGCCCCCGAAGGGCCACAATGCATGGTCATACAGTTGGGACCACTCTCTCAATAGGAGTAAGACCCCTTAATCCACTGACAGGGAAATTACTCCTGCCAGGGAATGACACCATCGTTTAGGGCCTGACCGAAGGCCCGCCTTTTTTACAATGAAAAAAGGTAAAAAGTCCAAACATTTGAACAGCCTCGGACGTGCACCTTGACCCCATGGTCAAGGCACAGCGTCAACAAGGCTGTCCCCATAACAATACACATGCGCCTCAACCCCGAGGGGGAAGCACATGGTCATTCAAACGCATGCATCATGCCCCCGAAGGGCCACAATGCATGGTCATACAATTGGGACCACTCCTCTTAATAGGAGTGAGACCCCTTAATCCACTGACAGGGAAATTACTCCTGCCAGGGAATGACACCATGCCTGTTTTGGGGCCACAGGGAAGCCCTGCCTTTTTTGCAATGAAAAAAGGTAAAAAGTCAAACATTTGAACAGCCTTGGACGTGCACCTTGACCCCATTGTCAAGGCACATCGTCAACAAGGCTGTCCCCATAACAATACACATGCGCCTCAACCCCGAGGGGGAAGCGCATGGTCATTCAAACGCATGCATCATGCCCCCCGAAGGGCCACAATGCATGGTCATACAATTGGGACCACTCCTCTTAATAGGAGTGAGACCCCTTAATCCACTGACAGGGAAATTACTCCTGCCAGGGAATGACACCATGCGCGTTTTGGGCCCGCACGGAAGGCCTGCCTTTTTTACACTGAAAAAAGGCAAAAAGTCAAACATTTGAACAGCCTTGGACGTGCACCTTGACCCCATGGTCAAGGCACATCGTCAACAAGGCTGTCCCCATAACAATACACATGCGCCTCAACCCCGAGGGGGAAGCGCATGGTCATTCAAACGCATGCATCATGCCCCCCGAAGGGCCACAATGCATGGTCATACAATTGGGACCACTCCTCTTAATAGGAGTGAGACCCCTTAATCCACTGACAGGGAAATTACTCCTGCCAGGGAATGACACCATGACGTTTAGGGCCGGCCTGAAGGCCTGCCTTTTTTACAATGAAAAAAGGTAAAAAGTCCAAACATTTGAACAGCCTCGGACGTGCACCTTGACCCCATGGTCAAGGCACAACGTCAACAAGGCTGTCCCCATAACAATACACATGCGCCTCAACCCCGAGGGGGAAGCACATGGTCATTCAAACGCATGCATCATGCCCCCGAAGGGCCACAATGCATGGTCATACAATTGGGACCACTCCTCTTAATAGGAGTGAGACCCCTTAATCCACTGACAGGGAAATTACTCCTGCCAGGGAATGACACCATGCCACCAGTTAATTTAGCGCAACAAGTGTGTATCGAACTACCAAAATCACTTGGCCTTTTACCTCCGTTAAGCCTCATTACTCTAAACAGCAATAATTTTGATTTCTCCACTTTTAACTTTCAAGGTATTCATTCGAACAACCACATTTGATTCTCCATTATAAACCTATCTATTTGTAAAATTTCGCAATTCTCCAATGCATTTTACAGCAAATTTTCATGAAGATCGAATTCATCACAAGGAAATGATGATGACGTCATCCCATGCACTTCCTTCACAGTCCTTCAAACATCTGCACGCATGCGCACTTGTAACTTTTATTTGAAGAGACGCGTATTTCCCTTTATTTCATTTTAACCCATCATAAATACTAGTACCCGACTGCAAAGCCGCAATGACCGGCGAAGCCAAAGCCTCTTGCCACTATTTTACCCATCACTATGGCATCAGTAGGTTAGGTAGTTGGTAGTAGGTAGGTGTAGTAGGTACCGTACCTAGTAAGACTTGGTAAAAGAGAAGAGCAGACAGTACTCCCCAATACCTACATACAATAAATGTCACAAGAAGCTTAAGGAAGTAACTATAAGATGTGCTAGCTTAAGGACTATTTTAAGAAATTTTAACTGGGCTTAACATCCGTTTTCACAGTATGTGTGTAGTCTTCTAACTTCAGTCCCTGTCAGGACTGGTTCTCTCTGGGCACTGCGGCTTCCCCCACCAGAAGAAGTTAGCTTGCAGTAAGATCAGTGCCGACAGGTCAGACGATAGCGCCGTTTCAACGGCAATGTGTGACTGTCGTTAATCAAACCGTGTCGTGGCACTGATTGGCTGACCTAAGCCGATCGCTGATTGGTCAGCTCACAAAATTTCGCAAATTCAGACCTAAAATGACACCATTTGCATTCTGGATGAGATTAAAATTGATAAAATGTACTTCTTGATTAATTTGGTGAATTCCGTCTCAACTTCGGATATTTCCGGCCATGAAAAACTATCCTCTACGGCCGCGAGATTTCTAAAAAATAATTCTTCGTCAATTTTAGAATATTTTGACACCGTTTTCACCCTCCGAAACGCGTAATAAGCTTTTTTGAAATAATTTTTGAAATGCTCGAATCTCATTGGTTCCGGTGTTTGGTGACGATTTTCGTTGAAGATAACGAGGTTGGTCTTGAAGTATTTTAATTACACATTAGAGGTGCATCAGATTGTGAATCAAACAAAGACGGGTGAAACAAACTCCTATTGAACTTTTTCTCAATTTTTTTATGCATACTTCCGCATCCGGACGATGGCGGCCTCCATTGAGTGATTTGGTTTCAGAAATATTTTTTCAAATGCTCGCATCTCATTGGTTCCGGTGTTTGGTGACGATTTTCGTTGAAGATAACCAGGCCCGTGCGGGCCGAGGTTGGTCTTAAAGTATTTTAATTACAAATTAGAGGTGCACAAGATTGTGAATCAAACAAAGACGGGTGAAACAAACTCCTCTTGAACCTTTTTCAATTTGTTATGCATACATCCGCATCCGCAAGATGGCGGCCTCCATTGAGCGATTTGGTGCGTCTCAGCTTCGGAATTCTCAAGGGATCCAGCATAATCTGGTTTTCAACATAATACGTACGCGTTTATTCACAACACCGGCTTCACCGGCTACTACTTTATGAAGGCAGTTCATACCTTTTGCAAGTCCTTCTAACGCCAATCATAATTCCAACATGAATTCAAACATCCATGAAATAATTTTGTGGTACAAAATGCGATCGCCACTTCCGAGTTTATTTTTACTAACTTATACACGGCCCTATCGATGTCGTGGTGTTTTACGCTTTACTTCTTAACAAAGAGATTTTTAAACCATATCACAATGTTCACACAACGAATACGTTCTTATGAAACCATATTTCTCAACTATAGTCAATTTTTTTGTTTTATCGCCACACTATTACTGAAACACACCAATCAAACTGGTCAAACAAGTGGAACATGTCTTTCAATCCTGACAAATCTCACACTCTTACTATGTCTCTCCGAAAAGATCGACTGGACAACCCTCCCATCTACTTTCTCAACAATCCTCTCCAAGAAGTTCTGTCGCTCAAGATTTTGGGTCTCACTATCTGCCATGATCTTTCTTGGGAAAACCACATTTCCAAGCTGGCCTCCAAAGCCAGTCGCCGACTGGGCATCCTCCGTCGTGCGAAGTCCTTCCTCGGCACACCTGAGCTCCTCACCACATACAAGGCTTTCATCCGCAGCTCAATGGAATACTGTTCTCCCCTATGGGCCGGTGCTCCTGCCTCACACCTAGCTCGGCTTCACGCTGTTGAAACCAAAGCTTTCAGAATTATTGGAATCTCCCGCGATGAAGCTATCTCTGAGGGCCTTTCACTCACTCACCGCAGGCAGGTAGGTGGTCTTTCTGTCTTCTACCGACTCCTCTCCGGCCTTGCACCCCTAGCTCTCTCTGTGCTCTGTCCCCCAAATATTCCTACAGGTCGCACAAGATCTGCCAGCAACCCTCTGATGGTTAAACTGCCGAAATCTCGGCTCGCTGCTCACCTTCACTCTTTCATTCCTCTTTTCTCCCGCCTCTGGAACAAACTCCCTCACTCCCTTCAATCCCACTCCTCCCTCCAGGTCTTTAAAACAGCTGTTCACCACCATCTCTTATCTTCCCCCATCCAAAACCTTGATCTTTTCTACCCCCGCTAATTCACCCCAGATCCACCTTGTTTGAAATTCCAACTTCTTTCCTGGAAGTCCTGGCAGTGTCCATATGTTTTATACCTCTCCCACCGCCCCCTTCCCACGCCCCCCCCCCCAAAGCCCTCGCCCTCTCTCAGATCTCTCCATGTCTCCATGTCTCTCGGTCCCTGCTCTCAAATGTTGTGTTTGTGTCCTTCCCCCTCTCTCCCCATCTTGTCTACCGCTCCCTATGTTATATGTTTTATGTGTCGGTTTGTCTTTCTGTGTGATTAATGTTCGCTCTTTCACGAGCCTCGACCTTGTATACAAAAAAAAAAAAAAAAAAATCAATGTGCTATTTCCACACTCATAATCCTCGTAAGGCAAACAAAACTTAAATGTCCGCATTTCTTGTCCCTCAGATGTCCACAAAACTATTTGAAGTCGCTTCAACCAGTAATTTAGACCCGATGATCCAATAAATCAATCCATAATTCTAAAAAAAATTAAAACACACTGGCGGGATTCGAACCTATGGCCTTTCTAGAACTTATTCCCGGCGTCTTTAATCATTCGTCTATTTTCAAGCTGGAACACTACACAATAACAGATATCTATGTGGGTGGTACAGAGCTAGTGGAAACGATAGAGCGTGTCGCGTGTTTCCACGCGTGTCAGACGGACCACGGGGCTCACGGCTTTCGGGCCGTCTGTTGCGCCTTCCGCGGTGCGCTCCCTACGCTCGGAATCTGAAGCGACGAGAGCGCCGAATCCTAGCCACTAGACCATATGGGAAAACTGACCGGTTTAGGGTCACCGGCACGGGCGTGTCGATCACGAGGGGGCTTGTATGCAGGGTGGCTCCGCGGCGTGGGTCACAAATCAATCCGTGCTAAGTCACGTGGTCATTCGTTATTTTCCACAGGGCGTATCTAATCATTCGGCCATTATAAAGTTTGAAAACTGATATCGCAAATGTATTTACACTATTCGCCACGCAAATAACATGCAGCACGTTTTCTCATCGCAAATCACGCACCAAAGGGCATATTTACAATCATCGAACCTTAACGCACCAACGTACACCGAATCTGATCTCAATGTACACCTTATCCAATGCCTTAAAAATACAACATGACTTTGGGCCGGCCGGCCAATATATATTGCACACGTTAAGTTCAGTGTATCTCCGTTTATTCACGTCACCTTTTCTGAAACTCTCGGACTTTGCTGCTTATTGCACACCTTAAGTTCAGTGGATCTCCGTTTATTCACGTCACCTTTTCTGAAACTCGAGGACTTTTAATTACCTCGTGGGATATCCACCGACCACATCATAAGTTACTGAGTTGACTCCGAGATTTTATAGGCTAATCATCTACCCTCCATATATATATATATATTATATTGTTACTGATCACGGTTTAGATGGTATGATGGGCCGAGCGGATGGTCCAACCGCGACCTAACAGTTACTCCCCGATTAGAACCCGATTTCACCCAAACGTTGGCCGGATCGCACCGCGGCTGCTCAATGAGGGAAAAGACTAAAACGACGAATGCAAAGAAGAAAAGGAATAAAACGAGAAGACGGACAGAAGAGTAATTGGATTTATTATTTACACAAGCAAAAAGGAGCAATCAAGTTTATTTACAACACATAAGACGCAGGTGACACAGTGCAAATATTAACTTATACCAGCTTAATTAACCCAGGACAGAACAAACAGAACAAACTCACGTACACAAGAAGGGTGGAAAGGCAGGAGGTGGATGGCTGGAGGGAGAGGAAGGTCCAAGGGGGGTCCTGCAGCACAACCGGCGCGTTTAGCAGCCGCCGTTCAGGCCCCACGCTGCTGTTGTGGCTGCTGTGGACGTCGCGTGCTTTGCCAGGCCTTGTCCGACTCGTCTGGTCCAAACCCTCAACTCTTTCTTGGTCCACTCACTCTTTACCACCGACTCCTCACCGCAACCAACGCAACCAACTGACCACCACCACCGACTCCTCACCGCAACCAACGCAACCAACTGACCACCGACTCCACTGACTGACTCCTCACGACTCTCTCTTCACGACCAACTCACGTGCGCGCCTTTTATAGCGCCTCCGGCGATTAAGCCGCCGGCCTTTTGGACACGCCCATCGGGGTGCTCACCTCGGCCCTGGTTGGTCGCGCGACCCTCTGGCTCCGCCCTTGATGATGACGGGCGGGCACGCCTTTCTTCTCCGACGAGAGCACAGGTTCAATGGTGGTTTTGGAGGGGAGGTAATATGGGCAATCGAGGCTCGGCAATGACGAAAGGGGATGTGAAGGAAATGGGGATTTTGGGGATGGGAATGAAAGGGGATCTATTCTCTTTCACTGGTGCAATGGAGTACTTCAATTAATGGGAGACACAGCCTTACCCTAAAACACAGAATAAGAGATAACTATCAACAGGGGTATTCTATTACTTGGCTGACGTGTATGCTTGTGGACTAATTATGGGATGCCCTTTCACCTTTACACAGCTCCGGAGGCAGGGGGGCGCAGAATAAACAATAATAACAATTCACACAATAAAAAAAATACACAGTTCTCATACCCACAACACTGCACCCTCCTCCTCTTAGGCACAACCCGGGCCTACAACTTTTATTTAGTGTGACACGTAGGTGTAGTTCCCTCTACTTTTAACCTGACCCTGAGTGCGACAGTTTTAAAACATAAATAAATGTGTCCCGCTGCTCCATTGCACCCTACCTAACAGACTTACGCCCACAGTTAACCGAATTGCGGAATGGTCTTCAAACTACACACTGACGGTGGGAAGCATTATTTACAATGACGCTATTTTTATTTACAAGACTAACCCAGGACCTGTGATTGTTCTTTCTGGGGGGGAAGACAGTCTGCTCTGCATCAATGCACCATTAAAGCACCCAAAAACGCACCAATACATGCCCAAGCACCAATCGGTGCAGTCATCACTGTTCAAGTGTTCAATGCATGTTCAATAAAAATAAAATCAACAACCCCTAACCCTGCAGGTGATCTCTTGCTCTTCGGCTCCCTCTGCTGGTTATTATTATTTTCCTGGTGTTGTCATCTTCCCTTGCTGGCGGCCTATTTGCAATAAAAGAATGCACCTAACGTGTCCGTTTTTATTTTATTTATGGCCCACAGGGGCCGACTACGTGTGGTTCACCTGTGGGGCATCGGTGCCCTGTGGCCAAGGTCTGCCAGCAAGATTTCGGGCCCTCATGGCCGGTTCCAGCAGAGGGGCCATGCCCCAACCCATGGGGTCCATAGGTGGTGCTGGGCCACAGACATGTGGTCCATAATGTGGTGCATCGATGCAGACAGCTGGTTCTGGGAATTCCGGGCGCACAATGGAGGACTCACGCACGCTCCCCTCGGCACCCAATGGCGCACAGGTCATGTGGGAGACAAAAGAAAGACAATTGAGCGAGGGGTAAGGTCACAAGGGTACACATCAATAAGGCAATGCAAGGCGAAATGCGTACGGAGGGCGAAGTGAGAAAGCTCGTCCCTACCGTACGTCACCCCCCTGTCCCCTACCCTACCCTTGCCCTTACCCCATATGTACAAAAATCTACACATTACCAATCCGTCGCTACTGTCACGTCTCCCAATATTTCCTCTGTACCAAATTCGTCACCACAATCCCTCTATTCAAAATTTGCCATCTCCCAATTCATCATCAATCCTCATAAGGAGGAAGAGATGGAACATCAAAGCACAATGTCACACCCACGTCATGATGCGTCTCACAATCCAAACATTTGCACAGTAAAAAATAATCAAAACATGGCATGGTGTGGAGTACCTGTCACCTCAGGTGAGTGGATGCAGATGGTGCGAGGAGACTTCATCCTAACTACTTTCTAAATGACATTAACACACTTTACACTACCCGGGGTCTCTCCCTGCCAATCCATTGGCCAACTTACACTATGGGTTCTAAAAACCAATTCCCATTGACCAAACTGTGGTGCTTCTCAATTTGGGGTCTCACTCCCCCGATTCATCTCCCGGTGCCCTCGCACAATTTCTGGGCTGCGACGTGTAGCTCTCCCAGCAGGTCTACCCACCTGCACACCTCCACCACTGTAGTTGCCACCCGAGCTTACCTAGCTCCTCACCCTAACCTAACTAACTGGGTAAGACCCCTCCTGGTTCTGTCACCCCTTGGTGCCCTCTGGCACTGGGCTACCCGGGTCCGTCCTCCGGATCCTCGGGCCCCATCCACAACAACTACCGGCTCCCAGAGCCCACCTGCGGCCTCACCTGGCCGACATCCTCACAGTGGTGGAGTGCCCAAACCAACTACACACACTAACAGGCTACACGCCCAGCCATTTCCACAACACTAATGCACCCATCCAAAGCCCATTCTTTCACTCGCACCACAGATGCCAATATCCAACCACAATTTACCTATACCCTCTACCTAACACTTACACTACCCGCCCCGGGTATCCGTGATGGGGGTCCACTCTTCCCCCATTCACACCTCCGCACCATCCACTCCACTCCACAATTTCCACCATACTCACTCCACGACCATCCATTCCTATACTCCATACCATTTATTCCATACACCTGTCCTCCATTCACCTGTCGTTGCACACCTGTGCAATCATACCTGGTGCCACCTGCACCCTCCTCCTCTTCCTGGACCATTGGGTCAGCACAATACACAATCACCTTCACTCACTCATACACTGCTCCACACACCTGTTCAGTTGCACACCTGTGCAATCACACCTGTTCAATCACACCTGTTCAATCCTCACACACGGCATCATCTCAGCTAACTACTCCCCTCTGAAACTTGCGCTTCCCAGTCGTCCCTTTAAACTATTGCGCTCCCACGTCATTATCATCCACACTAATCTACCTGCGTCCCCACTACAGGTATCCTTGTCACTAACTAACCTTAACGTCACCTAATGTCATCTTCGCTAGATCCCTATCAATATCCTAACCCACCCGGGCTAGTTTTCACTGCCATACACCCCATAATCTATAGCGCATTTGCCCCACCCTGTGAGGGATGGTGGATTTGCCATCCCACCACATCGGGGAGGTCCTACTATCAATTTCGCACACCTAAATCCAACCAATCAAAAATTCTGCCAATCATCGTACCAATCATCAAATTTCGCCTTTTTATAATTTCGTGGCCAAAACACTATCCTCATCACCCGTCTTCTTATTACATCCTCTCGGTGCGCCAATTCCCTTCTAAAGCTCGGCTTCGTACAGCCGAGCAATGAATACGGGTTGTTTTGTGCCAGCGGCTGGACACGTCCCGCATTCGTGGCAGGGACGGGGTCTTACCCGGGCCGAGATCCCACGCACCACCTCGGCGTGGAGCCATCCAATGTCCCGATCTCGACCTGCCGGCACGTCTCAATAGAAAGTGGTCGCCATGACGACCCTTCCTATCGGGCTGCCCGCTCCGCCTAGTGGAGCCCGGACGCGGCCGTTCCAAGCGAGGCCCAGCGTGGATCGCGCACGGCGGTCCTTTCGAACCCGCCGTGGCTCGGATCCCCGCTGGTTCTCGCTGCACGCGAAGCCCGGCACGCACCGAGGGCCCGATTCGGCTATAAGTCGCTCTAACCACTAACCCGGTCACCGTCGATGCCTCACCTGGATGCTTACATGCATATGCTACCCCTTTCTTGCTCATACCTCCAGCTGTTCCCATGCTCCTCGTACCTTTCCTTACACACCTCGGTACACTCATTCCGCTCACCGACTTGGTCACACCCCTGACCACCGAACACCTTGGCACACATTCGTCGCTCGCACACCTCACCAACACACCTCTTTGCGCCCCCTCCTTGGTCACCTCCTCTGTGACAACCACAGGTGTGCTCTCACCCGTACACCCAACCACGTGCCTCACGACCAACTCAAGTGTGCATTCCCACACACGCTCTACCATTCCAGGTGTGCATCCTCGCTCACCTGTCATAACCAACTCACGCTCCGTGTCACTCTCACTACTCTCACCTCCACTCTCGGTCGCGCACTCACCCTTACCCTTGACAGCACACTCTTTCCTCATGCACCCGTCCGTTACACACCTTTCTCGCGCACACTCTTTCGCACACTTTTCCGTTACTTCCTCCGTAACACTCACCACACCGCGCTTCCATGTGCTCCCTCGCACACGCGCTTCGACCAACTCACTCTTGACGGCACACTCACTCCTTGGCGTGCACTTTTTCCTCACACACCCCATGGTCGGACATTCTCGCACACCTCTTTTTTCGCACACCAGACCTGTCGCACACTTCACCAACGGCCTCTCACGAACACCCGGATCCAAACCAATCCCCAAGCCGACTGAAGCTTTCCTCACATCATATACATTGCCACTCACCTCCGTACCTCGTCGTCGCACCTCCTTTGCGGTGCGTCGTCCACCTCGCACTGCAAACTCTTTATTTGGTTAGTGAGCATCACATTATGAGTTGAGCACCGACCTTGCACATATTCCATCACCTCCTCCTGGATTTCTCTTTTAGTTTCTGTCCGTCTCTTCTTAATTTCACTCACCTCTTCCTCCACTTCCTCTAATTTTTGCTTCACCTCTTTTATTTCCCGGTGCGTCTCCTCAAGTTCGTCCTCTAAGGCTACCGTGACCGTCTCCATGTGCATCCTCACCTCTCGGTCCTTCATCTCCATTATCTCTGTCACCTCGTCCACCCTCATTGTCAGTTCCTCACGTACCATCTGACATTGCCTCTGTGTCGCTATTAATTCGTTTTTAATTTCTTTTTGTGTCGCCTTTAAACCCCCGATGATTGCAGTGTTCTTTTCCACTTGGTCCGCTAGTTCCCTTTGTCCGACTGTCAGCTGTTCTACTCCCTTCGTCAGACCCTCTATTCCCCCCTGTAACCTAGCCGTATTATTCCTCACCTCTTTCTCCATACGCTTCTCACCTCGCTTTACCTCCTCGCGTAGCCCCGAAACCTCCTCACTTACACCTCGTCGTATCTCCTCCATCTCCTTTGTAGATGCCACCCTCATCTGTCCCAATTCATCCCTCTGAGCATCCAATTTGGTTTCTACCCCGATTTTTACCTCCTCTATCTGCTCTCCCATTCGTTTGATTTCCCGGGCAGATTGTTCCCCTATTTCCCGCAATTTGTCCTCCATCCTATTTTCTAACCCCATTAACCCATTTTTCACCTCTTTTATCCCGTTGTCTAACCCCTCAAAATTATTGTCTAACTTCTCACCGGTACCCCACGCTTCGTCCCTCATTACCCCCATTTGGCCCTCCAATCGCTCACTATTCTTGTCCATAAGGGCCTTCATTTGGATCATAAAGAGGCCCCAATCCATCGGCGGTGCTGCTACGGTCACGGGCGTGGCAAAATTTGGTGCTGCTACACCCACGTGCGCGAGGACGCCATTTTGCGCGCCTGATACTCCCTCAACCGCCTCCTCATTGCTCCCCTCCATTTGATCCTGGGTTACTCCTAACCCCTCTATCTCTCCCACCGGTATCCCGTCGCCTTGACCAGCCATGGCGCGATTTCAAAGTTCAGGTTTTGTAAAACAAAACAAATTTCGGCCGCTCCAAATTTTTGACCCAATTTTTTTTTTTTTTGATGTTTTAAAAATTTGGTTCGGGCCCCGAATCTCACTCCCAGACACCAATTGTTACTGATCGCGGTTTAGATGTTATGATGGGCCGAGCGGATGGTCCAACCGCGACCGTTACAGGATCCCCGACTCACCCGATTCACCCAGAACGTTGGCCGTATCGCACCGCAGCTGCCCAATCTGGGAAAAGACTAAAACGACGAAATGCAAAGAGGAAAAGGAATAAAACGAGAAGACGTACAGACGAGTAATGGGATTTATTATTTACACAAGCAAAAAGGAGCAATCAAGGTTTATTTACAACACAAGACGCAGGTGACACAGTGCAAATATTAACTTATACCAGCTTAATTAACCCAGGACAGAACAAACAGAACAAACTCACGTACACAAGAAGGGTGGAAAGGCAGGAGGTGGATGGCTGGAGGGAGAGGAAGGTCCAAGGGGGGTCCTGCAGCACAACCGGCGCGTTTAGCAGCCGCCGTTCAGGCCCCACGCTGCTGTTGTGGCTGCTGTGGACGTCGCCTGCTTTGCCAGGCCTTGTCCGACTCGTCTGGTCCAAACCCTCAACTCTTTCTTGGTCCACTCACTCTTTACCACCGACTCCTCACCGCAACCAACGCAACCAACTGACCACCACCACCGACTCCTCACCGCAACCAACGCAACCAACTGACCACCGACTCCACTGACTGACTCCTCACGACTCTCTCTTCACGACCAACTCACGTGCGCGCCTTTTATAGCGCCTCCGGCGATTAAGCCGCCGGCCTTTTGGACACGCCCATCGGGGTGCTCACCTCGGCCCTGGTTGGTCGCGCGACCCTCTGGCTCCGCCCTTGATGACGACGGGCGGGCACGCCTTTCTTCTCCGACGAGAGCACAGGTTCAATGGTGGTTTTGGAGGGGAGGTAATATGGGCAATCGAGGCTCGTTGGCCGTATCGCACCGCAGCTGCCCAATCTGGGAAAAGACTAAAACGACGAAATGCAAAGAGGAAAAGGAATAAAACGAGAAGACGTACAGACGAGTAATGGGATTTATTATTTACACAAGCAAAAAGGAGCAATCAAGGTTTATTTACAACACAAGACGCAGGTGACACAGTGCAAATATTAACTTATACCAGCTTAATTAACCCAGGACAGAACAAACAGAACAAACTCACGTACACAAGAAGGGTGGAAAGGCAGGAGGTGGATGGCTGGAGGGAGAGGAAGGTCCAAGGGGGGTCCTGCAGCACAACCGGCGCGTTTAGCAGCCGCCGTTCAGGCCCCACGCTGCTGTTGTGGCTGCTGTGGACGTCGCGTGCTTTGCCAGGCCTTGTCCGACTCGTCTGGTCCAAACCCTCAACTCTTTCTTGGTCCACTCACTCTTTACCACCGACTCCTCACCGCAACCAACGCAACCAACTGACCACCACCACCGACTCCTCACCGCAACCAACGCAACCAACTGACCACCGACTCCACTGACTGACTCCTCACGACTCTCTCTTGACGACCAACTCGCAACCAACTCTTGTGCGCGCCTTTTATAACGCCTCCGGCGATTAAGCCGCCGGCCTTTTGGACACGCCCATCGGGGTGCTCACCTCGGCCCTGGTTGGTCGCGCGACCCTCTGGCTCCGCCCTTGATGACGACGGGTGGGCACGCCTTTCTTCTCCGACGAGAGCACATGTTCAATGGTGGTTTTGGAGGGGAGGTAATTGGGAATCGAGGCTCGGCAATGACGAAAGGGGATGTGAAGGAAATGGGGATTTTGGGGATGGGAATGAAAGGGGATCTATTCTCTTTCACTGGTGCAATGGAGTACTTCAATTAATGGGAGACACAGCCTTACCCTAAAACACAGAATAAGAGATAACTATCAACAGGGGTATTCTATTACTTGGCTGACGTGTATGCTTGTGGACTAATTATGGGATGCCCTTTCACCTTTACACAGCTCCGGAGGCAGGGGGGCGCAGAATAAACAATAATCATCACCAATTTACCACAATACAACACAATCAAAAAAATACAGGCCTCATATCCGCAACAATATATATATATATATATATATATATATATATATATATATATATATATATATATATATATATATATATATATATATATATATATATATATATATATATATATATATATATATACATATATACATATATATACATATATACATATATATACATATATATATATATATATATATATATATATATATATATATATATATATATATATATATATATATATATATATATATATATATATATATATACTGAAACGCAAAAGAAACTTACCACTTTGAAACCTTTAAATATCAACAATAACACTGCGTGTAGTAAATGTGTGGACTTATTTGTGGACAATAGTGTCCTCACTGTCAGACAAAACGGTCACGGATGGTCACTTGAACCTTCAATGGTCACTTCATAGCACAGCTGTTGAACAGCCGTTTTGACTGTCAGTGATTAGCCAAGGGGTACGGGATGATTTTAATGAGCTGCACGTGATGTCTTGATATTGGCTTTAAAAAGGCCAGTGCAAAATGGGCATTTCAATCAACATGCCACGATTGTCAAGGGATCAACGGCAGCATGCCTTGGGCATGCTGCAAGGCGGACTGGGCTACCGTGAGGTGGCACGTCGCCTTGGCTGTTCACACCAGACGATATCGGCCCTGGTGGACAGAGACACCCTCCACAACTCTGCAGATGACAGACCTCGGTCAGGGAGGCCAAGAGTCACCACTGCAAGGCAGGACAGGCAGATGGTCAGAAGTCACCTGCGGGATCGATTCCGTCCAGCATCCCGCACTGCGGCAGAAACTCCGGGGAAACCTTCAAACAAGTGGTAAGTTTCTTTGCGGTTTCCCCGGAGTTTCTGCTGCAGTGCGGGATGCTGGACGGAATCGATCCCGCAGGTGACTTCGGACCATCTGCCTGTCCTGCCTTGCAGTGGTGACTCTTGGCCTCCCTGATCGAGGTCTGTCATCTGCAGAGTTGTGGAGCGTGTCTCTGTCCACCAGGGCCGATATCGTCTGGTGTGAACAGCCGAGGCGACGTGCCACCTCACGGTAGCTCAGTCCGCCTTGCAGCATGCCCAGGGCACGCTGCCGTTGATCCCTTGACAATCGTGGCATGTTGATTGAAATGCCCATTTTGCACTGGCCTTTTTAAAGCCAATATCAAGACATCACATGCAGCTCACTAAAATCATCCCGTACCCCTTGGCTAATCACTGACAGTCAAAACGGCTGTTCAACAGCTGTGCTATGAAGTGACCATTGAAGGTTCAAGTGACCATCCGTGACCGTTGTGTCTGACAGTGAGGACACTATTGTCCACAAATAAGTTCACACATTTACTACACGCAGTGTTATTGTTGATATTTAAAGGTTTCAAAGGTGGTAAGTTTCTTTTGCGTTTCAGTATATATATATATATATATATATATATATATATATATATATATATATATATATTTCCCTTTTTTTTTTACTCGATGCATCATTGATATATTATACCTTACATCCAGACACACATAACACACACAATGAAGGAATAAATCTCGAGGTTCTTTTTGCGTTCTCCTTCCAAGATTGACAGAATGCAGCGGAGCATCCATGCTTGCCTTGATAAAAAATCACCTCAGTGAGCCCGGGCTGTCTGTCGATCTCTTCCAGCGTTGCAACCCATACGGAGCCACCAATTGACGTAGCTGCTTACAGACATCTTACAGCGGAGACTTCTCAAATGAGTATTAAGAAGGCTTCACGAAGTTCAAAGATTTAATTCAAAGATCAAAGATCTTTGTTACAGACGATCTTTGTTACGCGCGATCTTTTGTTACAGACGCGCAATGTTACAGTTATGCGCGCAATGTTACAGACGTGGTTGTGGATGTTGGTTTACCGAGCGGTTTGGTATGACCGCGTCTGCACAGTTTACCCGATTATACTCGAACGTTGGCCGAGTCGCGCTACGCTAAATCAATTGAGGAAAGGACACACGGCTGGGTTTAAATGACACGACACCAGGGGTACAGTTCTCAAGACCTCCGGAGGAGGTTATAATATTTCGGAACGTTAGATTACAAGGACGAGAGAGACAGCACAGGAAGGTAGGCACTTAAATACGGTCTTATAGTAACCCCGACAGACGACAGATAAACGGGACAAGACTGACTCACACCGGGATTGATGGCAAGGAAGGGCAGGTAGTCGGTGGACAGCACAAGGTGCACTCTTGGCTCAGGGACAGGATTCACATGGTCCGAAAGATGCAGGGAGGTCTCTCAGCGCTCGGAGGTCGCGACTGGTTCTTCTTCAAGCTCGGGGCGCATCTCACGTCACGTCCGGTAAGTGGCTGCGTATATCCGGCGGGGAGTGACACGCCCTCGGCTCGTTAGCTCCGCCCCAGATGGAATCGGCCCTCCGCTTCTTATTGGGTGCTGGGGGTTACCGGGCTCCGCCCTTGACGAGGAGCTGACAGCCAGCCCCTTCGTGGTAACCCCGCCGGAGCACTTGGGCAATGGCGGCTAACCAAGCCGGAGTGAGGACGCACACTCCCCGCGCGCTGTTGTTGTAGTTGTTGTTGTTGTTGTTGTTTCATGGGGAAGATGGGAGGAGGTATGGGGAGGTCCTAAACTCACTACTGGTGCCATACAATACTCATTTGAGATCTTTGATCTTTGAACTTTCTTTGAATCTTTGATCGCGTCTTTGCGCGCGAAAAGACAATCTTTGTTACAGACGCGGTTGTGGATGTTGGTTTACCGAGCGGTTTGGTATGACCGCGTCTGCACAGTTTACCCGATTATACTCGAACGTTGGCCGAGTCGCGCTATGCTAAATCAATTAAGGAAAGGACACAACGGCTGGATTAAATGACACGACACCAGGGGTACAGTTCTCAAGACCTCCGGAGGAGGTTATAATATTACGGAACGTTAGATTACAAGGACAAGAGAGACAGCATAGGAAGGTAGGCACTTAATCACGGTCTTATAGTAACCCCGACAGACCACAGATAAACAGGACAAAACTGACTCACACGGGGATTGATGGCAAGGAAGGGCAGGTAGTCGAGGCTCAAGGTGCACCTTGGCGCAGGGGCAGAATCGACCCGGTCCGGTCCAGAGATGCGGGAGGTCTCTCAGCGCTCGGAGGTGACGTTCTTTCTCCAAGCTGGGGGCGCATCTGACGTCACGTCCGGTAAGTCGCTGCGTATATCCGGCGGGGAGTGACACGCCCTCGGCTCGTTAGCTCCGCCCCAGATGGAATCGGCCCGTTGCTTCTTATTGGGTGCGGGGGGTTACCGGGCTCCGCCCTTGACGAGGGGCCGACAGGCAGCCCCTTCGTGGTAACCCCGTCGGCGCACATGGCCTGGGCAATGGCGGCTAACCGAGCCGGAGTGAGGACGCACACTCCCCGCGCGCTGTTGTTGTAGTTGTTGTTGTTGTTGTTGTTTCATGGGGAAGTTGGGAGGAGGTATGGGGAGGTCCTAAACTCACTACTGGTGCCATACAATCACATTCTGGTGCAACGAAGAGTCAGAATTAATGGAAACGAGTCCTTAACTGACATAGACTAAGAATAACTAGCAAGATGTCCGAAAGTTGTCTACGTGAGATGCGGTGGACCTGGGCACGACATTTAATTAGGGAAGAAGGGAAAGGTCGGTTCTACAGAGTGTTGTTTACAGACAATGGGACTAGGGAATGGGGGATTGGGGATAGTTGGGGAGTATTGGGGAAATAGGGGAATATTTACAAGCGGATATGGAGGCCAAATCCCATATCCGCAACATTGCACCCTTCTCTACCCTCGGGGCGTCCCGACCCGATAAATTTTTACCTATTTTAGTGTGGCACTCAGATGTAGTTCCCTCTACTATTAACTCTACCCTGAGTGCAACAGTTTTACAGATATTCACAAATGAGTAAATATGTCCCCCTGCGACGTTGCACCCTTCTCCTCACAGAAACACACCCACAGGATAACCGAATCGCGGAAAGAATTCGCAAACTAAACATACAGCCGGTAGGGAGCATTATTTACACAAGACTACGCTGATATTTACACTACGATCCAGGACCTGTTTTTGGAGGAACACATGCAGATGTTATGCATAGAGAGAGCACGCATGCCAGCATCGATACACCAACCCACGAGTGCTCTGTGGCCTTACGGCCTTTAATAATGTGCAGAGCACCCCATCCAAGCACCAAAAGCACCACCCCATACATACAGTCAGCACCATCCGGTGCACCAATAAAGTGTTTATAAATCACCGGTGGTGTCGCAGCCGGCCGATGTTCTGCCGCTGGTCTTGCCTTCGTGTGGTGCACTTGGCCTTCTTGCTTCCTTAGAAAATAAAGAAAGGCGCCAACCGCGTCCATTTCCTTATTGTGGCCGTCAGGGGGCCAACTATTAGTGGTTCACCTGTATGGCATCGGTGCCACGTTGACCCATAGGTCCATCCACAGGTGGTGCTTGGCCGCAAAAGAACTGCGGTCCATTGTGGGTGGCCACCAAAATTGCGGTCCATATGGTGTATCGATCCAGGCAGCAAGCAGCGAAAGTGCAGGCCCACAACTGCGGAGCCAGCACCTCTCTCTCCTCTCTCTCTGCCCCAAAGCCAGATCCTCGGAGGTGGGAGACAAAAGAAGCAGACAAGTGAGTAAGGTGGTAAGGGCGCAAAAGTGCACGCAATGTAAGGTAATGCACACTGGGGGCACATGGGAACCAGGTGAGACAGGTACGTTCCTACCGTACGCCCCCCCCCCCCACCAGGTAACCTACATGGCCCCTCCCTTACCCCTTACTGTATCCACAAAACACAACACTACCCATAACCATCTACTTTACAAATCAACAAACGTCCCTACTGTCTTCCCCGTTCCTCCCATATACCAAATTCGTCTTCTCTCCCTCCTAACCAATCAAATTTGCCATTTTCAACTCTCATCAAAATTTGCCATCTCCAACTCAACATCATAATTTGCCATCACCAATTCATCATCAGTCCCTCCTAAGGAGGGAGAGATGGAATCACCCCAATGTCTCATCCACGTCGTGATGCGTCTCACAAATCCAACAGCAATTCTCCTTCCTGCAACACAAACAAAGAAAACACAGGTGTGGAGTCATCATCACCACAGGTAAGTGGCTGCGTATGGTGCGACAGGTTCATCAATCTTAACTATTTCCTAAATGACTTTAACAACTTTACATTACCCGGGGTCTTTCTCCTGCCAAACCATTGGCCCACTTACACTATGGGTTCTAAAAACCAATTCCCATTGACCAAACTGTGGTGCTTTTCAATTTGGGGTCTCACTCCCCCGATTCATCTCCCGGTGCCCTCGCACAATTTCTGGGCTGTGGCGTGTACCTCTCCCAGCGGGTCTACCCACCTGCACACCACCACCACTGCAGTTGCCTCCGAGCTTACCTGCTCCTTACCCTAACCTAACTACCTAGGGAAGGCCCTCTGGCGCTCTCCCCACTCGGTGCCCTCTCTGGCACTGGGCTACCCGGGTCCGTCCTCTGGATCCTCGGGCCCACTGACACTAACGGCTCCCAGAGCCCACCTGCGGCCTCACCTGGCCGACATCCTCACAGTGGTGGAGTGCCCAACCAACTACACACACTAACAGGCTACACGCCCAACCATTTCCACAACACTAATGCACCCATCCACAATACCATTCTGCAACCGCACCACAAATGCCAATATCCAACCACAATTTACCTATACCCTCTACCTAACACTTACAGTACCCGCCCCGGGTACTCGTGAAAGGGGTCCACTCTTCCCCCATTCACACCTTCGCACCATGCACACCACTCCGTACCACTTACTCCATGTATTCCACACACCTGCACTTGCACACCTGTGCTCTCACACCTGGTGCCACCTGCACCCTTCTCTCCCCAAGCGCATTCGCGCTGATCCACAACACTCACTACTCACACACTGCTCCACACACCTGTCCAGTTGCACACCTGTGCAATCACACCTGTTCCATCCTCACCCACACGGCATCATCTCATCTAACTACTCCCCTCTGAAACTTGCGCTTCCCAGTCGTCCCTTTAAACTATTGCGCTCCCTCGTCATTATCATCCATACTAATCTACCTGCGTCCCCACTACAGGTATCAGTCACTAACTAATCTTAACGTCACCTAATGTCATCTTCGCTAGATCCCTACACACGATATATCCTAACCCACCCGGGCTAGTTTTCACTGCCATACACCCCATAAGCTATTGCGCATTTGCCCCCCATGGGAAAGGTGGCAGGGATGCCACCCTTACCCACTGGGCCCATCGCTCACTACCAATTTTGCACATCAAATTTCAACAAATCAAAAATTTGCCAATCACTACCCATCATCTGCCAATCATTACTGCCACTCCTTGGCCAATCATCAAATTTTGTTTTTCTCTAATTTTGGGGCCAAAACACTAACCTCATCACCCAGTCTACTCACTAATGCCTCTCGGTGCGCCAATTCCTGTCCAAAGCCCGGCTTCGTAAAGCCAAGCCATGAATGCGGGTTGTTCTGTGCCAGCGGCTGGATGCGTCCGGCACTCGGTGCAGGGACAGGGGCTTACCCGGGCCGAGATCCCACGCACCATCTCGGCGTGGAGCCATCCAATGTCCCGATCTCGACCTGCCGGACTGCCTCAACAAAAAGTGGTCGCCATGACGACCCTTTCTATCGGGCTGCCCGCTCCGCCTAGTGGAGCACGGACGCGGCCATTCAAAGCGAGGCCCAGCACGCACCGAGGGCCCGATTCGGCTAAAAGTCGCTCTAACCTCTAAACCGGTTACCGTCGATGCTTCACCTGGACGCTTACACCCCGCAGCCCGTTCCTTGCTCACACATCCAGCCGTTTCCATGCTCCTCGTACCTTTCCTTACACACCCAGGTACACTCACTCCACTCACAGCCTTGGTCACACACCTGACCACCGAACACTTTGGCACACATTCGTTGGTCGCACACCTCACCAACACACCTCTTCGCGCCCCCTCCTCGGTCACCTCCTCTGTGACAATCACAGGTGTGCTCTCACTCGCACACCCAACCACGTGCCTCACTACCAATTCCAGCGTGCATTCCCACTCACGCTCTACCATTCCAGGTGTGCTTCCTTTCTCACCTGTCACAACCAACTCACGCTCCGTGTCACTCTTACTACTTTCACCTCCATTCTTGACAGCGCACTCACCCTTACTCTTGACAGCGCACTCTTTCCTCATGCACCCGTCCGTTACACACCTCTCTCGCGCACACTCTTGCGCACACTCTCCCATCACACCCTCTGTAACACTCACCACAGGCGTGCATTCTTCCTTGCCTTTGACAGCGCACTCTTTCCCCATGCACCTGTCCGTCACACACCTCAGAGTCGGACTTTCTCGCACACCTCCTTTTTCGCACACCAGACCTGTCGCACACTTCACCAACGGCCTCTCACGAACACCCGGGTCCATCTCGACCCCCAAGCTCAGTAAATCCCCTGGCGCATCATACGCACGACCATATTGGTCACCACTTACACCGGGTCCTCTTCCTCTTCGCTTCACCTCCATCACCTGCGAATCCCTCATCCGGTTAATGAGCACATCATCACGATCCAAACACAGACTTTGGACCAATTCTTTTATCTCCTCTTTTATCTCTTTCTTATCCCCTCTCCGTCGCTTCTTAATTTCGCTCACCCCTTCTTCCACTTCTTCTAATTTCTGCTTCACCTCTTTTATGTCCCGGTATGTCTCCTCAAGCTCGTCCTCCAAGGCTACCTTGACCGTTTCCATGTGCGTCCTCACCTGCCGGTCCTTCGTCTCCATTACCTCTATCACCTCGTCCAACCTCGTTGTCAGTCCCTCACGTACCATCTGACATTCCCTCTTCGTCGCTACCAAGTCATCTTTCAGTTCTTTCTGTGTCGCTTTTAACCCTCCTAATACTGCAGTGTTCCTTTGAACCTGCTCCGTTAGTCCTTTTTGTCCCTCCGTCAGCTGTTCCACCTCCTGCGTCAGGTCCTCTATGCCCCCTTGTAACTTTACAGTCCCCTTTCTCACCTCCTTCTCCATGTGCTCCTTACAGTGCCTCACCTCCTTGCGCACTCCTCCGACCTCCTCACTCACTCCTCTTCTGATCTCCTCTCCCATCACTTGCATCTCCTGCCCAGATGCCACCCTCATCTGCTCCATTTCCTCCATGTGAGCATCCAGTTTGGTTTCTACCCCCATTCTGACCCCCTCTATCTGCTGCCCCATTTGTTTAACTTCCCTTTCCGCTTGGTCCCTCATGTCCCTCAATTTGCCTTCCATACTGTTTTCTAACCCCTCTAACCCCTTTTGCATCCCTTCCATTTGATTCTCCTGGGCAGCCATTCTATTTTCTACCCCCGTTAACCCCTCCTGTATTTCCCCTAATCTATTGTCTAATTTCCCAAATTTCTTGTCTAATCCCTTAAAATTATTGTCTAACCCCTCACCGGTACCCCTCGCTTCATCCCTCATTACCCCCATTTGGTTTCCCATTACCCCCATTTGGCCCTCTAATCGCTCACTATCAGCCCTCAATTCGTCCCTCATTACCCCCATTTGGTTTCCCATTACCCCCATTTGGCCCTCCAATCGCTCACTCTGAGCATCCATCCGGTTCCCCATTTGTTCCATAAGGGCCCTCATTTGCAGGAGGAAAAGGTTCGAATCCACCAGCGGCGCTACCACGGTCGCGGGCGTGGTCGCCGTGGCCATGTGCGAGGCGCCATTTCGTGCGTCTGCTACCCTCACTGCTTCGCTCTCCTCATGTCCCTCAATTTGGTCCTGGATCGACCCTGCCTCACTCTCTTCTACCGGAACCCAACCGTCTTGGTCTGCCATAGCGCGACTTTCAAAATTCGGGTTTTTATTTTCGTAAAACAAAATCAAATTTCTCCGTTATAATTTCGAGCGCGGGAAACGCGCTCCGGATCGAATTCTACTTCCCGACACCAAAATGTTACCCTAATGGTACAATTGGTGTTCCAAAATTTGGGCCTAACTGAATTTAGTCCCAGGTCCGAATCCAACTCCTCGACACCAAATGTTACAGACGCGGTTGTGGATGTTGGTTTACCGAGCGGTTTGGTATGACCGCGTCTGCACAGTTTACCCGATTATACTCGAACGTTGGCCGAGTCGCGCTATGCTAAATCAATTAAGGAAAGGACACAACGGCTGGATTAAATGACACGACACCAGGGGTACAGTTCTCAAGACCTCCGGAGGAGGTTATAATATTACGGAACGTTAGATTACAAGGACAAGAGAGACAGCATAGGAAGGTAGGCACTTAATCACGGTCTTATAGTAACCCCGACAGACCACAGATAAACAGGACAAAACTGACTCACACGGGGATTGATGGCAAGGAAGGGCAGGTAGTCGAGGCTCAAGGTGCACCTTGGCGCAGGGGCAGAATCGACCCGGTCCGGTCTAGAGATGCGGGAGGTCTCTCAGCGCTCGGAGGTGACGTTCTTTCTCCAAGCTGGGGGCGCATCTGACGTCACGTCCGGTAAGTCGCTGCGTATATCCGGCGGGGAGTGACACGCCCTCGGCTCGTTAGCTCCGCCCCAGATGGAATCGGCCCGTTGCTTCTTATTGGGTGCGGGGGGTTACCGGGCTCCGCCCTTGACGAGGGGCCGACAGGCAGCCCCTTCGTGGTAACCCCGTCGGCGCACATGGCCTGGGCAATGGCGGCTAACCGAGCCGGAGTGAGGACGCACACTCCCCGCGCGCTGTTGTTGTAGTTGTTGTTGTTGTTGTTGTTTCATGGGGAGATGGGAGGAGGTATGGGGAGGTCCTAAACTCACTACTGGTGCCATACAATCACATTCTGGTGCAACGAAGAGTCAGAATTAATGGAAACGAGTCCTTAACTGACATAGACTAAGAATAACTAGCAAGATGTCCGAAAGTTGTCTACGTGAGATGCGGTGGACCTGGGCACGACATTTAATGGGGGAAGAAGGGAAAGGTCGGTTCTACAGAGTGTTGTTTACAGACAATGGGACTAGGGAATGGGGGATTGGGGATAGTTGGGGAGTATTGGGGAAATAGGGGAATATTTACAAGCGGATATGGAGGCCAAATCCCATATCCGCAACAATATATATATATATATATATATATATATATATATATATATATATATATATATATATATATATATACATATATACATATATATACATATATATACATATATATATATATATATATATATATATACATATATACATATATATACATATATATACATATATATATATATATATATATATATATATATATATATATATATATTTCCCTTTTTTTTTTACTCGATGCATCATTGATATATTATACCTTACATCCAGACACACATAACACACACAATGAAGGAATAAATCTCGAGGTTCTTTTTGCGTTCTCCTTCCAAGATTGACAGAATACAGCGGAGCATCCATGCTTGCCTTGATAAAAAATCACCTCAGTGAGCCCGGGCTGTCTGTCGATCTCTTCCAGCGTTGCAACCCATACGGAGCCACCAATTGACGTAGCTGCTTACAGACATCTTACAGCGGAGACTTCTCAAATGAGTATTAAGAAGGCTTCACGAAGTTCAAAGATTTATTCAGACAATGTGGGGAGAAAGTCCAACTCTAATTCTGTCATGTATGAAGTGCAAATAATCACCGTTGTATCCCTACACCGTGACCGCATGGTATCCCTACACCGTGACGGCATTGTATCACTACGCGCGAGGTAAAATGTTGACTTTTTGCTGACGCCGAACTAGATCCCATCCTCGTCGCCATGTAAAGTATCTCGACAAACTACGATCAATTGTCGTACACGTTTATTCACTCTGCCGATAGAGGCCCGTTTCACCTCAGCGCCATCCGAGCGCGTGCGTAGTGATACAATGCCATCATGGTGTAGGGATACCATGCGGTCACGGTGTATGGATACAACGGTGATTATTTGTACTTCATACATGACAAATTCACACTACACTTACACACAAAACACACACATAGCACGACGTGTCGTCCACTCAAAGGAAATTCTCTTCTCCAAGCTTCGCAGTGTTCCGTTATATAGCAGCAGTCTTCTTTGATCTTCTTTGCTTGGAATATGGGTTCACCATGAAACTTGCCAAACTTCACCATGAAACTTGCCATGAAACAAACCACTAAGAGGTTTACAAAAGATGGCTATCACGGGAAGAAGGGAACAGGGTCATTGTTTGGGACGAAAAGGTCAACACTCTCTGACAAATTCAATCTCAGATAGTTTACTCTTGCATTCAAACCCAGGCTGAGTCAACACTCTGCCCCTGGGCCTTTCACAGATAATGGGGTCTTGTACTCCGGCCCGTGTTTAGTCAACATTTTACCCCTGTGCTCATTCACAGGGGTGAAAAAAGGTCAGCTCACAGATGGCAGATTGTCGTTTCATTCCATCTTCCTTCGCTTGCTGAAAACTAAATGCTTTAATACAATTTAGCTTCTCCCATTCAAAGAATGGAGTCTATGCAATGCAGTTGGGATGCCGACGATAACTCGCCCACTCCTTGCCTGTAGAAATCTTTATAATTATACACCCCCCAAAAAGCACTCTCCACCCAAAAACATTCTCCTCCAAAAAACCCCCCCCTCTCCCCCCAAAAAACACTCTCCCCCTAGAAAAACCCCTGTCCCTCCAAAAAACACTCCTCCAAAAAACACTCCTCCAAAAAACACTCTCCCCCCAAAAACACTCTCCCCAAAAAACAAGACCAAAATATATATACGAGTATAGGCACATAATTAGTAAGGATGTTTTTTCTTCATGTAAGTAAGCCGGGATGTTTCATTTTTCAAGAGCCATCGAGGCAGCGGTCTGGCACATACACCGCCCAAATAAAGGGATGAGAAATTTGTGTAATAAATGGAGGCTTTTGTATCTAATTAGACCGACTTGTCAAGGCTGGATTGTGTGAGTGTATCATGTAGCACTATTCCTGCTGGTAGGCACTATTACAAGTCATAATGTAATAAAATATGTTGATTCTCTGCATGAAAACCATAATAGACATTATCATGATTATTTGAGGAGTTTGTTTATTTGAAATTATGAATTCTTGCCTCACTGAACTGAATTGGCTTAAAACTGCAGCTTGTGCTCAGGGGGGAAGAGGTAGAAAAGGAAATGAGACAAGGGATGTAAGTGAGAATGGGTGAATGGATTGAGGGAGGAAAGGGATTGGGTTGAGTGGAAGTATGTGAAGGTGCAAATAATGCAGTGGGAAAAGGAGAAGAAGTGGAAGTGGATGAAGACTTTGAGAGAAATGAGTTAAGGTGTAGAGGGGAATGGGAGAAGGGGTTGCGGAGTAGGTAGATTAAGGGACTAGGTTTGCAAGCGCTGCAATTGGCCGTCTAGTAATAAATAATAACGTTGAAGAAAAACGTTTATAAAGAAACCCCCCCTCCAAAGTTTTCTCATTTTTGATGCCACCTATTTGTCAAAAAAGAAAAACGTTATGAGCTTATTTCATGAAGCTTTCAAGTCAAACTTAATATGTAGAGGCTCTATATATGCCACGCACCAAAACTCGAATCTGGTACCCAAGGAGCCATTATAGGTTTCCATAAAATTTTACAAGGATTTGCCAGGCATCAAGCTCTGTTTTAGGAATCTTAGCACTGCTTTACAGAGTCGGGGTGCTTCTGGTTCAACAGACTTCTGGTTCCCAGCAGATCCGACACTTTGATCCCCATCTCTCTAATATTCTTGATAAGACGCCGTCTGGATCCCTCATATAGCAGGCATTTTAAAAACAGATGGTTCAGATCTTCAGGCTTCCTGCAATGTGCGCAGGATCCCGTAGAGTGACACCTTGTTCTTACACCTTCTGCCTCTCTGGTCTCTGTTCTTCCCAGGTTCTGCAGGGTGGGCACGGTCTGCATGTACATAACCCTCTTCTAGTTAAACTCCCAAAATCCAGGCCCACTGCTCACCTCCACTCATTTGTTCCTCTTTTCTCTCATCTGTGGACCCAACTTGCCCAGTCTGCTCATTCCCATGAGCCAGCTGTTTACCACTATCCCAGATTACCCCCCAATCCCCCCATATACATACTCAAGATCTCGAAACAATTTGCAATCAATCATTCGACTGTCTGGAAGATCATCTACAAGTGGAGAAGATTCCAAACAACTGCAACTTGTTCAGGCCAGGCCGCCCCAGCAAGTTCAGCCTGAGAGCAGACCGCAAGATGCTGAAAGAAATCTCAAGAACCGCAGAATGTCATCACGGGACCGACAGGTAGCTCTTGCCACTGTTGATGTCAAAGTGCACGAGTCTACCATCAGAAAGAAGCTACACAAATTTCATCTACATGGGAGGTGTGCCAGGAGGAAACCTTTGCTGTCCAGAAAGAACATCAGGGCAAGACTAAAGTTTGCCAATGAACACCTTGGCAAAGACCAACACTTCTGGAACAATGTGCACTGGGCAGATGAGTCAAAGGTAGAGCTATTTGGCCACAGTACCAGAAGACATGTTTGGCGAAAACCAAAGACAGCATTTAACCACAAGAACCTGATACCAACTGTAAAGCATGGTGGTGGAAATATTATGGTCTGGGGCAGCTTTGCTTCATCAGGGCCTGGGCAACTCACCATCATAGAATCCACTATGAATTCTTCATTGTACCAGAGGGTGCTTGAAGATAATGTGAGGCCATCTGTCGGAAAGTTGAAGCTCAACCGAGGGTGGACCTTGCAACATGACAATGACCCTAAACATACCAGTAAATCCACCAAGGAACGGCTGAAAAGAAAGAAATGGAGAGTTCTGGAATGGCCAAGTCAAAGCCCCGATCTAAATCCCATGGAGATGTTGTGGGGGGATTTGAAACGAGCTGTGCATGCAAGAAACCCCTCAAACATCGCACAGCTGAAAGAATTCTGCATGGAGGAGTGGGCAAAAATTTCTCCCAGTCGATGTCAGAGACTGGTAGACAGTTAGAAGAAACGCCTACTTGAGGTTGTTTCTGCCAAAGGGGGCAATACCACCTATTAGAGCCAAGGGTGTACTTACTTTTTCCACATGCCAAATTTGCATTTATGTTTATTTAAATTATACAATGGACTACAAAATGTAAATGTTTCATGATATTTGTTATATTATATCACCTTTATCTATCAATATTGTTGAAATGAAGATCAAATAGCTGTATGTTGAAATATGTTGAAAAAGTCAAAACTTTACATGGGGTGTACTTACTTTTTCACGTGACTGTACATACAGACGGACAAACACTGTTCTCGACGGCTTTGCCTGATGGGCTACGCCATAAACACCCTCCCCTCCCCAAACCCGCCCCCCCCCCCAAAAAAAAAAACACCCCCCCCCCCCCCCCCCCCGACTCCCTACGAGTGGTTCCCTGGTTCTACCAGGTGAGGGCAGGGAAATTCTCCTATGTTTCTATCTATATAATTATAAAATTGAAATCTTGCGTGTTTGTGTGTAACATTCGATCGGTCTGGGGGCGTGGCTTACCCCTTTGAGAGAGTAGTAATATCCACCATTTTATTAACTCGCATAGCTTTGAGGCCTGTTTTTTAGGCCCGTGGTGTCTTGCTCTCTCTCCCAGTATTATTTCAAATCAAATTCGATATATCGTTTCATTTTTCACAGTCGCTAACATAGTTTTAGACTCGGTTGAAAAAAAACGGGAAGAAAATCGCGCCACATTGATATACGAAAATACACCGCCTAAAATAACAGGCATACAGTATAGATCTTCGTTATTTCATTCAACATTATTACCCGGAAGTAAAATATGTTTCAGGAAATTACCGAGAGATATTTCTTCGATTTTTTTTATTATTTATATGCGCATACACTTTAAATAGGTTTATTTGAAATCTTTAATTTTCACAATGTAATTTATTTGTCATTTGATGATCGGCAAAAATATGTTTCAGGAAATTACCGAGAGATATTTCTTCGATTTATTTTATTATTACCGCTTCCATCTGATTTCATTTTTATCGATGGTTTTAGACTCGGTAAAAGAAATAATTGAGAACATTCACGCACACACGGGAAATTGCAGAGATATATTTTAAAAATCGCGCCACGTTGATATACGAAAATACACCGCCTAAAATAACAGGCATACAGTATATATCTTCGTTATTTCATTCAACATTATTACCCGGAAGTAAAATGTTTCAGGAAATTACCGAGAGATATTTCTTCGATTTTTTTTATTATTTATATGCGCATACACTTTAAATAGGTTTATTTGAAATCTTTAATTGTCACAATGTAATTTATTTGTCATTTGATGATCGGCAAAACGATAGCACAAAAACAATACTATTTGCAGGAAGAATGTCGTATCAACCCTCCGACGGCGCTACGGACACGGACAACGAATCACACCTCACGTCTATGGACGCGAATAGCAACATTCCTTCAAGTTCTCGTGCGGAAGCAGTATCTCCGAGGGGTGCTGAAACAGACGATGGGAGATCACGACGTCTTCAGCAGCAACGAGAAAGCCAAAGGAAGAGACGACATGCTGAAACGCCTGAGCAAAGGTCACAGCGCCTTCAGCTGCAAAGACAAAGGGCAAGGATGAGAAGGAGTGCTGAGACGGAGGAGGTGAGAGCGCAGCGTCTTCAGGAGGAACGAGAGAGAGTCAGCTTGCGAAGGGATGCGGAATCTGCAGAGGAGACGTCACAGCGCCATCAAGAGCAACAAGAAAGAGATCGTATGAGGAGAGATGCAGAATCTGTAGAGGAGACGGCACAGCGTCTTCAGGAGCAGCGAGAAAGAGATAGGATAAGGGAAGTTCTTGAGACAAGGCAGAGAAACGCGCAGAATGCAAGAAATTTCACTTCTGCTGACGTCGGTGCGATGGACAAGATTTGTCCACATTGTAGAGCGCTTCTTTTCCAAGGTGAAACAGCTCATTTTTGCTGCACGAATGGAAAGGTGTCCTTGGGAAATCTGGGACCTTTACCCCATCAATTACACAATCTGTTTGCCGGCGATGGACCCACACCGAACGAATTCCGCAGGAACATCAGACAATACAACTGTCTATTTCAAATGACATCATTTGGAGGAAGCCAAGTTTCTCCTCGGCATGGTGCATGGAGCCCATCGGTCATAATTCAGGGTCAAATACATCATCGTATCGGTTCCTTCTTGCCAAATGCGGATGAACAACCGAAATTCCTCCAAATTTATTTCTTAGATCCACATGACAGCGTACAGTTGAGGATGCGGATACTCACCAATGCTGGTATTCGCCGTGATGTAGTTGGAGCATTAGAGACCGTGCTGAGACAAGTGAATCCTTACGTTCACTCGTTCCGCATGGCATGCGAGGAAATAGGCAATTTGCCAGAGGCGTTCGTTCTTATTGATCCCAACAGGAGACCAGCTGGTGAACATGAGAGGAGGTTCAATGGTCAAATCGCTGATGAAGTGGGTGTCGTTGTGAAGAATACTGTCGATCCTCAAGCTACAGCGCGTCACATTGTATTGAAAGCAAGAGGAGGAGCGCTGCAAAGTATTTCTGAGTTGCACCGTTCTTACGACGCACTCCAGTATGTTCTCTTCTTCCCATTCGGAGATGACGGATGGCAGCCCGAAATGAACATGACCAATGGCAGGAGATTGACTGCCATGAAATACTACTCCTACCGAATAATGAACCACGAGGATGAGTTCAACTACCTCCTCAGAGGGGGGCGTCTGTTCCAGCAGTATCTTGTTGATATGGCAGCCAAAATGGAAGGCACAAGATTGGCGTTTATAAGACTGAACCAGGCATCGCTGAGGTCTGCTACATACAGTGGCTTCACTGATGCTCTCAATGACAATGACGATTTGTCCAACATCGGACGCCGCGTACTACTGTCATCGACATTTGTAGGGGGGCCGAGGTATATGATGGAGCGATGTCAAGATGCCATGATGTACGTAAGAAAATATGGTAACGCGACCTACTTCATCACTATGACGTGTAATCCAAAGTGGCCTGAAATCTCCAATAACCTGTTTCCTCACCAAAGTGAGAACGACAGACCGGATCTCATTGCGAGAGTGTTCGAGTTGAAGAAAACGGTGTTCATTAAATACCTCACTGGATCAGAAGGCTTCTTCGGGAACTGTATCGCTCACGTTGTGTGTGTGGAGTACCAAAAGCGAGGTCTCCCTCACATACACTGTTTGCTGTGGCTCGATGAAGCTTCAAAGCCGAGACCAAAAGACTATGATCGATTTGTACAAGCTGAAATACCAGATCCCGATGAAGATCCAGAGGGACACAGACTGGTGTTGAAGCACATGATCCATGGTCCATATTGTTCCACAGCAACTGGATGCTGGAAGAATGGAGCATGCAGACACAGATACCCGCGGTCATATGCTCCGTACACACGGTGTGGAGACGATTCGTACCCCATATATAGAAGAAGATCCCCAGAAATAGGAGGATTTGAAGGGCACCAAGAAGGGAGGCAACGACGACCTGTTACAAATCAGTGGGTTGTTCCCCATAATCTCTATCTCCTGAAAACGTTTGATTGCCACATCAACGTTGAAATATGCTGCTCTATAAAGTCGATCAAGTATGTTATTAAGTATGCCATGAAAGGTAGCGATCAAGCTACGTATGCACTGCGCACAAACGACGAGATAACGGAGTACTTGACGGGTAGATACATTGGACCTTCAGAGGCTGTTGCCTCCATTCTTGGATTCTCAGTCCATGACAGGAAGCCGGCCGTTATCCGTTTAGGAGTACATCTGCCAAATGAACAACAGGTATTTTTTGCTGGGAACGTTCGTGAACAAAGAAATAATCCCAATATGGCCAAAACCACGTTGACAGAGTTTATGGATCTTTGCAGACGTGACCATTTCGCTAAGACACTGTTGTACGTGGATGTTCCGAGATTCTATACATGGACCAAGAAGAGATGGCAACGAAGAAAACAGGGCAGACCGGTGGAGGGCAACCCTGGAATGTTTGAGGATGACATATTGGGACGAGTTTACACTGTTTCGCCGCGTACTGGTGACCTGTACTATTTCCGACTACTCCTCCACCACGTGAGAGGGCCGACTTCGTTCGAAGTCCTGAGAACGTGTGATAATGTCATTCTACCCACATTCAAAGACGCTTGCAGAGAAATGGGTTTGCTGCAAGGAGACGCTGTCTGGCGCGAGACTCTGGAGGATGCTGAGAGGACACGCCTGCCCAGACCCATGAGGGATTTGTTCGTTGTGCTCCTCACACAAAGTGAAGTCGACAATCCATTGGATCTATGGGAACGTTTCAAGGACGCTATGGCTGAAGATTATCTTCTAGCTCATCGACGATCTGCAAATGATCCCAATATTGCCATCAACGAGCGCCATCATGACTTGGCTCTATCGTATTTGCAGCAGAAACTGCAATTGTTGAACAGAACTGTTGCACATTTTCACTTGCCGACTCCAACGACTGTTCTTCGTCATGAAGGGATTGCCAACATTCACCTACTGAGAGAACTCCAATACGACACGGAGGAACAACAGCGAATCGTAGACGAAAGGCAGCTTCTGCTCAATGATGAGCAGAGAGTTGTCTATGACTTTGCGTGCGGTTGCATCCGCACGAATCAGTCATCAATGATTTTCATTGACGCGCCTGGAGGCACAGGGAAGACGTTTCTTATTAACCTGATTCTCTCTAAAGTGAGAGTGAGTGGAGAAGTTGCCCTTGCAGTGGCCTCATCTGGCATAGCTGCTACCCTCATGCCTGGTGGAAGAACAGCGCACTCAAGGTTCCAAATCCCTCTGACACCGAGGGAAGATGGCGTATGCAACATCGATAAAAATTCCACTATCGCAGACCTCTTTCGAAGTACAAAACTCATCGTGTGGGATGAGTGTCCTATGATCAGGAGAGAGAGTTTCGAGGCTGTGGATCGCACGTTGCGTGATGTATGTGACAAAGACGAGCCTTTTGGAGGGATCTTGACGATATGCTGTGGTGATTTCCGTCAACTTCTGCCCGTGGTGAAAAGAGGGTGTGATGCTGACGTTGAGAATGCGTGCATAAAGAAGTCCTACTTATGGCAGAGCTTTGGAATGTTTCACTTGAGAACTAATATGCGACTGACCGACGGAAGTGGGCAGTTTTCAAGATTTTTGCTCGACATCGGTGAGGATAGAATCGAGAAAAATGCGGATGATGAGATAGATTTGCCAGAGGATATACTGCTGACAGCGAGTGGGCTCGATGAGTGCATCGATACCATATATCCATCATTCGCCAATCCGATGGAGGTTTTTTCAGCAAGGTCTATATTAGTGCCCCTCAACGATATGATGCGAAACATCAATTCAAGATGCATCACAAGGTTCCCTGGTGCTAGCAAGGAGTATGCTGCGTTCAACAGTGTGACTGAGGGTACTGATGCGACGCACTTCCCAACGGAATTCCTAGATTCCATTGAAGTCTCGGGATTGCCGCCGCACAACCTCGAGCTCAAAAAAGGATCCCCTATCATTTTGATGCGGAACTTGGACCCTCCGAAACTTTGCAACGGGACGCGCATGATTGTTGAGGACATGCTTCGAAATATTATAGTTGCGAGGATCATAAGTTCAACGTTTGAAGGCGAAACTGTAATGCTCCCTCGGATCCGACTAAATCTGTCGGAAGCTGAGGATATCCCTTTGCAGCGCTGCCAGTTCCCCATACAATCCTGCTTCGCAATGACGATCCATAAGGCGCAAGGGCAAACTATGGAGAATGTGCTGGTCTACCTGGAGAAACCGGTCTTCCAGCATGGTCAGCTGTATGTGGCGCTCAGTCGAGGGAAGAGGAAAGAGAACGTGCGAGTTTATGTAAATGGCGGATCGTCGACAAAGAACATCGTCATCAGAAGTGTCCTCTGACAACAAAATCGTGGTAGTCCACGGGTCGCGTGTTTTTTCTAAAAAAAAAAAACAAAAAAAAAAAAACACGTGATCGGAGATAAGGGCCGAAATCACGTGTCACAGATAAGTGATTTAGAACGCTGGAGAGGTGAGCCTTATGGCTTGCTGGCCCAAATAATCTCCCTGATGATGTCCAGCGTTCGCTTTAGTTCTATTCTCATATCTATTCAAACTGACTGACCCAACGGGTCATGGGTCGTCTAGTTAAAAATAGAATCGAGGCTCGTGGAGGAACAAGAACACAGAATGTACCAACACATACCAGAAAGAAAAGAACGATGGAAAGACGATGGTGGGGACAGGACACACGAGCAGCATGGTAAGAGGGTAATAATAGAGTGAAACCTTGAGGAAGAGAGAGAAGAATGAGAAGGATGAAGGGGATGGATGGGAGGACACAGGGGTGAACAATCTAGATGCAAAGGGGAAACAGGGGAAGAAATGTGACATAGAAAACTGAAGTGGAGGGTGAGGGAGCGATGTGGTGGGGAGAAACCCCTTATCCTGGAAACGTAGAAAGAGGTGGGTTTTGAGAGGGTTAATGTGTGTAGAAGCGATCACGTGTGTGGATGGGAGAAGACCTCAGATGGAGGAGAACAGCTGTCATTAAGTCATGAAGGTAAGGATGAGATTGAACATACATGGCGTCCCATCTGCCAGCATTAGTTGTTGGACGTTAAAGATCCCACAGTGTCCTTCGCGAAGACTAAGCGAGCTATATCATGAGAAGCCTGGCCAATTTCCAAGCTCCTGCTATAACCTCCTTTTGCCGAACATCAAGCTGGCCCAGTCAGTTTGTGAAAGACTTGGGCAGTGGAGGTTGGATTTGTCTAAAAAGTGTAAAATCTCGTTGTCCTTTTGGCTTCATTTGGTAGTTGTAATAAGTTTCCACCACCTGCTATAACACCTTATCATGTGACTCAGGCTTTCTCAGCCTCAGATCAGATCAGTCATGTGTCGCCAATTGGCATGACACTCAACCAATTTGGGGACCCCAAGCTGCACGGTAACACGGTTTTGGATGTGAGTATCTGGCAGAGGGTCTTCACAAAGGGTTACGCTCGTAGTCGTTTTGACGCGACTCACCAGATTCAAACCTGGAGATTGGAGCGAGTCCGATGGCTGCAACAATATATATATATGTAATATATAAAGCTTCTTCTAACTTCACTCACTCACTCATTCACTCACTGACTCATTCACTCACTCACTGATATAAATGCTTAGGACCTTCTAGGTGGAATAGAAAGCTCAAATTTTGCACACGAATGCAACCTGAAGCCAACATCCCAGGAAAAATCACAAAACAGTCAGAAATATTCCATAAACGAAAATATCCACGAATAAAAGTCAGCCGGTGCAGCCTCAGTCTGCTCACTGCAGGTCATGTGACCCAATACAATGGCTTCTGCCTCTTATTTTATAACTTTTTCCGTATTTACATTAACAATGACTGTAGCTGTAAAGTTTTAAATAAAGAGCTCATTCTAGTCAACAATTGTTGATTTACTTGAGTTACTTAGCAGTTTGCAGAATGCAAGCACAACGGGCTTTGAGAACAATCGAAGGAGTTTATCTATCTATAATTCCAGCAATCTCTGTGTGTATGTTTGTATGTTTGTATGTTTGTATGTTTGTATGTTTGTATGTTTGTATGTATGTTTGTCTGTGACCGCTGTTTCTCGACAACTACCGGTCCGATATACTTGAAACTTGCCAGGTATATTGCTGGGGACCCGAGGATGTGCCTTTTCAAGGTTTTAAATTAATCGCAGAAGTAGTTACCGAGCTATGTCCAAAAAACGATTCAACCAATCAGAGAGCAGCGAGCTATCACGTGTGCCGAACGTGGCGAACAGACTCTGCCTCGGATGGCACATTTGAGAGCGTATTCATTTATTTCCCGTCGGCAAACTATGTTGCCGTTAAACTATGTTTTAAAACTAATTAAAACTAATTTGCGATTCATCGTAACTGCGATTTGCGACCTTCCGGACAGTGAGGACTGCACTTCCGGCAGCCAATCACAGAACGCGTTATTGCGTAGGCGTGGCCGATGTGAGAGCGAGCTGAGCCCAGCGCGTGCGCCATTACGGTACGTAATTCGATTTCTTCCGGAGAAAATAATAATTTCTCGATTTCTTATGCGCATTATTTCTCCCAATTCAGTCAGAGCGAAGGGCGGAAGCGAAGAGCGTTGTTTTTTTTGTTTACGGGCGTACGGGCGGGGTAGAGCGTACGGGTAGCGTTTTTTTTTTTTTTGGCAAGGAACGGGCACCCACGTACGGGCATGCCCTAGTCTATCTATAATTCCACTAATCTCTGTCTGTGTGTGTGTGTGTATGCGACCGCTGTTTCTCGACAACTACCGGTCCGATATACTTGAAACTTGCCAGGTATATTGCTGGGGACCCGAGGATGTGCCTTTTCAAGGTTTCATATTAATCGGACAAGTAGTTACCGAGCTATGTCCAAAAAACGATTCAACCAATCAGAGAGCAGCGAGCTATCACGTGTGCCGAACGTGCCGAACAGACTCTGCCTCGGACGGCACATTTGAGAGCGTATTCATTTATTTCACGTTGGCAAACTATGTTGGCGTTAAACTATGTTTTAAAACTAATTAAAACTACTTTGCGATTCATCGTAACTGCGATTCGTAACTGCCGTTCGCTTTGGCTTTGCGAATGGACCAAACCATTTCATGTAAATAGAGGGGGGGGGGGTTGTCACCGTACTCGCAAGCCGTTCGCTTTGGACCAAACCATTTCATGTAAATAGAGGGGAGGGATATAATTTTAGATATAGATATAGTACGGGCATGCCCTAGTACATTATAAAGGAAGCAATTACAAGTGATTCCTATGTCTCCGTATTGATATGTTTTAAATATAGATAATTGCTAAGTAATTGTAGTAATCAGCAATTCGTTAATTACTAAGTAATCATATTAGTAATAGCATACATGAAATACTGCATTATTTAATTATATTGCATTTTGGGTCACATGTCTTGCCTTTTTTTTGGTCATTGTTTGATTAAGCTAATTATGAATATGTAACGTTTTCAGTTTGTCTTTTGGCTTTCAAATCATCGTAACCTCGTGCTCTTGAATATAACTCTCTCTTGCAATCCGTGGTATTGGTGTAAGTAATAAATAGATGGCAAGGAAAAGGGAGAAACGAATGGAACAGGAAAGACATGGAAGTTGGTGACAAGAGAGGGAGACGAGGTTAGAGTGATTATAGGTGGGTTAGGGGGGACGTGGGAGGGGGGGGGGTGGAGGGAGGTGCAAAAGTGAAAGCATGGAGAGGTCACGTGAACGAAGGGTGTTTAGGTATGGCATGTGGGAGTGGATATAATGTATGATGAGCATGAAAGTGGGGAAGTAGTCCCAGGTTTTGAAATGTGGCCTTTCTAATGGAGTGCATTAGTTGAAAGTGGGAAGGAAAAACATGAAGGCTCACAGCCAAGACAGAAATGGTCACCTCCATTTATGCCCTGCCAAGCTCAAATGAGCAACTCTGCTCCTATAGCAGGTGTGCTGCTAGCATGTAGAGAGATACACATGGTGAATTTTATCATCTACTAGACGACCCATGACCCGTTGGGTCAATGTTATTATATATAATTAAGGGGCTACCATGGTTACAGTGGGGGTCAAAGGTCAACCTATGGTGAAGATATATAATTTTCTCACACTTTCTAATAGAGAGGCAAAATGCCATATAAAACTAAATTTACTGGTTCTAATTGCTTTTATTTATCAATCCTCACATAGAAGAGCAGTTTTTAGTAATGAGCAGTGAGGAGAAGACCCCTCAGCCAATGATGCCACCCCTCAGCCAATGATGCCACCCCTCAGCCAATGATGTCGCCCCTCAGCCAATGATGTCGCCCCTCAGCCAATGATGCCGCCCCTCAGCCAATGATGTCGCCCCTCAGCCAATGATGCCGCCCCGCATCCAATGATGCCACCCCGCATCCAATGATGCCACCCCTCAGCCAATGATGCCGCCCCTCAGCCAATGATGCCGCCCCTCAGCCAATGATGTCGCCCCTCAGCCAATGATGTCGCCCCTCAGCCAATGATGCCGCCCCTCAGCCAATGATGCCGCCCCTCAGCCAATGATGTCGCCCCTCAGCCAATGATGTCGCCCCTCAGCCAATGATGTCGCCCCTCAGCCAATGATGTCACCCCTCAGCCAATGATGCCGCCCCTCAGCCAATGATGTCGCCCCTCAGCCAATGATGTCGCCCCTCAGCCAATGATGTCACCCCTCAGCCAATGATGTCACCCCTCAGCCAATGATGTCGCCCCTCAGCCAATGATGCCACCCCTCAGCCAATGATGTCGCCCCTCAGCCAATGATGCCACCCCCCAGCTAATGATGTCGCCCCTCAGCCAATGATGTCACACCTCAGCCAATGATGCTACCCCTCAGCCAATGATGCTACCCCTCAGCCAATGATGCTACCCCTCAGCCAATGATGCTACCCCTCAGCCAATGATGCTACCCCTCAGCCAATGATGCTACCCCTCAGCCAATGATGCTACCCCTCAGCCAATGATGCTACCCCTCAGCCAATGATGCTACACCTCAGCCAATGATGTCGCCCCTCAGCCAATGATGCTACACCTCAACCAATGATGTCACCCCTCAGCCAATGATGCTACCCCTCAGCCAATGATGCCACCCCTCAGCCAATGATGCTACCCCTCAGCCAATGATGCGACCCCTCAGCCAATGATGCTACCCCTCAGCCAATGATGCTACCCCTCAGCCAATGATGCTACACCTCAGCCAATGATGTCGCCCCTCAGCCAATGATGCTACCCCTCAGCCAATGATGTCACCCCTCAGCCAATGATGCTACCCCTCAGCCAATGATGCCACCCCTCAGCCAATGATGCTACCCCTCAGCCAATGATGCGACCCCTCAGCCAATGATGCTACACCTCAGCCAATGATGCTACACCTCAGCCAATGATGCTACCCCTCAGCCAATGATGCTACCCCTCAGCCAATGATGCTACCCCTCAGCCAATGATGCTACGCCTCAGCCAATGATGCTACCCCTCAGCCAATGATGATGATGATGCTACCCCTAGACGACCCATGACCCGTTGGGTCAATGCCAGTTTGAATAGATATGAGAATAGAACTAAAGCGAACGCTGGACATCATCAGGGAGATTATTTGGGCCAGCAAGCCATAAGGCTCACCTCTCCAGCGTTCTAAATCACTTACCTGTGACACGTGATTTCGGCCCTTATCTCGATCACGTTGACGGAAATCACCACAGCATATCGTCAAGATCCCTCCAAAAGGCTCGTCTTTGTCACATACATCACGCAACGTGCGATCCACAGCCTCGAAACTCTCTCTCCTGATCATAGGACACTCATCCCACACGATGAGTTTTGTACTTCGAAAGAGGTCTGCGATAGTGGAATTTTTATCGATGTTGCATACGCCATCTTCCCTCGGTGTCAGAGGGATTTGGAACCTTGAGTGCGCTGTTCTTCCACCAGGCACGAGGGTAGCAGCTATGCCAGATGAGGCCACCGCAGGGGGCAACTTCTCCACTCGCTCTCACTTTAGAGAGAATCAGGTTAATAAGAAACGTCTTCCCTGTGCCTCCACTTCCAGGCGCGTCAATGAAAATCATTGATGACTGATTCGTGCGGATGTTGCTATTCTCGTCCATAGACGTGAGGTGTGATTCGTTGTCCGCTTCCGTAGCGCCGTCGGAGGGTTGATACGACATTCTTCCTGCAAATAGTATTGTGTTTGTGCTATCGTTTTGCCGATAATCAAATGACAAATAAATTACATTGTGAAAATTAAAGATTTCAAATAAACCTATTTAAAGTGTATGCGCATATAAATAATAAAAAAAATCGAAGAAATATCTCTCGGTAATTTCCTGAACATATTTTACTTCCGGGTAATAATGTTGAATGAAGTGACGAAGATATATACTGTATGCCTGTTATTTTAGGCGGTGTATTTTCGTATATAAACGTGGCGCGATTTTTAAAATATATCTCTGCAATTTCCCGTGTGTGCGTGAATGTTCTCAATTATTTCTTTTACCGAGTCTAAAACCATCGATAAAAATGAAATCAGATGGCGACTTACATTGAAGATAAAGGCGTGAAACAGACTCAATGGCCTTGAAGATACAAGCCTTTCAGAATTCATTTCGTTCTATAAACGGAAACTTTCATCGGATTTTCTTCCCGTTTTTTTTCAACCGAGTCTAAAACTATGTTAGCGACTGTGAAAAATGAAATGATATTGTAACGAACTCAAGCAGACTCCATCGTGCCGGAAGCGGAAAGCGCGTTTATTGACGCGGTGATGATTCACTCGTGTCTGACGAATAAGCGCGTCCGATAAACCACAACAACAATGCAAATACAAGTCAGAATAATACGTTACATCCTCCTTTCTTTCAAGGAAGCCACTTTAAAGGAAACCAGCAAAGCAAATAACTCTATAAAGTAAAACTTACACTGAATTAATTAGCAAACAGCATCACATTCAGATCACGTGAATCAATTGATTTAAATTTAAAGATCCAGACGTCTGGGAGGGTTAACCGCTCTGCCGCTCCTTGTGATGAACTTCGTATTTCTGGGAGATGCAGTGGCTCGAGGCGATGACACTGTTGGGAGACTTTGGGATTCAGATGCTTGCTCACTTGGACTTGGGGACTTGCAGCAGTTCCCCACTGGGGTGTCCTGTTGAGTGGTGGGATCAGGGAAGTCCCTCATGTCCTGGGAAGAGTAAAAGCGAGAGAGTGGCTGACTTCCCACCGGGCCAACATTGGCTGAATGAGGCACTCTGCGGAGATGGAGCCTGTTACGCCGGTACACATTGTTTGGGGTCCTCAGCAAATATGACCGGGGGCTGTTGTGGCGCGCCTCAACTACAGCCGGAATCCAATGCCTGGCCTCCGGGTTTGGCAACATCCTAACACTGTCTCCCGGCTGGAGCGGTGGCAAATCTGACATAGATGGCTTGTCATGATAGTATTTTTGTTTCTCCTTCTGTGTGTCAAGGCGTGATCTCACAAGGTGATGGTCATACCGCGCAGGCATGAGAAGAGTGCGGTTGCAAGGCAGTGTGTTTCTGGGGCGTCTTCCCATTAGGAGCTGAGCCGGGGACAAGTTTATTCCTTCAAGTGGAGTGGTGCGGTAGTCTAGCAGGGCTAAGTACTTATCTGCTGACTTCTTCCAGAGCCTTTTCACTGTCTGGATCGCTCTTTCTGCCTCTCCATTGGCACGTTGGTGCTTGGGGGACACAATGTCGTGAGTTATGCCATATTCTTTGCAAAACTGAGAAAATTCCTCTGACGTGTACTGACTTCCGGAATCGCTTCGCAGCTTCTCTGGAATACCATGTCGACAAAACTGCTGCTTGAGAGCTTCGATTACAGAGCGAGCTGTAATGTCCTTGAGGCAATCCACCTCCACAAACTTGGAGTAATAATCGACCGTGAGCAAATACTGCTTTGATTCGAAGTCAAAAACGTCGCTTCCAACTTCGATGAATGGAAGATCAGGCGTGTAAGTCGGCAAGAGAGGCTCCCGTTGCTGAGCGCTTTGATACTCTGCACACTTGCAACAATTCCGTACAGTTTCTTCGATGTCAGAGTTCATTGAGGGCCAATACATGACCTCGCGAGCACGCTGCTTACACTTGTTCACTCCGAGGTGCGATTCATGAATCAAGCTCAGCATTCTGGGTCTGAGGCTTGGCGGGATGACAAGGCGCATGCCTTTGTAGACAACACTGTCTGAGACTGCCAATTGCGTTCTGGAGTCAAAGTACGGACGGACCTGTGCTGGGACTTCCTTTCGGGAGTCAGGCCATCCACTTGCAATGACACCGCAGAGAAGGCTCATTTGACTCAGAGTAGCTTCCTGGATTTCGAGGTATTTCCCACTCGTGATCGCAAGGAACTGGAACATGTTCACAGGCTCAAGGTCTTTCCCAGCTTCTGAGTCGGTGTCCGGTAGAGGTGCACGGGACAATGTGTCGGGGAGCACCATCTCAGAACCACGGCAGTAGTTAACCTCCAAGTCATACCGTTGAAGCTTGAGCAACATACGCTGTAAACGCATGGGAGAAGATAGGAGAGGCTTCTTGAAGATTTCCTCAAGGGGTTTATGGTCATTATATACCACTACTGATTTTCCAAAGATATAGTAGTGAAATGCTTCTGTTGCATGGACGATTGAGAGCATTTCCTTCTCAATCATAGCGTAGCGACACTCAGTATCGGTCATACTGCGTGATGTGAACGCTATAGGGTTGCCATTCTGGAGCAAACAGGCTCCTACAGCGTTTTGGCTGGCATCGGCTTGTATTTCAACTGGCTGACTTACATCGTAGTACTGAAGGACCGGGGCCGAAATACATGCTTGCTTCAGCTTCTTGAAGGACAGCTCCTGAGCTGACTGCCAGGAGAACTCCACGTCCGCCTTGCAGAGATCACGGAGAGGCTTGCTTGTGTCACTTAGGTTGGGGATAAACTTCCCTAAATACTGAACGAATCCAAGGAAACGCTTGACGCCTTGTTTGTCTGTTGGACGTGGCATTTTCTCAACTGCCTTCGTCTTGAATGGATCTGGTAGCACTCCTTCTGCAGTAAGCAGGTGGCCTACATAAGGGACTGAGGTTCGCCGGATGAGGCATTTTCGGAAGTTTAGTTGCAGGTTATAACTTGTAGCTCGTTGCATAACTCGCTTCAGTACACAGTCGTGGTGGGTGATGTCACGACCAGCAACTAAAATGTCATCCATTACCGCTGTTGCCCATTCTATCCCTTCTAGCATCTGGTCCATGATTCGCTGGAATATCTCCGGCGAGCACCTCAATCCATAAGGGAGACGCAGCCAGCGGTATCTCCCTACAGGTGTATTGAACGTGGTCAAGAATGAAGAAGGCTCGTCAAGGCGAATTTGCATGAACCCACTGCGGGCGTCAAGCACAGAAAATACTTTGGCTCCAGGGATTTGAGCTAAAACTTCCTGAACAGTTCTCATTGGGTAGTGCTCACGTTTTGTGCACTTGTTTAAGTCTTTGGGGTCTATACAGATGCGGACTTTGCCGTTGCGAAGAGCTACTACCATGGAACTCACCCACTCAGTCGGTCGTTCTACCTTCGCGATGTGACCTTCGGTGACCATCTCTTGTAGCTTGTCAACTATTTGCTCTCTCAATGCTGCAGGCTGTCTGCGAGGAGCGTGAACTACTCCCTGTGACCCTTCTACAAGCTTGATCCGATAAGTTCCGGGAAGAGTTCCAGTTGTCTTGGCAACTTCTGGAAACTCAGAGATTACTGCTTCCTGAGACACATTGACTAGAGGCTGAACAAGAGACAACTTATCGAGCTTGACAATGAGGCCTAGGGCTTCCGAGGTAGCGCCTGACATTACATTCTCCTGATCGAGGTCAATGACCTCAAAACTGGCTCTAACGGTCTTGTTTTTGTGAGAGAGAGGGAGTGTCACGGTACCGACAGGATGGATAGTATGGTTCGAGTATGTTTTAAGAACTTTATGCGACGATTGTAGATCGCCTGCGAGGTGCTGGACTAACTGGTAGTCGTTGAGTGTTAGTGTGTTGCACCTTGCACCCGTGTCAATCCGGAACCGAGTTGGCTGACCCAGCAACGTGACGGTCTGTGCCCACTTGTCATGAGTAGCCGTATTGATGCTTGGTTGTAGAGCGGAGATCCTTAAAATTTCAGATTCCTTGACGAGTTCTTGAGGAAGATCTACATGATCTAGACTGGTCTCCTCATCAAGGGACTTTAGGTCGCGCAGTCTCTTCCGACACGCCGCAAACCTGTGACCAGGCTTCTTGCAGTAGGAGCAGCTAGAATTAATTGCTGGACACTTGGCTTGCCTGTGCACTGACTGGCCACATTTGCTGCAGGGACCGTCATTCCGAAACCGATTCTCAGCTTTGAACAGCTCGGTGGCTTGTGTATGCCTATCAGGCTTGCTCTTACAACGTTGAGTCTGGTGCTGAGTTCGTTCGTTTTCAGATCTGAGGGCTGAGATGAGAGCATCTTCATCTCGGACTATTCTCATATGTTTCTGCGAGAGCTCTAGCTGTTGGCCAATTTCTATAGCTTTAGCTAGTGAGAGCTCCTCACCCCTATCGAGTAATTTCTCTTGGACCCTCTTATCATGGCTGCCATCAATGATGCAATCGACGATTATGTCGTCTGGGTCTTGGTAATCGCAATCCATGAGAATTATCCTCAGATCTTTTATGAAATGATCAAAAGACTCACCACTCCGCTGGCGCCTTTGTTTCAGTCGGTGTCTGGCAACTCTTTTGTTCTTTCTGGGCTGCACATAGTTCTGGAATTTGTTCAGCACTTCCTGCGGGTCGTCTTTCTCTCCTTCCTCCCAAGATAGAGTTTGGTAGATTTGACGACCTTGTTCGCCGATCCACGTTCCGAGCCATCCTGCTTGACGAGGCTTCGTTATGTCTGCGAGCGGCCCTGACAAGACAAAACTGACGTGATTTCTGAACCGGCAAAACTCCTGGTAGAGATCCAGACTCTCCCAGTCGATCGAGGGATGATCAAAGTTCGGAGATGCCATATTTATGGAGACGAATGGCGGCTTATGGCGTGAATATCAACGAACTTCTGACACCATGTAACGAACTCAAGCAGACTCCATCGTGCCGGAAGCGGAAAGCGCGTTTATTGACGCGGTGATGATTCACTCGTGTCTGACGAATAAGCGCGTCCGATAAACCACAACAACAATGCAAATACAAGTCAGAATAATACGTTACAGATATATCGAATTTGTTTTGAAATAAAACTGAGAGAGAGAGCAAGACACCACGGGCCTACAAAACAGGCCTCAAAGCTATGCGAGTTAATAAAATGGTGGATATTACTACTCTCTCAAAGGGGTAAGCCACGCCCCCGGACCGATCGAATGTTACATACAAACACGCAAGATTTCAATTTTATAATTATATAGATTCATGAATCATATGCACATCCGGTGAAGCAATAATTAATTTGATGAGAATGGAATCAGAAATTGCTGATCAATTTAGATCACGTGAGGTATGCACATTCACCTCCGAGACGTCTCTCCTGGGTTTGAATCGATATGTGTGCCGTCCTTCGGAAGGACGTTAAGCCCCATCTGCCACTCTGGTCGATGGTAAACGTTAATATAGCACAGTATATTTTGCGAAGACATGATGAGTTCTCACTGACACTGAACAAATTGCAAAGTCCTGCCTGAACAACATCTACGGAGTGGTCTGGTCTTTTTGGAGACTGCTTTGCACCAGGTTAAACTGCTTGGTAACTTGGACTGGGGTCGCTGTGCAGCTGCAGCTTCCACAATATTGTTATGAATTTGGGGGTAAAGGGGAATATCTAGATCCAGGTAGATCTGCATAGGTAGGTGCTCCGATGATCGTGATAGAAGAACCATCTCGATGTACAGTGAGTCAGGGATCTGTAGCCCGGATGTCAGATAAGTTGGATATTTGTCCCTGTTACGAGGGGGCGGGGCATGCTAATTAGTTCAGGGATTATGGGTAAAATTCCTTTGTATGTCATCCCCCCTGTCGCTATCCCGTTGTCCCTTTTGGCACCGCACCATAGACATTAGATAGGCCCTTAGTGCACCACATTAATTCATTCCCCCCCTTACAATGACTGACCGGAAAAACCAACAGGCAGCGGCCGCGCAGTACGCCACCATGGCGACAAACATCGTACCAAGCAGGCTGGGAGCCACGCCCAGGAGAACGTGTGATTGGTCAGGGAAGGGCCAAAAAGCTTCCCCGTGATTGGGGGTAAGAAAGGTGAAGGAGCAGCACACTGATTGGCCACCGACCGATGACACCTCGGCCAATCAGTGAGGAAGGCGTGAACATTTGGCCAATCGGTGCGGAAGGCGCAAAACCACTACCTCGAAGCAGGTCGCTGGTTGAAAGACAAGCGCCGGTGATGTCAGAAGGCGCGAAAGACCACCAAGAAACGACGCACTGGTTGGGGGAGATAGAGAGTGACGTCAGGAGATGATCAGAAAAACGACTGGCTCGCTGGCATTTTTCCCTCCTCACTTTGGCTTGGATCCTGCCTGGACCTCCGTCGCAACCTTCCTTCTCGCTTTGGCTTCGTTCCTGCCTGGACCTCCATTCTGCTTTGCCTTTCGTTCCTGTTTGGACCTTCCTTTTGCGAATTACCTGTTGGAGCAACATTGGAGCACCATCGATTCTCCTCCCTGGCGTTCACAAAGCGAGCAAGGCTTGCCACTGGAGCGGGCGAGACCAGGGCGAGCGAGTGGCTCGGTGGCCTAGCAGCGCGTGAAAGGGGGCATCGAGGCCTACTTCCCGCCAAGCACGGAGCCACGTCGGATGACAGCGCTCAAAGCTGACGAGTCCTGACTCACCACAGACAGAGCTAAGTCCCCAGTCCCCACGAGCAAACACAACATTTTATTTGCTTCATTCCCATTTGTTTGTATTTGAAGTGAAGTGTGAGAGCGCTCCATTAGAGGGGTTTAGTGATTACTGGTGCGTTATTTTCCTGTCCCGATATTTATTGTAAATAAATCCTTGTATTATTTTCCCTTTCTATGCAAAATCCGATGTTCGTGTGAGTTCAATTGTTTCCAAGTTGAAGACGCTGGCGCGCGTGGGCCGTGAGGTAAGAGGTCTTGCCGCTTCTTCTTCTTCTCCCTTCTGCCCCCGTGCATGTATAGTCAAATCCGTCATTGAATAAACTACTCCATTAAAGCTCGTTTGGCCATCCGCGTTTCATGGTCTGAACCAAGGGGCAATCGCGCGACAATGTAAACATAATGAACTGACATCTTTGTATGACACGTGTCAACAGCCCTCTTCATGTTTGAAAGTCAACCACATTTTAGCTCGTCCCCCACACAGCTGCAGAAGGGGTGGCGGAGTTTTGCAATTGTCTTTGTGCGTGCAGGTGTCTGTCCAGGCCATAACGTTTTTTGGCCATTTGAGCTTTTGTCATCAAATTTTCGACAAACCTTTATTATGTGACTATTGAGAAAATAATTAATTAAATAAATAAATGAAATATATATATATATATATATATATATATATATATATATATAGATATATATATATATATATATATATATTATATATTATATATATATATTATATATATATATATATCTATATAATTATAAAATTGAAATCTTGCGTGTTTGTGTGTAACATTCGATCGGTCTGGGGGCGTGGCTTACCCCTTTGAGAGAGTAGTAATATCCACCATTTTATTAACTCGCATAGCTTTGAGGCCTGTTTTTTAGGCCCGTGGTGTCTTGCTCTCTCTCCCAGCATTATTTCAAATCAAATTCGATATATCGTTTCATTTTTCACAGTCGCTAACATAGTTTTAGACTCGGTTGAAAAAAAACGGGAAGAAAATCGCGCCACATTGATATACGAAAATACACCGCCTAAAATAACAGGCATACAGTATAGATCTTCGTTATTTCATTCAACATTATTACCCGGAAGTAAAATATGTTTCAGGAAATTACCGAGAGATATTTCTTCGATTTTTTTTATTATTTATATGCGCATACACTTTAAATAGGTTTATTTGAAATCTTTAATTTTCACAATGTAATTTATTTGTCATTTGATGATCGGCAAAAATATGTTTCAGGAAATTACCGAGAGATATTTCTTCGATTTATTTTATTATTACCGCTTCCATCTGATTTCATTTTTATCGATGGTTTTAGACTCGGTAAAAGAAATAATTGAGAACATTCACGCACACACGGGAAATTGCAGCGATATATTTTAAAAATCGCGCCACGTTGATATACGAAAATACACCGCCTAAAATAACAGGCATACAGTATATATCTTCGTTATTTCATTCAACATTATTACCCGGAAGTAAAATGTTTCAGGAAATTACCGAGAGATATTTCTTCGATTTTTTTTATTATTTATATGCGCATACACTTTAAATAGGTTTATTTGAAATCTTTAATTGTCACAATGTAATTTATTTGTCATTTGATGATCGGCAAAACGATAGCACAAAAACAATACTATTTGCAGGAAGAATGTCGTATCAACCCTCCGACGGCGCTACGGACACGGACAACGAATCACACCTCACGTCTATGGACGCGAATAGCAACATTCCTTCAAGTTCTCGTGCGGAAGCAGTATCTCCGAGGGGTGCTGAAACAGACGATGGGAGATCACGACGTCTTCAGCAGCAACGAGAAAGCCAAAGGAAGAGACGACATGCTGAAACGCCTGAGCAAAGGTCACAGCGCCTTCAGCTGCAAAGACAAAGGGCAAGGATGAGAAGGAGTGCTGAGACGGAGGAGGTGAGAGCGCAGCGTCTTCAGGAGGAACGAGAGAGAGTCAGCTTGCGAAGGGATGCGGAATCTGCAGAGGAGACGTCACAGCGCCATCAAGAGCAACAAGAAAGAGATCGTATGAGGAGAGATGCATAATCTGTAGAGGAGACGGCACAGCGTCTTCAGGAGCAGCGAGAAAGAGATAGGATAAGGGAAGTTCTTGAGACAAGGCAGAGAAACGTGCAGAATGCAAGAAATTTCACTTCTGCTGACGTCGGTGCGATGGACAAGATTTGTCCACATTGTAGAGCGCTTCTTTTCCAAGGTGAAACAGCTCATTTTTGCTGCACGAATGGAAAGGTGTCCTTGGGAAATCTGGGACCTTTACCCCATCAATTACACAATCTGTTTGCCGGCGATGGACCCACACCGAACGAATTCCGCAGGAACATCAGACAATACAACTGTCTATTTCAAATGACATCATTTGGAGGAAGCCAAGTTTCTCCTCGGCATGGTGCATGGAGCCCATCGGTCATAATTTAGGGTCAAATACATCATCGTATCGGTTCCTTCTTGCCAAATGCGGATGAACAACCGAAATTCCTCCAAATTTATTTCTTAGATCCACATGACAGCGTACAGTTGAGGATGCGGATACTCACCAATGCTGGTATTCACCGTGATGTAGTTGGAGCATTAGAGACCGTGCTGAGACAAGTGAATCCTTACGTTCACTCGTTCCGCATGGCATGCGAGGAAATAGGCAATTTGCCAGAGGCGTTCGTTCTTATTGATCCCAACAGGAGACCAGCTGGTGAACATGAGAGGAGGTTCAATGGTCAAATCGCTGATGAAGTGGGTGTCGTTGTGAAGAATACTGTCGATCCTCAAGCTACAGCGCGTCACATTGTATTGAAAGCAAGAGGAGGAGCGCTGCAAAGTATTTCTGAGTTGCACCGTTCTTACGACGCACTCCAGTATGTTCTCTTCTTCCCATTCGGAGATGACGGATGGCAGCCCGAAATGAACATGACCAATGGCAGGAGATTGACTGCCATGAAATACTACTCCTACCGAATAATGAACCACGAGGATGAGTTCAACTACCTCCTCAGAGGGGGGCGTCTGTTCCAGCAGTATCTTGTTGATATGGCAGCCAAAATGGAAGGCACAAGATTGGCGTTTATAAGACTGAACCAGGCATCGCTGAGGTCTGCTACATACAGTGGCTTCACTGATGCTCTCAATGACAATGACGATTTGTCCAACATCGGACGCCGCGTACTACTGTCATCGACATTTGTAGGGGGGCCGAGGTATATGATGGAGCGATGTCAAGATGCCATGATGTACGTAAGAAAATATGGTAACGCGACCTACTTCATCACTATGACGTGTAATCCAAAGTGGCCTGAAATCTCCAATAACCTGTTTCCTCACCAAAGTGAGAACGACAGACCGGATCTCATTGCGAGAGTGTTCGAGTTGAAGAAAACGGTGTTCATTAAATACCTCACTGGATCAGAAGGCTTCTTCGGGAACTGTATCGCTCACGTTGTGTGTGTGGAGTACCAAAAGCGAGGTCTCCCTCACATACACTGTTTGCTGTGGCTCGATGAAGCTTCAAAGCCGAGACCAAAAGACTATGATCGATTTGTACAAGCTGAAATACCAGATCCCGATGAAGATCCAGAGGGACACAGACTGGTGTTGAAGCACATGATCCATGGTCCATATTGTTCCACAGCAACTGGATGCTGGAAGAATGGAGCATGCAGACACAGATACCCGCGGTCATATGCTCCGTACACACGGTGTGGAGACGATTCGTACCCCATATATAGAAGAAGATCCCCAGAAATAGGAGGATTTGAAGGGCACCAAGAAGGGAGGCAACGACGACCTGTTACAAATCAGTGGGTTGTTCCCCATAATCTCTATCTCCTGAAAACGTTTGATTGCCACATCAACGTTGAAATATGCTGCTCTATAAAGTCGATCAAGTATGTTATTAAGTATGCCATGAAAGGTAGCGATCAAGCTACGTATGCACTGCGCACAAACGACGAGATAACGGAGTACTTGACGGGTAGATACATTGGACCTTCAGAGGCTGTTGCCTCCATTCTTGGATTCTCAGTCCATGACAGGAAGCCGGCCGTTATCCGTTTAGGAGTACATCTGCCAAATGAACAACAGGTATTTTTTGCTGGGAACGTTCGTGAACAAAGAAATAATCCCAATATGGCCAAAACCACGTTGACAGAGTTTATGGATCTTTGCAGACGTGACCATTTCGCTAAGACACTGTTGTACGTGGATGTTCCGAGATTCTATACATGGACCAAGAAGAGATGGCAACGAAGAAAACAGGGCAGACCGGTGGAGGGCAACCCTGGAATGTTTGAGGATGACATATTGGGACGAGTTTACACTGTTTCGCCGCGTACTGGTGACCTGTACTATTTCCGACTACTCCTCCACCACGTGAGAGGGCCGACTTCGTTCGAAGTCCTGAGAACGTGTGATAATGTCATTCTACCCACATTCAAAGACGCTTGCAGAGAAATGGGTTTGCTGCAAGGAGACGCTGTCTGGCGCGAGACTCTGGAGGATGCTGAGAGGACACGCCTGCCCAGACCCATGAGGGATTTGTTCGTTGTGCTCCTCACACAAAGTGAAGTCGACAATCCATTGGATCTATGGGAACGTTTCAAGGACGCTATGGCTGAAGATTATCTTCTAGCTCATCGACGATCTGCAAATGATCCCAATATTGCCATCAACGAGCGCCATCATGACTTGGCTCTATCGTATTTGCAGCAGAAACTGCAATTGTTGAACAGAACTGTTGCACATTTTCACTTGCCGACTCCAACGACTGTTCTTCGTCATGAAGGGATTGCCAACATTCACCTACTGAGAGAACTCCAATACGACACGGAGGAACAACAGCGAATCGTAGACGAAAGGCAGCTTCTGCTCAATGATGAGCAGAGAGTTGTCTATGACTTTGCGTGCGGTTGCATCCGCACGAATCAGTCATCAATGATTTTCATTGACGCGCCTGGAGGCACAGGGAAGACGTTTCTTATTAACCTGATTCTCTCTAAAGTGAGAGTGAGTGGAGAAGTTGCCCTTGCGGTGGCCTCATCTGGCATAGCTGCTACCCTCATGCCTGGTGGAAGAACAGCGCACTCAAGGTTCCAAATCCCTCTGACACCGAGGGAAGATGGCGTATGCAACATCGATAAAAATTCCACTATCGCAGACCTCTTTCGAAGTACAAAACTCATCGTGTGGGATGAGTGTCCTATGATCAGGAGAGAGAGTTTCGAGGCTGTGGATCGCACGTTGCGTGATGTATGTGACAAAGACGAGCCTTTTGGAGGGATCTTGACGATATGCTGTGGTGATTTCCGTCAACTTCTGCCCGTGGTGAAAAGAGGGTGTGATGCTGACGTTGAGAATGCGTGCATAAAGAAGTCCTACTTATGGCAGAGCTTTGGAATGTTTCACTTGAGAACTAATATGCGACTGACCGACGGAAGTGGGCAGTTTTCAAGATTTTTGCTCGACATCGGTGAGGATAGAATCGAGAAAAATGCGGATGATGAGATAGATTTGCCAGAGGATATACTGCTGACAGCGAGTGGGCTCGATGAGTGCATCGATACCATATATCCATCATTCGCCAATCCGATGGAGGTTTTTTCAGCAAGGTCTATATTAGTGCCCCTCAACGATATGATGCGAAACATCAATTCAAGATGCAGCACAAGGTTCCCTGGTGCTAGCAAGGAGTATGCTGCGTTCAACAGTGTGACTGAGGGTACTGATGCGACGCACTTCCCAACGGAATTCCTAGATTCCGTTGAAGTCTCGGGATTGCCGCCGCACAACCTCGAGCTCAAAAAAGGATCCCCTATCATTTTGATGCGGAACTTGGACCCTCCGAAACTTTGCAACGGGACGCGCATGATTGTTGAGGACATGCTTCGAAATATTATAGTTGCGAGGATCATAAGTTCAACGTTTGAAGGCGAAACTGTAATGCTCCCTCGGATCCGACTAAATCTGTCGGAAGCTGAGGATATCCCTTTGCAGCGCTGCCAGTTCCCCATACAATCCTGCTTCGCAATGACGATCCATAAGGCGCAAGGGCAAACTATGGAGAATGTGCTGGTCTACCTGGAGAAACCGGTCTTCCAGCATGGTCAGCTGTATGTGGCGCTCAGTCGAGGGAAGAGGAAAGAGAACGTGCGAGTTTATGTAAATGGCGGATCGTCGACAAAGAACATCGTCATCAGAAGTGTCCTCTGACAACAAAATCGTGGTAGTCCACGGGTCGCGTGTTTTTTCTAAAAAAAAAAAACACGTGATCGGAGATAAGGGCCGAAATCACGTGTCACAGATAAGTGATTTAGAACGCTGGAGAGGTGAGCCTTATGGCTTGCTGGCCCAAATAATCTCCCTGATGATGTCCAGCGTTCGCTTTAGTTCTATTCTCATATCTATTCAAACTGACTGACCCAACGGGTCATGGGTCGTCTAGTATATATATATATATAGAAATACATATACATATATATATATACTAGACGACCCATGACCCGTTGGGTCAGTCAGTTTGAATAGATATGAGAATAGAACTAAAGCGAACGCTGGACATCATCAGGGAGATTATTTGGGCCAGCAAGCCATAAGGCTCACCTCTCCAGCGTTCTAAATCACTTATCTGTGACACGTGATTTCGGCCCTTATCTCCGATCACGTGTTTTTTTTTTTTAGAAAAAACACGCGACCCGTGGACTACCACGATTTTGTTGTCAGAGGACACTTCTGATGACGATGTTCTTTGTCGACGATCCGCCATTTACATAAACTCGCACGTTCTCTTTCCTCTTCCCTCGACTGAGCGCCACATACAGCTGACCATGCTGGAAGACCGGTTTCTCCAGGTAGACCAGCACATTCTCCATAGTTTGCCCTTGCGCCTTATGGATCGTCATTGCGAAGCAGGATTGTATGGGGAACTGGCAGCGCTGCAAAGGGATATCCTCAGCTTCCGACAGATTTAGTCGGATCCGAGGGAGCATTACAGTTTCGCCTTCAAACGTTGAACTTATGATCCTCGCAACTATAATATTTCGAAGCATGTCCTCAACAATCATGCGCGTCCCGTTGCAAAGTTTCGGAGGGTCCAAGTTCCGCATCAAAATGATAGGGGATCCTTTTTTGAGCTCGAGGTTGTGCGGCGGCAATCCCGAGACTTCAACGGAATCTAGGAATTCCGTTGGGAAGTGCGTCGCATCAGTACCCTCAGTCACACTGTTGAACGCAGCATACTCCTTGCTAGCACCAGGGAACCTTGTGATGCATCTTGAATTGATGTTTCGCATCATATCGTTGAGGGGCACTAATATAGACCTTGCTGAAAAAACCTCCATCGGATTGGCGAATGATGGATATATGGTATCGATGCACTCATCGAGCCCACTCGCTGTCAGCAGTATATCCTCTGGCAAATCTATCTCATCATCCGCATTTTTCTCGATTCTATCCTCACCGATGTCGAGCAAAAATCTTGAAAACTGCCCACTTCCGTCGGTCAGTCGCATATTAGTTCTCAAGTGAAACATTCCAAAGCTCTGCCATAAGTAGGACTTCTTTATGCACGCATTCTCAACGTCAGCATCACACCCTCTTTTCACCACGGGCAGAAGTTGACGGAAATCACCACAGCATATCGTCAAGATCCCTCCAAAAGGCTCGTCTTTGTCACATACATCACGCAACGTGCGATCCACAGCCTCGAAACTCTCTCTCCTGATCATAGGACACTCATCCCACACGATGAGTTTTGTACTTCGAAAGAGGTCTGCGATAGTGGAATTTTTATCGATGTTGCATACGCCATCTTCCCTCGGTGTCAGAGGGATTTGGAACCTTGAGTGCGCTGTTCTTCCACCAGGCATGAGGGTAGCAGCTATGCCAGATGAGGCCACCGCAAGGGCAACTTCTCCACTCACTCTCACTTTAGAGAGAATCAGGTTAATAAGAAACGTCTTCCCTGTGCCTCCAGGCGCGTCAATGAAAATCATTGATGACTGATTCGTGCGGATGCAACCGCACGCAAAGTCATAGACAACTCTCTGCTCATCATTGAGCAGAAGCTGCCTTTCGTCTACGATTCGCTGTTGTTCCTCCGTGTCGTATTGGAGTTCTCTCAGTAGGTGAATGTTGGCAATCCCTTCATGACGAAGAACAGTCGTTGGATTCGGCAAGTGAAAATGTGCAACAGTTCTGTTCAACAATTGCAGTTTCTGCTGCAAATACGATAGAGCCAAGTCATGATGGCGCTCGTTGATGGCAATATTGGGATCATTTGCAGATCGTCGATGAGCTAGAAGATAATCTTCAGCCATAGCGTCCTTGAAACGTTCCCATAGATCCAATGGATTGTCGACTTCACTTTGTGTGAGGAGCACAACGAACAAATCCCTCATGGGTCTGGGCAGGCGTGTCCTCTCAGCATCCTCCAGAGTCTCGCGCCAGACAGCGTCTCCTTGCAGCAAACCCATTTCTCTGCAAGCGTCTTTGAATGTGGGTAGAATGACATTATCACACGTTCTCAGGACTTCGAACGAAGTCGGCCCTCTCACGTGGTGGAGGAGTAGACGGAAATAGTACAGGTCACCAGTACGCGGCGAAACAGTGTAAACTCGTCCCAATATGTCATCCTCAAACATTCCAGGGTTGCCCTCCACCGGTCTGCCCTGTTTTCTTCGTTGCCATCTCTTCTTGGTCCATGTATAGAATCTCGGAACATCCACGTACAACAGTGTCTTAGCGAAATGGTCACGTCTGCAAAGATCCATAAACTCTGTCAACGTGGTTTTGGCCATATTGGGATTATTTCTTTGTTCACGAACGTTCCCAGCAAAAAATACCTGTTGTTCATTTGGCAGATGTACTCCTAAACGGATAACGGCCGGCTTCCTGTCATGGACTGAGAATCCAAGAATGGAGGCAACAGCCTCTGAAGGTCCAATGTATCTACCCGTCAAGTACTCCGTTATCTCGTCGTTTGTGCGCAGTGCATACGTAGCTTGATCGCTACCTTTCATGGCATACTTAATAACATACTTGATCGACTTTATAGAGCAGCATATTTCAACGTTGATGTGGCAATCAAACGTTTTCAGGAGATAGAGATTATGGGGAACAACCCACTGATTTGTAACAGGTCGTCGTTGCCTCCCTTCTTGGTGCCCTTCAAATCCTCCTATTTCTGGGGATCTTCTTCTATATATGGGGTACGAATCGTCTCCACACCGTGTGTACGGAGCATATGACCGCGGGTATCTGTGTCTGCATGCTCCATTCTTCCAGCATCCAGTTGCTGTGGAACAATATGGACCATGGATCATGTGCTTCAACACCAGTCTGTGTCCCTCTGGATCTTCATCGGGATCTGGTATTTCAGCTTGTACAAATCGATCATAGTCTTTTGGTCTCGGCTTTGAAGCTTCATCGAGCCACAGCAAACAGTGTATGTGAGGGAGACCTCGCTTTTGGTACTCCACACACACAACGTGAGCGATACAGTTCCCGAAGAAGCCTTCTGATCCAGTGAGGTATTTAATGAACACCGTTTTCTTCAACTCGAACACTCTCGCAATGAGATCCGGTCTGTCGTTCTCACTTTGGTGAGGAAACAGGTTATTGGAGATTTCAGGCCACTTTGGATTACACGTCATAGTGATGAAGTAGGTCGCGTTACCATATTTTCTTACGTACATCATGGCATCTTGACATCGCTCCATCATATACCTCGGCCCCCCTACAAATGTCGATGACAGTAGTACGCGGCGTCCGATGTTGGACAAATCGTCATTGTCATTGAGAGCATCAGTGAAGCCACTGTATGTAGCAGACCTCAGCGATGCCTGGTTCAGTCTTATAAACGCCAATCTTGTGCCTTCCATTTTGGCTGCCATATCAACAAGATACTGCTGGAACAGACGCCCCCCTCTGAGGAGGTAGTTGAACTCATCCTCGTGGTTCATTATTCGGTAGGAGTAGTATTTCATGGCAGTCAATCTCCTGCCATTGGTCATGTTCATTTCGGGCTGCCATCCGTCATCTCCGAATGGGAAGAAGAGAACATACTGGAGTGCGTCGTAAGAACGGTGCAACTCAGAAATACTTTGCAGCGCTCCTCCTCTTGCTTTCAATACAATGTGACGCGCTGTAGCTTGAGGATCGACAGTATTCTTCACAACGACACCCACTTCATCAGCGATTTGACCATTGAACCTCCTCTCATGTTCACCAGCTGGTCTCCTGTTGGGATCAATAAGAACGAACGCCTCTGGCAAATTGCCTATTTCCTCGCATGCCATGCGGAACGAGTGAACGTAAGGATTCACTTGTCTCAGCACGGTCTCTAATGCTCCAACTACATCACGGTGAATACCAGCATTGGTGAGTATCCGCATCCTCAACTGTACGCTGTCATGTGGATCTAAGAAATAAATTTGGAGGAATTTCGGTTGTTCATCCGCATTTGGCAAGAAGGAACCGATACGATGATGTATTTGACCCTGAATTATGACCGATGGGCTCCATGCACCATGCCGAGGAGAAACTTGGCTTCCTCCAAATGATGTCATTTGAAATAGACAGTTGTATTGTCTGATGTTCCTGCGGAAATCGTTCGGTGTGGGTCCATCGCCGGCAAACAGATTGTGTAATTGATGGGGTAAAGGTCCCAGATTTCCCAAGGACACCTTTCCATTCGTGCAGCAAAAATGAGCTGTTTCACCTTGGAAAAGAAGCGCTCTACAATGTGGACAAATCTTGTCCATCGCACCGACGTCAGCAGAAGTGAAATTTCTTGCATTCTGCACGTTTCTCTGCCTTGTCTCAAGAACTTCCCTTATCCTATCTCTTTCTCGCTGCTCCTGAAGACGCTGTGCCGTCTCCTCTACAGATTCTGCATCTCTCCTCATACGATCTCTTTCTTGTTGCTCTTGATGGCGCTGTGACGTCTCCTCTGCAGATTCCGCATCCCTTCGCAAGCTGACTCTCTCTCGTTCCTCCTGAAGACGCTGCGCTCTCACCTCCTCCGTCTCAGCACTCCTTCTCATCCTTGCCCTTTGTCTTTGCAGCTGAAGGCGCTGTGACCTTTGCTCAGGCGTTTCAGCATGTCGTCTCTTCCTTTGGCTTTCTCGTTGCTGCTGAAGACGTCGTGATCTCCCATCGTCTGTTTCAGCACCCCTCGGAGATACTGCTTCCGCACGAGAACTTGAAGGAATGTTGCTATTCGCGTCCATAGACGTGAGGTGTGATTCGTTGTCCGTGTCCGTAGCGCCGTCGGAGGGTTGATACGACATTCTTCCTGCAAATAGTATTGTTTTTGTGCTATCGTTTTGCCGATCATCAAATGACAAATAAATTACATTGTGACAATTAAAGATTTCAAATAAACCTATTTAAAGTGTATGCGCATATAAATAATAAAAAAAATCGAAGAAATATCTCTCGGTAATTTCCTGAAACATTTTACTTCCGGGTAATAATGTTGAATGAAATAACGAAGATATATACTGTATGCCTGTTATTTTAGGCGGTGTATTTTCGTATATCAACGTGGCGCGATTTTTAAAATATATCTCTGCAATTTCCCGTGTGTGCGTGAATGTTCTCAATTATTTCTTTTACCGAGTCTAAAACCATCGATAAAAATGAAATCAGATGGAAGCGGTAATAATAAAATAAATCGAAGAAATATCTCTCGGTAATTTCCTGAAACATATTTTTGCCGATCATCAAATGACAAATAAATTACATTGTGAAAATTAAAGATTTCAAATAAACCTATTTAAAGTGTATGCGCATATAAATAATAAAAAAAATCGAAGAAATATCTCTCGGTAATTTCCTGAAACATATTTTACTTCCGGGTAATAATGTTGAATGAAATAACGAAGATCTATACTGTATGCCTGTTATTTTAGGCGGTGTATTTTCGTATATCAATGTGGCGCGATTTTCTTCCCGTTTTTTTTCAACCGAGTCTAAAACTATGTTAGCGACTGTGAAAAATGAAACGATATATCGAATTTGATTTGAAATAATGCTGGGAGAGAGAGCAAGACACCACGGGCCTAAAAAACAGGCCTCAAAGCTATGCGAGTTAATAAAATGGTGGATATTACTACTCTCTCAAAGGGGTAAGCCACGCCCCCAGACCGATCGAATGTTACACACAAACACGCAAGATTTCAATTTTATAATTATATAGATAGATAGATATATATATATATATATATATATATATATATATATATATATATATATATATATATATATATATATATATATACTGTATATATATATATATATATATATATATATATATATATATATATATATATATATATATATATATATATATGTATATATATACATATTTACAGGGTGAGCCAGAAATATGGTCATTTTTGAAGTTCATGTGAATTATTGGAATCTCCCGCGATGAAGCTATCTCTGAGGGCCTTTCACTCACTCACCGCAGGCAGGTAGGTGGTCTTTCTGTCTTCTACCGACTCCTCTCCGGCCTTGCACCCCCAGCTCTCTCTGTGCTCTGTCCCCCAAATATTCCTACAGGTCGCACAAGATCTGCCAGCAACCCTCTGATGGTTAAACTGCCGAAATCTCGGCTCTCCGCTCACCTTCACTCTTTCATTCCTCTTTTCTCCCGCCTCTGGAACAAACTCCCTCACTCCCTTCAATCCCACTCCTCCCTCCAGGTCTTTAAAACAGCTGTTCACCACCATCTCTTATCTTCCCCCATCCAAAACCTTGATCTTTTCTACCCCCGCTAATTCACCCCAGATCCACCTTGTTTGAAATTCCAACTTCTTTCCTGGAAGTCCTGGCAGTGTCCATATGTTTTATACCTCTCCCACTGCCCCCTTCCCACGCCCCCCCCCCCCCAAAGCCCTCGCCCTCTCTCAGATCTCTCGATGTCTCCATGTCTCTCGGTCCCTGCTCTCAAATGTTGTGTTTGTGTCCTTCCCCCTCTCTCCCCATCTTGTCTACCGCTCCCTATGTTATGTTTTATGTGTCGGTTTGTCTTTCTGTGTGATTAATGTTCGCTCTTTCACGAGCCTCGATATTGTATACAAAAAAAAAAAAAAAAAAAAAAAAAAAAAAAAAAAAAAAAAAAAAAAAAAAAAAAATTAAAAAATTGTATTTCAAAATAAATTCATTCATGATATTGAAGTACGTAACATTTTAATTTAATTTTTTTAAACTGATTTTTGGTGCATAATGGTGCGCATCTCCTCGATGTTCTTTTCCACAAATAAATGGCATGTTATGTGTTTAACTTTCTTGTAAGAATTTGTTTTGAAATACAACTTTTTATTACCTTTACACAAGTGTTAAAAATAACCATATTTCTGGCTCACCCTGTATATATATATATCCAGTGAAACCTTGACTTACGAATGCACCAACTTACGAGTTTTCCAAGATACGAGCCGTCGCTCAGTCGATTTTTTGCTTTGTGATGCGAGCCGAGATCTGAGTTACGAGCGAGCGAGCTTGGATATAAAACACGTAATCGTCGAAAAACATGAGCGAGGTGTGCGTGTTGTCGACTTGGCGAGGCAGTACGATCGTAGTACTTCTACGATATGTACGATTTTGAAGCAGAAGGAGTCGATAAAGGCTATAACGCCAGCCAAGGGCGTTACGATTATTTCAAAGCTCCGGACCTCTGTCCATGAAGAGATGGAGAAGTTGTTGTTTGTGTGGTTGACGGAGAAGCAGCTCGCAGGAGATACCGTGACCGAGAGCATCATCTGTGAGAAGGCACGAGACATTCACGGGGATTTGGTGCAGCAGACGGCGGGAACATCAATGGACGAGGCATCAGAAGAGTCATTCAAAGCCAGTCGGGGATGGTTTGATAATTTTAAGAAGAGGACCGGCATTCACTCCGTCGTCAGGCATGGTGAGGCAGCAAGCTCGGATGTGAAGGCAGCTGAAGATTTTATTATAACTTTTGCCGAACTGATAGAAGCCGAAGGATACATCCCCCAGCAAATCTTCAACTGTGACGAGACAGGGCTCTTCTGGAAAAAGATGCCGAGGAGGACGTATATAACGGCAGAGGAGAAGAGCATGCCAGGCCACAACTTGTTCAGAGTGCCGGCGATAGCTCGCCTTCTCTTTGTGGAAGACACGGTGAGATCCTTAACATCCAACAACTAATGGGACGCAAACGGGGCGCCCAGTTTAGCGGTACACACATTGATGAATCACCCTGCCTGTGATTCACCGACATGACAGGTTATAGCTAGGTCGGGATTCAAACCCAGGCTGGACAGTTTAGAGTCAAGTGTGCGTACCTCCAGTCCAGGCCATCCTGCCAACTTGTATGCTGCATACAGGTGAAATATAAAGCGCGAGATATTTATATATATTTCAAAAAAAATTGGTGTGGTTTTTTGGGGGCTGGAACGGATTAATAGCATTTCAATTCATTTTAATGGGGAAATTTAATTTGAGAAACGAGCAAATTGAGTTACGAGCTCGGTCACAGAACGAATTAAACTCGTAAGTCAAGGTTTCACTGTATATATACGTATATATATATATATATATAGATATTGTTGCGGATATGGGATTGGCATCCATCCATATCCGCTTGTAAATATTCCCCTATTTCCTCCATACTTCCCAACTATCCCCAATCCCCCATTCCCTAGTCCCATTTTCTGTAAACAACACTCTGTAGACCCGACCTCCCCCTATTTCCCCCATTAAATGTCGCATCCAGGTCCACCGCATCTCACGTAGACAACTATAGGACATCTTGCTAGTTATTCTTAGTCTATGTCAGTTAAGGACTCGTTTCCATTGATTCTGACTCTTCGTTGCACCAGAATGTGATTGTATGGCACCGTTAGGAAGTTTAGGACCTCCCAATACCTCCCCGCAGCTCTTCCTCACGGTTCAGCAACAACAACAACAACAGCGGCGGCGGCGCGGGGAGTGTGCGTCCTCACTCCGGCTTGGTTGGTAGGGGGTGTTGGGAGGGCACCAAGCCTTTCCAACGAGCCGCCATCGAACATGTGCTCGACGGGGTTACCAAGTAGGGGCTCGCTGTCAGCTCCTCGTCAAGGGCGGAGCCCGGTAACCCCCGCACCCAATAGAAGCGGCGGACCGGTCCCATCTGGGGCGGAGCCAACGAGCCGAGGGCGTGTGACTCCCCGCTGAGCATGCGCAGGAAGAGGGAGGTGACGTCAGATGCGCGCTGAGCTTGGAGAGAGAAGGACGCCACCTCCGAGCGCTGTGACACCTCCCCGCATCTCTGGACTGGACCGCGCTTTATCCTGTCCCTGAGCCAAGGTGCACCTTGTGCTATCGACTGCCTGTCCTTCCCTGCCATCAATCCCTGTGTAAGTCAGTCTTGTTCCGTTTGTCTGTGGTCTGTCTGGGCTAGATAAGATTGTGTCTAAGTGCCTATCTCTTCTGTGTCTTTACCTCATTACCTTGTAATCTACCCCTTTTCTCCCCCACTAATTATATCCTCCTCCGGAGGTCTTGAGAACTACCCCTTGCGTCGTTTCATTTATCCCAGTCGTTGTGTCCTTTCCATCATTGATTTAGCGTAGCGCGATTTGGCCAACGTTCGAGTGGAATCGGGTGAGTTGGGGGTAATCGGGTAAACTGTGCGAACACGGCGGCCATTCCGCTCGGCCAAGCAACATCTTAAGCCGTGTCCGTAACAATTGGTGTCGGGAAGTGGGATTGGACCCGAAGCGCGCTTCACGCGCTCGAAATTATTAACGGTGAAATTTGTTTTGTTTTAAAATAAAAACCCGAATTTTGAAAGTCGCGCTAAGGCAGATCAAGACGGCTGGGTTCCGGTAGAGGAGAGTGAGGCAGGGTCGATCCAGGACCAAATTGAGGGACAAGAGGAGAGCGAAGCAGTGAGGGCGGCAGGTTCGCAAAATGGCGTCCTCGCGCACGAGGTTGCGGGCGCGCAAAATGGCGCCTCGCACATGGCTACGGCGGCCGCACCCGCTGCACAAGTGGGAGGGATGGCCCAAATGCAGGCCCTCATGGAGCAATTTATGGTACAAATGCAGGCGTCCCTCAACCTGCAGAAGGACGATATGAGGGCTAATAGTCAGCAATTGGGGAATCGGATGGATGCTCAGAGTGAGCAAATGAGGGCTGATAGTGAGCAAATGAGGGCTAATAGTGAGCGATTGGAGGGCCAAATGGGGGTAATGAGGGACGAAGTGAGGGGTACCGGTGAGGGATTAGACAAGAAATTAGAGGGGTTAGACAATGGGATAGAAGGGGTGAAACATGGGTTAATGGGGGTAGAAAACAGAATGGCCGCTCAAGAGAATCAAATGGAAGGGATAAAAAAGGGGTTAGAGGAGTTAGAAAATAGGATGGAGGACAAATTGCGGGAAATAGGGGAACAATCTGCCAGAGAAATCAAACGAATGGGGAACCAGATAGAGGGGGTCAGAATGGGGGTAGAAACTAAATTGGATGCTCACAGGGAGGAAATGGAGCAGATGAGGGTGGCATCTGGGCAGGAGATGCAAGTGATGGGAGAGGAGATCAGAAGAGGTGTGAGTGAGGAGGTCGGAGGAGTGCGCGAGGAGGTGAGGCACTGTAAGGAGCGCATGGAGAAGGAGGTGAGAAAGGGGACTGTAAAATTGCAAGGTGGTATAGAGGAGTTGACGCTGGGAGTAGAACAGCTGACGGAGGGACAAAAAGGACTAACGGAGCAGGTTCAAAGGAACACTGCGGTATTAGGAGGGTTAAAAGCGACACAAAACGACATAAAAAATGACTTGATAGCGACACAGAGGCAATGTCAGATGGTACGTGAGGGACTGACAACGAGGTTGGACGAGGTGACAGAGGTAATGGAGACGAAGGACCGGCAGGTGAGGACGCACATAGAAACGGTCAAGGTGGCCTTAGAGGACGATCTTGAGGAGACGCACCGGGAAATAAAAGAGGTGAAGCAGAAATTAGAAGAAGTGGAAGAAGGGGTGAGCGAAATTAAGAAGCGACGGAGAGGGGATAAGAAAGAGATAAAAGAGGAGGTAAAAGAATTGGTCCAAAGTCTGTGTTCGGATCGTGATGATGTGCTCATTAACCGGATGAGGGATTCGCAGGTGATGGAGGAGAAGCGAAGAGAAAGAGGACCCGGTGTAAGTGGTGACCAATATGGTCGTGCGTATGATGCGCCAGGTGATTTAATGAGCTTGGGGGTCGAGATGGACCCGGGTGTTCGTGAGAGGCCGTTGGTGAAGTGTGCGACAGGTCTGGTGTGCGAAAAAGGAGGTGTGCGAGAAAGTCCGACTCTGGGGTGTGTGAGGAAAAAGTGCGTGCCAAGGAGTGAGGGTGCTGTCGAGAGTGAGTCGGTTGTAGCGCGTGTGCGAGGGAGCACATGGAAGCGCGTAGTGAGGAGTGTTACAGAGGATGTAACGGAAGAATGCACGCCTGTGGTGAGTGTTACAGGGGATGTAACAGGAGAGGATGCGCGAGCAAGGTGTGTAACGGACGGGTGCATGAGGAAAGAGTGCGCTGTCGAGAGTAAGGGTGAGTGCGCTGTCAAGAGTGGAGGTGAGAGTAGTAAGAGTGACACGGAGCGTGAGTTGGTTGTGACAGGTGAGAAAGGAAGCACACCTGGAATGGTAGAGCGTGTGTGGGAATGCACGCTGGAATTGGTAGTGAGGCACGTGGTTGGGTGTGCGAGTGAAAGCACACCTGTGATTGTCACAGAGGAGGTGACCGAGGACGGGGTGCGAAGAGGTGTGTTGGTGAGGTGTGCGAACAACGAATGTGTGCCAAAGTGTTCGGTGGTCAGGTGTGTGACCAAGGCTGTGAGTGGAATGAGTGTACCTGGGTGTGTTAGAGAAGGTACGACGAGGAGCATGGGAACGGCTGGATGTATGAGCAAGAAAGGGGTAGCGTATGCGTGTAAGCAAGCAGGTGAGGCATCGACGGTAACCGGGTTAGCGGTTAGAGCGACTTATAGCCGAATCGGGCCCTCGGTGCGTGCCGGGCTTCGCGTGCCGCGAGAACCAGCAGGGATCCGAGCCACGGCGGGTTCGAAAGGACCGCCGTACGCGATCCACGCTGGGCCTCGCTTTGAACGGCCGCGTCCGTGCTCCACTAGGCGGAGCGGGCAGCCCGATAGGAAGGGTCGTCATGGCGACCACTTTTTGTGGAGGCATTCTGGCAGGTCGAGATCGGGCCATGGGATGGCTCCGTGCCGAGATGGTGCGTGGGACCTCGGCCCGGGTAAACCTCCTTCCCTGCACCGAATGCGGGACGTATCCAGCCGCTGGCACCAAACAACCCGCATTCATGGCTTGGCTGTACAAAGCCGAGCTTTAGAAGTAAATTGGCGCACCGAGAGGCATTAGTAAGTAGACTGTAATGACGAGGATAGTGTTTTGGCCCCGAAATTAGAAAAACAAAATTTGATGATTGGCAAAGGATTGGCAGTAATGATTGGCAGATGATGGGTAGTGATTGGCAAATTTTTGATTTGTTGAAATTTGATGTGCAAAATTGGTAGTGGGAGATGCCCGATGTGGTGGGATGGCAACTCTGTCATCCCTCACCAAGGGGGGGCAAATGCGCTATAGATTATGGGGTGTATGGCAGTGAAAACTAGCCCGGGTGGGTTAGGATATTGTGTGTAGGGATCTAGCGAAGATGACATTAGGTAACGTTAAGATTAGTTAGTGACTGATACCTGTAGTGGGGACGCAGGTAGATTAGTGCGGATGATAATGACGAGGGAGTGCAATAGTTTAAAGGGACGACTGGGAAGCGCAAGTTTCAGAGGGGAGTAGTTAGATGAGATGATGCTGTGTGAGAACTGGACAGGTGTGTGGAGCAGTGTATGAGTAGTGAGTGTTGTGGATCAGCGCGAATGCGCTTGGGGGAGAGAAGGGTGCAGGCGGCACAAAGTATGACAGCACAGGTGTGCAAGTACAGGTGTGTGGAATACATGGAGTATTGGAATGAGTGGTGTGGAGAGAGTTGGAGTAAGTGGTACGGAGTGGTGTGCATGGTGCGAAGGTGTGGATGGGGGAAGAGTGGACCCCTTTTCACGAGTACCCGGGGAGGGTAGTTTAAAGAATAGTTAGAAGGTATAGGTAAATTGTGGTTGGATATTGGCATTTGTGGTGCGGATGCAGAATGGTATTGTGGATGGGTGCATTGGTGTGGTGAAATTGGCTGGTCGTGTGGCCTGTTAGTATGAGTGTGAATGGTTGGGCACTCCACCACTGTGAGGATGTCGGCCGGGTGAGGCCGCAGGTGGGCTCTGGGAGCCGTTAGTGTCAGTGGGTGCCTGAGGATCCCGGGTGTGGATCGGGCAGCCCGTGCCAGAGAGGGCACTGAGGGGGTGAGAGTGCGAGAGGGCCTTCCCCAGTTAGTTAGGTTAGGGTGAGGAGCAGGTGAGCTCGGTAGGCAACAACAGTGGTGGAGGTGTGCAGGTGGGCGGACCAGCTGGGAGCGTCACACGACCCAGCCACCGAAATTGTGCGGGGGCACCGAGTGATGAATCGGGGGAGTGAGACCCCAAATTGAGAAGCACCACAGTTTGGTCAATGGGAATTGGTTTTTAGAACCCATAGTGTAAGTTGGCCAATGGTTTGGCAGGAGAAAGACCCCGGGTAATGTAAAGTTGTTAAAGTCATTTAGGAAATAGTTAGGATTGATGAACCTGTCGCACCATACGCAGCCACTTACCTGAGGTGATGATGATGACTCCACACCTGTGTTTCTTTGTTTTGTGTTGCAGGCAATGAGAATTGCTGTTTGGATTTGTGAGACGCATCACGACGTGGATAAGACATTGGGGTGATTCCATCTCTCCCTCCTTAGGAGGGACTGATGATGAATTGGTGATGACAAATTTTGATGAGAGTTGGAAATGGCAAATTTGATTGGTTAGGAGGGAGAGAAGACGAATTTGGTTTATGGGAGGAACGGGGAAGACAGTAGGGATGTTTGTTGATGTGTAAAGTAGATGTTTATGGGTAGTGTTGTGTTTTGTGGATACAGTAAGGGGTAAGGGAGGGGCAATGTAGGTTACCTGGTGGGGGGGGGGCGTACGGTAGGAACGTACCTGTCTCACCTGGTTCCCATGTGCCCCCAGTGTGCATTACCTTATATTGCATGCACTTTTGCGCCCTTACCACCTTACTCACTTGTCTTCTTTTTGTCTCCCACCTCCGAGGATCTGGCTTTGGGGCAGAGAGAGAGGAGAGAGAGGTGCTGGCTCCGCAGTTGTGGGCCTGTACTTCCGCTGCTTGCTGCCTGGATCGATACACCATATGGACCGCAATTTTGGTGGCCGCCCACAATGGACCGCAGTTCTTTTGCGGGCAAGCACCACCCGTTGATGGACCTCTGGGTCAACGTGGCACCTATGCCATACAGGTGAACCACTTTTTAGTTGGCCCCCTGATGGCCACAATTAAGAAATGGACGCGGTTGGCGCCTTTCTTTATTTCTAAAGAAGCCAGAAGGCCAAGTGCACTCCATGAAGGCAAGACCAGCGGCAGAACATCGGCCGGCTGCGACACCACCGGTGACCATGGACACTTAATTGTGCATTTTTATGAACACTTTATTGGTGCACCGGATGGTGCTGACTGTGCATAATGGGGTGGTGCTTTTGGTGCTTGGACGGGGTGCTCTGCACATTATTAAAGGCCGTAGGGCCACAGGGCACTCGTGGGTTGGTGTATCGATGCTGGCATGCGTGCTCTCTCTATGCATAACATCTGCATGTGTTCCTCAAAGAACAGGTCCTGGATCATAGTGTAAATATCAGTCTTGTGTAAATAATGCTCCCTACCGGCTGTATGTTTAGTTTGAGAATGCTTTCCGCGATTCGGTTATCCTGTGGGTGTGTTTCTGTTAGGAGAAGGGTGCAACGTCGCAGGGGGACATATTTACTCATTTGTGAACATCTGTAAAACTGTCGCACTCAGGGTTGAGTTAATAGTAGAGGGAACTACATCTGAGTGCCACACTAACGTAGGTAAAAATTTATCGGGTCGGGACGCCCCGAGGTAGAGAAGGGTGCAATGTTGCGGATATGGGATTGGCATCCATCCATATCCGCTTGTAAATATTCCCCTATTTCCTCCATACTTCCCAACTATCCCCAATCCCCCATTCCCTAGTCCCATTTTCTGTAAACAACACTCTGTAGACCCGACCTCCCCCTATTTCCCCCATTAAATGTCGCATCCAGGTCCACCGCATCTCACGTAGACAACTATAGGACATCTTGCTAGTTATTCTTAGTCTATGTCAGTTAAGGACTCGTTTCCATTGATTCTGACTTTTCGTTGCACCAGAATGTGATTGTATGGCACCGTTAGGAAGTTTAGGACCTCCCAATACCTCCCCGCAGCTCTTCCTCACGGTTCAGCAACAACAACAACAACAGCGGCGGCGGCGCGGGGAGTGTGCGTCCTCACTCCGGCTTGGTTGGTAGGGGGTGTTGGGAGGGCACCAAGCCTTTCCAACGAGCCGCCATCGAACATGTGCTCGACGGGGTTACCAAGTAGGGGCTCGCTGTCAGCTCCTCGTCAAGGGCGGAGCCCGGTAACCCCCGCACCCAATAGAAGCGGCGGACCGGTCCCATCTGGGGCGGAGCCAATGAGCCGAGGGCGTGTGACTCCCCGCTGAGCATGCGCAGGAAGAGGGAGGTGACGTCAGATGCGCGCTGAGCTTGGAGAGAGAAGGACGCCACCTCCGAGCGCTGTGACACCTCCCCGCATCTCTGGACTGGACCGCGCATTATCCTGTCCCTGAGCCAAGGTGCACCTTGTGCTATCGACTGCCTGTCCTTCCCTGCCATCAATCCCTGTGTAAGTCAGTCTTGTTCCGTTTGTCTGTGGTCTGTCTGGGCTAGATAAGATTGTGTCTAAGTGCCTATCTCTTCTGTGTCTTTACCTCATTACCTTGTAATCTACCCCTTTTCTCCCCCACTAATTATATCCTCCTCCAGTGGTCTTGAGAACTACCCCTTGCGTCGTTTCATTTATCCCAGTCGTTGTGTCCTTTCCATCATTGATTTAGCGTAGCGCGATTTGGCCAACGTTCGAGTGGAATCGGGTGAGTTGGGGGTAATCGGGTAAACTGTGCGAACACGGCGGCCATTCCACTCGGCCAAGCAACATCTTAAGCCGTGTCCGTAACAATATATTAGCTTGGCTCGGCTAGCTGCGCTCACCTCACCAAGCGTCGTTACTGAGAAACGGACTTATTTTAGCTGAGGATAATGACTGTACCTGAGTTGCTGTGTTGTCATGATTTACACCAATCATAATTCAAACAATTATTTTGCACAAATGTATTTGTAATATACGTGATATCACATTTTATAAACAATTGAAGTTGAAAAAAAAAATTCCCAAAAAAAAATCCCCCCCAAAAAAAAAAATTTAAATTTTTTGCAAAATAAATACTATTAGGACATACCGACGGGAGAGATATGGGCATACCAGAAGTTTGGTACGATTTCACAAAAGTTTGAGAAAGTAGTTCAGTGACAACACAACACAAGACAACACAACACAGGACAACACAGGACAGACGCTGCACAAATATATATATATACAGACTTGGCATTTAATATGGAATATTTTTTTTGTGGGGGTGAACTTACTTTTCAAGATGTCTTAGAACCAAAAGTTCATTGGAATTATGTTGAAATTATTCTAGATTTTGTTAATGTGACCTTTAAAAGAAACAAAAACCACATTTGACATTTCGAAACAAATAAATTGATCCTTGAAAGTGATGTAAACTGATATCGAACTCAATTCATGGACAGTACTGTGTTAAACTTCTGTACGTTTTCCAGAAGTATCTCTTTATTTTGCACATTAGCCAAATTGTTTTTTAACAAAAACAAAAGTTAAATTACGACTGGGATTACGGACAGTAAAATTACAGTTCAGTACTTCGTGTAACCCCCACGAGCATTCAGGAGAGCACGTACACGTTGAGGCATGCTGTTCACGAGATTTGCCAAGGTTTGGACAGGAATCGCTTGCCATGCAGTGACAATAGCCTGCTGCAATTCACGCACAGAGGTCGGCTGCTGGTCCAAGTGGTCGATTTGACGCGTTAATTCTGCCCACATGTTTTCTATCAGATTCATATCCGGGGACATGGCAGGCCACTCCATATGCTCCACACCACGGTCAGCAAGAAAGTGTTGGATCATGCGAGCACAATGAGGCCGTGCATTGTCATCTTGGAAGACAAAGTTTCCTCGAAAGGCTGCACGAGCAAATGGAAGCAATGTTTCTTCCAGAATGGCCCTGAACTTGAACTGGTTCAGGTTTCCATTCAGAACAACCAGGTCAGTTTTGCCCCCTGCATGAAAAGCAGCCCAACGGTCACCCCACCACCTCCAGCTTGGACTCTTGGCACTATACAATCTTTGTTGTAGGCTTCATGCACTTGTCTGCGCACTCGGACGCGGCCATCTTGACGATAGACCAGAAATCTAGACTCGTCACTGAAGATCACGTGATTCCAGTGTCCTGGCTGCCATTGACGGTGCTCTCTGCCCCACTGCAATCGGTGTTGGCGGTGTTGTCTGGTCAGGCGTGGCTTTCTCAGGGGATGCCTGGCACGATAGCCTGCTTGAACCGGTCGTTGGTTGACAAGCCTTCTGGATGCAGGCACATTTGTCAGTTGCTGCCACTCAGCCCTAAGCCGATTAGCTGACTTGGTACGGCCATTGCGGACTAACCGGTGCAGCTGGCGATCATCCCTCCTTGTGGTTCTGTGGGGATGTCCTGGCCTCGGTATTGGAGTAGGGACACCCCTCTGAGCATTTCGTTTCAGGATCTTTGACACCTGACCTTCAGTGATGCCATACTGCCGAGCAATAGCACGCTGTTTCATGCCGTAATTTCGTAAAGCCACCACTCCATGACAAACAGTATTGTCGAGTTGACGGACCATCTCCAGAGGAAGCAGCAATAACTTTTGGAGACATGCAGCAGTTGTTTTCCACTAATACAGAACGCAACAACCCTTGTATACCCGACTGTGAAGCCAATCATCAAATGCACCTGCACGTACATTTTGCCACGCCACCTGTGATATAATCCTGTTGTTGACTTCTTGCTGCGACAGACAATCAGTGACATGGTTCTTTCAACAAATAAATCACCAAAGTGTAAAAGAAACTCACCAGATTGATATACTGAGTTAAGAAAGTAAACCCAAGTCAAGAAAAAAAAAAAATTCCATATTAAATGCCAAGTCTGTATATATATCTATATATATATATATAACTATATATATAAAACACAGTTTGTGTGTGCGTGTGTGCGTGTGTGTGTGTGTGTGTGTGTGTGTGTGTGTGTGTGTGTGTGTGTGTGTGTGTGTGTGTAATGTTACCGATAGACTCCTAAACGGAGAGGCTCACGTACTTCATATTTGGCACAGACATGGCCATTGAGCCTGGGACGAACATGGCTGACCTAAAAATTTATTTCATAATATGTTTTTACCATATTTTAATCTCAGCGCGAAATATTATGACCGGAATCTGACCGGAAGCAGAGCAGCGCGCTGATTCGCTCAGAGCGATCACGTGATGTTCGTTGCCGCCATTAACTCAGTTACGCGTTCGCACGTATTTCAGAGCGATTGCGTTTTTGCCTTGTACTTCTGCATGATTAGCATTTAGCATGATTTAGCATGTTTCACATAGATTTGTTTTCAGCGAGCAGAAGTACCCGGCATTGTATGAATAATATATCGATAGTGCCGTGTAGGGCGGAGTGATGCCGCTGTGGGAGGGACCGAGCAAGGTCGCTGTGGGCGGGACCGAGCGAGGTCGCTGTGGGCGGGCCCGGGTGAGATCGCTGTGGGCGGGGCCGAGCGAGGCAGCTATGGGCGGGGCCGAAGAGAGGTTGCTGTGGGCGGGGCCGAGCGAGGTCTGCGTTAGTGCGTTGCCGTTGCCTGGTATAAAAAGATGGTGCTTGATGCTCCCTGCGTCAAGATACGGACTTGACTTGTCCGTCAAGATACGGACATTCCAATGATGATGATGATAAATGTAATACCACTCAAATAAGGCCCACAACTCAAGAGAGTGGAAAAAAACAATAAAATGAACAATACGGGGAAGGAGAAGCAACCACTCAGAAGAATGACAGAAAATCATTTCCCTTAAATGTACCGTGTTCACCAACTAGCACGACCAGATACAGGACACCAAAAGAATTTCCCTTACACATATCGTGTCCACCAACCAGCAAGACCATACCACTTACCTCTGGATCAAACTGTATTGCAAATATTCAAACGGTTTTTACATGCTGCCGTCTCCTAGCAACCAATGAAATTTTTAAAAAATATTGTAGCTTCACTTTTCACGGAGTATGAGCGTTCTATATATTTTCAATTCAGTGCGCCCGACTCGCTCACGTACTTGATTTGTGGCATAGACATGGCCATTGGGCCTTCACGGTGTAATTTGTGCGAGGCTTTTGTCCGAGTGAGCTTGAGTCGAGAGGGCGAATGTACGGGTTGGGAATGTACGGGTCTCCCTTCCCCCACCCGGCAACGCCGGTACTGGAGGGCGTCACAGGATCGGTGAGTCTCCAAAATCCGCTTCGTGCTGTTGCGAAGATTCAGGACGATGTCGCGATTGTTGTGCTGCTCTCCGACCATGCGAACTGCAACGTCATTGTTGACTGGCCTTCCCCTTCCCTCCCCCTTCCCCCTCCCCCTTCCCCCTCCCCCCTCCATCCTCCCCTCCCCCTCCACCCTACCCCCTCCCCTTCCCCTCCCTTTTCCCCTCCCCCTCCCTTTTCCCCCTCCCCCTCCCTTTTCCCCCTCCCTTTTCCCCTCCCCCTCCCTTTTCCCCCTCCCCCTCCATTTTCCCCCTCCCCCTACCCCTTCCCCTCCCCTCTTCCCCTCCCCCTCCCCCTTCCCCTCCCCCTCCCCTACCCTCCCCCCTCCCCTCCCTCTCCCCCTCCCCTCCCACCCCTCTCCTCTCCCATCCCTCCCATCCCTCCCCCCCTCTTCTCCCCTCCCCCCTCCCTCCCCCTCCCCTCCCCCCCTCCCCCCTCTTCTCCCTCACGTTTATACACAGAATGCCGGGTACTTCCCCCCCCCCTCTTCTCCCCTCCCCCCCTCTCCTCCCCTCCCCCCCCCCCCTCTCCTCCTCTCCCCCCGTTCCCCTCCCCTCATCTTCCCCCTCCCCTCCCCTCCCCCGCCCGGCAATGCCGGGTACTTCTGCTAGTGTATATATATATATATATATATATATATATATATATATATATATATATATATATATATATATATATATATATATATATATATATATATATATATATATATATATATATATATACAGACTTGGCATTTAATATGGAATATTTTTTTTTTCTTGACTTGGGTTTACTTTCTTAACTCAGTATTTCAATCTGGTGAGTTTCTTTTACACTTTGGTGATTTATTTGTTAAAAGAACCATGTCACTGATTGTCTGTCGCAGCAAGAAGTCAACAACAGGATTATATCACAGGTGGCGTGGCAAAATGTACGGACAGGTGCATTTGATGATTGGCTTCACAGTCGGGTATACAAGGGTTGTTGCGTTCTGTATTAGTGGAAAACAACTGCTGCACGTCTCCAAAAGTTATTGCCGCTTCCTCTGGAGATGGTCTGTCAATTCGACAATGCTGTTTGTCATGGAGTAGTGGCTTTACGAAATTACGGCATGAAACAGCGTGCTATTGCTCGGCAGTATGGCATCACTCAAGGTCAGGTGTCAAAGATCCTGAAACGAAATGCTCAGAGGGGTGTCCCTCCTCCAATCCTGAGGCCAGGACGTCCCCGCAGAACCACAAGGAGGGATGATCGCCAGCTGCACCGGTTAGTCCGCAATGGCCGTACCAAGTCAGCTAATCGGCTTAGGGCTGAGTGGCAGCAAGACAAATGTGCTTGTATCCAGAAGGCTAGTCAACCAACGACTGGTTCAAGCAGGCTATCGTGCCAGGCGTCCCCTGAGAAAGCCACGCCTGACCAGACAACACCGCCAGCGCCGATTGCAGTGGGCCAGAGAGCACCGTCAATGGCAGCCAGGACACTGGAATCACGTGATCTTCAGTGACGAGTCTAGATTTCTGGTCTATCGTCAAGATGGCCGTGCCCGAGTGCGCAGACAAGTGCATGAAGCCTACAACAAAGATTGTATAGTGCCAAGTGTCCAAGCTGGAGGTGGTGGGGTGACCGTTTATGCTGCTTTTCATGCAGGGGGCAAAACTGACCTGGTTGTTCTGAATGGAAACCTGAACCAGTTCAAGTACAGGGTCATTCTGGAAGAAACATTGCTTCCATTAGCTCGTGCAGCCTTTCGAGGAAACTTTGTCTTCCAAGATGACAATGCACGGCCTCATCGTGCTCGCATGATCAAACACTTTCTTGCTGACCGTGGTGTAGAGCATATGGAGTGGCCTGCCATGTCCCCGGATATGAATCCGATAGAGAACTTGTGGGCAGAATTAAGGCGTCAAATCGACCACTTGGACCAGCAGCCGACCTTTGTGCATGAATTGCAGCAGGCTATTGTCACTGCATGGCAAGCGATTCCTGTCCAAACCTTGGCAAATCTCGTGAACAGCTTGCCTCAACGTGTACGTGTTCTCCTGAATGCTCGTGGGGGTTACACGAAGTACTGAACTGTAATTTTACTGTCCGTAATCCCAGTCGTAATTTAACTTTTGATTTTGTTAAAAAAAAATTTGGCTAATGTGCAAAATAAAGAGATACTTCTGGAAAACGTACAGAGGTTTAACACAGTACTGTCCATGAATTGAGTTCGATATCAGTTTACATCACTTTCAAGGATCAATTTATTTGTTTTGAAATGTCAAATGTGGTTTTTGTTTCTTTTAAAGGTCACATTAACAAAATCTAGAATAATTTCAACATAATTCCAATGAACTTTTGGTTCTAAGTCATCTTGAAAAGTAAGTTCACCCCCACAAAAAAAATATTCAATATTTAATGCCAAGTCTGTATATATATATATATATATATATATATATATATATATATATATATATATATATATATATATATATATATATTGTTATATATATATATATATATATATATATATATATATATATATATATATATATATATATATATATATATTGTTATGGATCTCTGACGTCGGCCCTCCCCTTATCAAGGGGGGATTAATCCCCTTGTCTTTTTATCTGGCCGATGCGATCCTGGGGGTTATAACGTACTTCCCGGGCAGCGTTAGGTAGGGTTTTTAGGACTAGGGATTTGCTACTACCTAAGTACTAACGCTGACCTGAAACGAGGAAATAACTCCCACCCGAATCACGGATATTGATAGAATATGCCGAGCGGATAGCAATCCGCGATCCGAGCTGTTAACCAGTGACTAGACCCGCTTATAGCAGTTCCTAATCGTGCCACGCGTACCCAATGGAGAAAAGACTGGGACGATCGAATTAGGAAGAAACCAGGAAGAACAAGGTAATTTATTACAATTTGTACAAGAAGAGGAAAATAAAGAATGTACAAGGAAGAGGAAGAAAAAGGACACAGCGCAGCCTTATTCAGTCTTAACTTATTCCCTGGACTCAGGCCCGCTCGCTCTCAGACTCGGTCTCAGGCTCAGACTCACACAGGGGGGTAGAAGGTAGGGTGGAAGGTCCGGCTATGGCGTCCACCGCTCGTCCCTGTCCTCGATTCGTTCCGTGCAGCAGATCGAAACCTGGCAGACAGCTCTCCATGTAGCAGAGGCGCGAGCGGACAATTATATCGGGGAGATGGTAAGCTGGGCTATCGGCGACTTCGTGGCTCTTGGCCGCATACGTAATAGGAATACGGGTGTTTGGATGTTGCGCACCGCAAGCCCAAGCCGAATTCTCAACCAGCGATCCCCGATAAACCCTTCACAATGGCGCGTGCCTCCAACAAATGTCCTTCAACGCTGATCGTACAGCTTCGTTGGCACAACGCGCTCGCCCCCTCAAGTCCTTCTCATAACTCTGCGCACGTTCAGGTCAAGCGCCTCTCTCTCCCCGCTCATAACTTGATACGGCAACTCCCTGCTCATAACCCGGGTACAATGTTCACAATCAGTCCTCCCCTCATAACTGAGGTGGGGGCCTCGCGCAAGGGGTTATATTGCCACGCCCAGCGAACCCTCTCGAATCACCAGCCACACCCTATCAGTCGATCTTACTCGAGCCCTGGTTGGCTGGTGATGGCTTACCGGCTCCGCCTTGATGGCTGCTTGATGTGGCCGCACCTCCACCCCTGCGCTCCGCCCCCTTTTCGGGCTTTACCTCGTGGCATTTGGGCTGGTCTGAGCGAGCCCAAGGGCAGCGAAGGCTGCTGGTAGCCTAAAGGGCGAGGGTGATTACAGACTGGCTAGCGCTTAGTAAGGGTAATTACTAATTGAAAGGGTAATTGGACACTCCGCTTCCGGTCCGGTCTGGAGAGGACGCTGGCGTTACTTGTTCGCCGCTTCTCCGACTGGGCCATTGTACATAGTTTGCTTTTCTGGTGGTCGTGGCGGATTTTTGACCGTTGGGTCTGCCCTCTGCTCGGTCCCGGCTCTGCTCCTGGCTTCGCCTGCCCGGCTCCTCCACTGTTTCCTCAGGCCCGCTCCCGTTGTTTGCGGCGGTGGCTGTTTGCCGCTGTGGTCTTGATTAGCGGCTGCAGTCGTTTGCCGCTGCGTTTGCCGCTTTGCCTCCTCGACCTTGGCCTCGTACTCGTCCCTTCGCTCCTGCCTGGCATGGCTCTGAGGTACTCCGCCGCAAGGCTTCTTCTGCTCAATACCCGCTCCACCCCATCATGCATCTCTGCCATCAAATCAAATGGACTCCTCCGACGACCCAGGTACATTCACCGTGGCTCCGGTCGTAAGTTTGTTTATTTGCAATCAGGTCACTCCATCCCCGTCCTCTGGTCGGCTCAGCGCACTCTCACTCTTCGTCCCAGCGCACCTGGTCACAGCAACGCACACGATCGCACCTCCTGCCTACGAACCCTGGCTAAATCACCTGAATTCATCCCTGCTGTTCAAAACAACATCAAGCTCATCCTGTTCAACACCCGGTCCCTCAACAACAAATGCCTCATCCTGAACGAATACATCCTGGATAACAAACTGGACTTTCTCTGTCTCACCGAAACCTGGCAACAACCTCTGGACTACTACACACTTAACCTCACCACACCCAATGGATATTCCTACGTCAATAAACCACGCTCGGAGGGCCGAGGTGGTGGAATTGCCGTTATCCACCGTCAAGACATCAAGACCAACCTCATCTCCATCTCATCTGCTCCATCATTTGAACACCTGGCTTTAAAACTCTCTGGTCACACGCAGTCAGTCATGGCTGTCGTCTACCGCCCTCCCAAACCACACCCATCATTCCTGTCTGACTTCTCCTACTTTCTGACCCAGCTATGTTCCCTCTCCCCCTCAATCCTCCTCCTTGGTGATTTCAATATCCACATGGACTCCACTGACTCCACAATAACCACTGACTTCACTGATTTACTCACCTGCTTTAACCTCACTCAACATGTCGACTTTCCTACCCATATCCGTGGTCACATTTTGGACCTTGTCTGCTCCACTGGATTAAATTTGCACCATCTCTATGGCTCCGACCTCACCCTCTCTGACCACTTAGCCATCACTCTGACCATCAACATCCCCGCCCCAACACCAAGGCATTATCGCACAATCAACTTCCGTAAGCTAAACGCTCTTTCACCTACCTCATTCTCATCCACCCTCTCTGAAAAAATGTCCACTTCTCCCTTCATTGACCTCCACACCCCTTCCGAACTCACTGACTACTACAACCACACTCTCTCCTCCTG